>NC_058410.1:136910274-136930660 GCF_002201575.2 Neomonachus schauinslandi | reverse complement strand
CATCACTTGGAACTTGTTGAAAATAAATACTTGTGCCCAAGCCCTGGACTATTAACTAAAAAATTCTGGGAGTGACATATGTGGAAGTTAAGAAAGAAAACAGATGAACATATGGAAAGGGAGAAAAGAAAAAAGGAGAGAGGGAAACAAGCCATAAAGACTCTTAATGGTAGAGAACAAACTGAGGGTTGATGGAGGGAGGTGGGGGCAGGGATGGGATAGATGGGTGATGGGTATTAAGAAGGGCACTTGTTATGATGAGTATTGGGTGTTGTATGTAAGTGATGAATCAATGAATTCTACCCCAGAAACCAATATTTCACTACATGTTAATTACCTAAAATTTAAATTTAAAAAATACAGAAAATACTCAAAAATAAATAGTAGTATCAAGACTCAGAATGTGACACAATCTTACATAATAGGAGTGTACTTTCTGTACTTTCTTTCATTTTGTCCCTCTCTGCACACTGTCTTTGGAAGAGTCAGAAACCACTTTGCAAGCTGAGGGAGGAGAAGCATAAAATGAGAGAAGATACTGACCATACCCACTTACCAGATGTCAATAGCCTATCTGAAATCCTCAACTGAGAGAATGGAAAAGATTTAATTCTCAATCAAGTTTGGAATGAGGTGTTCTAATCCCAAATTGAGACTATTCAGTGAGTACAGAACTTATCATTACCTAAAAATGACTACAAAATCATGGGATTCCTAGATTTTTCATCCAGCAGCAGAAGAAAAATTTGCCCTATAGTACATATTCTGAATGGAGAGTGGGAAAGAAAAATAACATTACTTTTTATTATATACACCCCCCAAAAAAAAAAAAAAATTCTGGGAGTGAGGCCCAGTAATCTAGGTTTTCAAAATGTACTCCCCATGTTTCTCATGAATACTAAAGTTTGAGAACCACTGTCATCCTAATACTGCTTCTGGGGGGCAGGAGGGGAGGGAGGTGGGGCAAGGGGGAGTACAAAAGGTAAAACTCTGAGGTCTTATTTCATGGTGTGAAAAGTTATTACCCATAGTTTCCAGGTACCTGGGGTTCTCCATTGTTTGGCTCATCTATATCCCACCCTTGTGTTCACTAAGGATGACACAAATTGTGTTCTAGTCTTCTTTCATATGCTTCCTTTGACCTCATAAATACCCTAAGAAAAAAATGAGCTCACAGGCAAAAGTAACAAGGCATTTGAGGATCTTAATTATGCCCAAAAAAACAAGGTATACTGGATAATAAATTTCATCAGAAGCAAAAAATCTTACAACAGAGACCAAGAACTTAAAATTAGCCAATTAATTAAATAACAGAAAACATTAGCAATAGGAAACAAGAACAAGAAAATATAAAAAAGAACTACACATAAATCTTAGCCATATAAAATATGATGGTTAAAATGAAGAATACAACTGATAAGAAAAACAGCAAAATGGAAATAACTGAGGCATAAATTAGTGAATTCAGACAAATTCCTGAAAGATAAGAACAATGATAGAAAAATATAAAAGAACAAGTAAGAGCTATGGAGTATCAAGGCAGAAATGGTAATACTGAGATCATCAGAGTGCCAGAAAGAGATGGAGATGAAAATGGAGAGGATGCCATATAGCAGTAATAAGATAGATAAATTTTCTGGAAAGAATTCAGATTGAAATTGAAAAGGCCCACAGATTTCTGCTTCCAGCCTTGATGGAGTTAACAAGGAACCACATTTACCCTCTTAAACAACTAAAAACCAGGCAATATACATGAAACAGTCTTCAGACATTGAAGAACAGGCAGTAAAGGACAGTGATTCCTGTGAGAAGGAAAACACACAGTTTGACCCATCATTTTCCCAACTTATTGCCAGAAAGAGTTCCCAGGGGACAACATAGGGAGGAAAGACCCAAACAGATTTTGGCAAGGAGGAAGGACCCAAAAAGATTTTGGCATTCTAAGGTCAGGAGATGGAGTTGACAATTCAGGGACATCAAGGAAGTTAGAATTTGTAAGACAAAGTACAAGAAAAGAGGACACACACAGAGGGCAAGGCCCTGCAGATCTATAAAGAGTGAGTTTTCACATGAGTATTAGTCAAGGTATAAGAGAGGAAATTATCTGAGGCTGGGGGAGAACCCACAAGAAAAAAAAAAAAATCAGAGGAAACAATTCTCATTACTCCTACAAGGCCAGGGATATTTATGTTTCCAATGGCCAGTATAGAAAAACTTTGTAATGCATGGAACATCAAGTTGAGTGCTCAGACTGTACTGCCTTAGCAGAAGGACTAAATTTTCCCTCAACTAATGTTTGCTTTGGTTCTGTGGTACAATAAAGAGTACATATCTGGTCTTTGTCCTGGATTCTTGGCACAGAGCTTCAAGAACCCTTGGAATTGCCTGAGTGATGGTGTTACGCTGATGAAGTAACTCATGAATTGGGTGGGCCCTAGATGGCTACATGATGGGGGCTGGTCACCAGAAAAACCCAACCACAGAATGAGAACATTGAAATTTCAAGTTGTATGACCTCTCAGAAGGGGAGGGAAACTGGAGATTGAGTTCAGTCACATGGCTGATGATTTAATCAATCATTCCTAAGTAATGAAGCTGCCATAAAAATTCTTGGACATTAAGGCTCGAGGGAGCTTTCTTCTTGACACATTGATATGCTGGGAGGGTGACATACCCCAATTCCATGAGGAGAGGGCATGGAAGCTCTGCAACCCCCCAACCTCCCCATCTTGCCCTATGTGTCTCTTCCATTTAGCAGTTTGAGTTGTTGCCTTTATAATAGTAACTATACCACTTTCCTAGGTGCTGGGAGTTGTTCTAGGGAATTATCAAATGAGAGGTTGAATTGTGGGAATCCCCAGATTTAAAGTCAAATGGAGAAGTGCAAGTAGCCACATAGGGTATGCAAAGAAGCAGGAAAATGCAACACATGAGAAAAAATGAAATCAATAGAAAAAGACACAAAAATGGCACAGATAAGAGAATGAGTGGAAAGGTAATAAAACTGCAACTATAGGTACACTCAGATGTTCAAGAAGATAGACAAAAGTACTAGTGCTTAAGGAGAAATGTGGAAAATATAACAATGAAACAAACTTACACAGATGAAAAAAGTACAATGTCTGAGCTGAAAACTACATTGGATGGGACACACAGCAAATTTGACACCACAGAAGAAAACATGAGGGAACTTGAAGACAGAGCAATAGAAACTACCTAAAACAAAACAAAGGAAGAAAAAGATCCAAAAAAAAGTGATTAGAACATCAGGAAACTGTGAGACAAACTCAACCACTAACTGAAATTTAGAAGGAGGGTGATTTTCTTGTTTGTTTGTTTGTTTTAAATAATCACATAGTTGGGAAAGTCTTTTAGCATATCATAAAAAGTCAGAAGCATAAAACAAAACACTGACAAACTGACCATATAAAACTAAAAACTTCATTATAAAAGGAAAACTAAGTATATTGAACCTATTTTTTAAAATAAACTGGGAAGTAACATTCACAAAGCATATGACAAAAGATGATTATCCTTAATATGCAAAGACCTCAAAGATATTTTTTAGGATTAAAAAATGTAATATAACAAGAATAGGCAATTATTGAAAGGAAAAGCTTAAAAATGGCCAGCACTCACAAAAAGATGTTTCTTATTTATCATCAAAGAGATACAAATTAAAGCAAACATAAATCATGCTACTAGCCTGGCAATGTTGAAAAATACCAAAATCTCTATTGAAAGGGGACTGGAAAATCAGGCACTTACGATGTGTTGATGAGAATTTCAATTCATAAGCCCTTTCTAGAGATCATTTTGGCAGACACCAATGCAGGAAGAAAAGACCAAAGGAAGAAGGGAGTGAGGGATGAGTGATGGTGGGAGGAAAGAAAAAGAACATGTTATTTAAGCAAATTATGAAACAAATAAGACAATACCCTGCAGCCATTAAAAATAATATAGGATCCTTCCCATCATGAATAAATGCTCAAAATCAGTATGTTATAAGTAACTATATAAAGAATAGTATAATGTGATCCCAATTACATTAAATGGGTATAGAGGCACATTGTGTATATATGTATTCATAGACATCTAAAAGAGTTTTCACCAATATATTAACCGTAACTATACCTTGGTGAAGGAATCCCATGTGTTTTTTTATATTGGATTTGTATTTTCCAATAGCTTGAGTTTTTTAAAATAATAAGCATATTTCAGTTGTAAAACAATAATGCTATTTTTTAGATAGATGAGAAAATTGCTTAACAGTAACATGGTAACTGATTCGACTTAAGAGCACATATATAGAAGTACTTAAAAACCTGTCTTCTTTGAACAATCCTTCTATTATATTCAGTTTCTTCGATCCTCCCCCTCTTCACTTCAGAGAAGACAGAAGAGAAACAAAATCAGGAAGCATTTGATAATACTCCCAATTAGGAAACCTTTATTAAATTTTCTATATAGTGGTTTTAGCAACTGAATTTCATTTTAGGTTCATTTATGATATTTAGAGAGAGGCAAACAGAAGGCAACATTAGTACGTCATCAACATGTTTCAAGTATATACCAGGTCCAAGAAAAGCATTAGTTATGGCAGGCTAAGAAAAGAAAGAGGCAAAAAGTTGACAACAAACATTTATCATGAGTAGATAGAATGGAAGACCATGAGAGACTCTAAGAGTAGAAGTTAAAAAAAAAAAAAAACCACTGAACATTCAGAATCAAGAACTATAGTATAGGATAGATTTGGAGAAGTCCAAAAGAATAGTTTAAATAAACTAAAACATTTATAAATCAGTGTTCATAGCCATTGTTCATTCATTCATCCTTTTGGTTCAGATCCAATCAGATTACTACCACTGGTGCAATATTTGGCACTGAAATGAACATTAAAACTAAATATTTATTGGCACCTTAATACTATCAGAGCCTTGTTCCAACTATGACCCAGGTTTCTTTCCATTAGGAAGTGCTGTATGATGCTTAATTCTGATCTCCCTAAAATCAAAAAATGCCATTAAAGAGATTTTATTTTCATTTCTAGCATCTGTTTTAGGATGCTGGCTCTCTCTTATATTAGTATCTGGCTATCCCATACTCTTTCAAATACTGAGGTTAACCTAGAATGTTTTTACTTTAAGGTCAGTTTAACCAGTGAAGCAGATAATAACTCTCCTGAATTATTACACACTTCAAAAACAGATATTCTACATGCCTAACACTTGTACCCTAATTCTAGACATTTCCACTAAGGAAATCATTATGTAGGTGTATAAAGACTTATTTACAAATTCCAGTACAAGATTGTTTTGACAGGGGAAAAACAAAAGAAATGAAAGCATGCTACATGTCCAAACAAGAAGCCAGATAAAGAAATTTGGGTACAGACATTCCAAGCAGTCATTAACATCCATTTGAGTTGTCTTTCTTTAAAATGTCAATTTTCAAAACCAACCTATATAGCAATAGGTGTCATAAAAGAATTTATACAGCTCCCTTTACGGCTATGCCTTTCAAATGTTTGATCATCACAAGCTGACACTGTTCCATGTTGCACACTGGGAAGGCTCGATTGTGTGGCTGACACTTACAACTATCATCAGTGCAACCCTCAACTCTACCTCTCATCACATGAGGTATATGAGACCTCAAGTTGTCTTCAGCTCACAAGTCCTATTGCCATGTTGAGTTTTGATCTAAGATCCCTTCCCTGGCCCACCTTTCCAGGCTGGCCAAATTGCATAACTAACCATAAAGGATCTTAGATGGTCCATGATTTAAAGTGGGTTGGGAAATGTTTGGATATATGTATTAATACAGAAAATTCAAGCTGTAACTCAAGCTGTCACACTGAGATGCCTGCTCATGAAGGGCACATGTGTGGAGTGGTCTTGATGCTGTTCCAAAGGGCTGTCATCACATTATCTAGGTCACACGACAAGCCATGTACTTAGAAATTGTTCACTCCAAGGTTTTGGATATAGAAGATATTTTGATCTGAAATTGATCATAATACCAAAAAAAAAAGTAGAATTGCACATGCCACATTATTGGTCAGGATCCAAAAAAGATATATTTTTCTCCATCATGAAAAGTAACTAAGAAACCTTTGTTAGGAATTTATAATTACTTTACAGAGTCAGAGGATGATCCTGTTGATTATGACTGACTTCTTTTTAAAGAATTAATTCTATCATGAACCTCTGCTGAAAACTGTTGAGCCAATTATTTGGAACATAAATTTCCAGGCGATCTAGATTCTGGAAGTAGTTTTGCATCTAACTTAGTTTGGTTCAAGGATTCAATTTTACCCTTGCCGCTTCACGTTCAAGCGAGTGGTCCAATTATAACAGTAGCAAAGACCAAGGGATATGCTTTAGTGAAGTACTGGGAGAAACCGTCCTCGTTCCTCTGTCACTTGATGTTCAACAACCGTTAAATTACCAACGGAAGAGGTGCCTGGGTGGCTCAGTCTGTTAAGCGTCTGCCTTCAGCTTAGGTCACGATCCGGGGTTCCTGGGATCAAGCCCCACATCGGGCTCCCTGCTCAGTGGGGAATCTGTTTCTCCCTCTCCCTCTGCCCCTTCCCCCCCACTCGTACTCGCTCTCAAATAAATAAATAAAATCTTTTTTAAAAAATTACTAATGGGAAGCTATTTGAAATCTTGCTTTGATTCCAGGGAAGGAACAATATAGAAGCAAAATACCTGGATTTGAATACAACTTATTTCAATGTGGCCCTTGAGACTCTGTTTCCCCATCTGTGAAACTGAGAGAAAGTCTATGTCAGAGAACTGTCATAAGAATTAAATGAGAATGTGCTAAATAAACCACACAAATGACATTAACTTTTATTAATACTTCCACTGTCACATACCTTTGATGGTCAAACCTCAGCAGAGCTACTAACATTCTTCTAGAACCACATGGCCTGGCCCTGTGGCCCCCATATATCATCACTTCAGCTATCTATTGTTGCATTAAAAACTACCCCAAGGGCGCCTGGGTGGCTCAGTTGGTTAAGCGACTGCCTTCGGCTCAGGTCATGATCCTGGAGTCCCTGGATCGAGTCCCGCATTGGGCTCCCTGCTCGGCAGGGAGTCTGCTTCTCCCTCTGACCCTCCCGACCCTCCCCCCTCTCATGTGCTCTCTCTCTCTCATTCTCTCTCTGTCAAATAATAAATAAAATCTTTATTAAAAAAATAATAAATAAATAAAGTTTCACTGGGCGCCTGGGTGGCTCAGTCGGTTGAGCGACTGCCTTCGGCTCAGGTCATGATCCTGGAGTCCCTGGATCGAGTCCCGCATCGGGCTCCCTGCTCGGCGGGGAGTCTGCTTCTCCCTCTGACCCTCCCCACTCTCATGTGCTCTCTCTCATTCTCTCTCTGTCAAATAATAAATAAAATCTTTATTAAAAAAAAATAAAGTTTCACTGGGCGCCTGGGTGGCTCAGTCGGTTGAGCGACTGCCTTCGGCTCAGGTCATGATCCTGGAGTCCCTGGATCGAGTCCCGCATCGGGCTCCCTGCACGGCGGGGAGTCTGCTTCTCCCTCTAACCCTCCCCCCTCTCATGTGCTCTCTCTCATTCTCTCTCTCTCAAATAAATAAATAAAATCTTAAAAAAAAAAAAAAAAAAACTACCCCAAAACTTAGTGGCTTAAACAGCATCTCCTCCTTTGCTCACAATTCAATGGTTAATATTTTAAACCAGGCTCAGCTAGGTGGTGGTTCTTCTCCATACAGCGTAGCTAAGATCACTGTCTACATTCAGTTGGTGAGTGCATCACTCTGTACTTGTGCCTTTCAAAGCCCCTAATACGTTCTACTACAATTGCCCATTTATGTATCTGTCTCCCCCAGTAGACATCTTCCTCCAAAAGAGAGACCATGGTTTGTCCACCATTAAATCCCCAGCACTTGGCACAGTGTCTAGCACAGGGCAATTGTGCAATGTTGGCCGGATTAATCAATCAGCTTTCAGCAGCACAATTCCATTAGACCTTGACTACAGCCTTGTGAAGGAAGTGAAGAAGCTGATACAAATGAACTACGTGACTCGCTCATCCTGACTTGTGACCCATTGGTCTTCTCTCTAGACTGTGCGTCAGTATCAGCAGCATACAGAGTCATCTCTTTTTCTTTAATCACTTTGTCTTCTGTGCCATTAAAGCAGAAAGCTCAGGACTTTCAGAAAGAGAGTTGGAGTAGAAAGGGCCCAAGAGACTGTTTTGTCATAGTCCTACTCCAGCCTTTTCCACAAAGGAAACCAATCCAAAGACCAGTGACTTGGGGCACATCCTGGTCTAGAACTCAGGCCTACCAGTGGCCCCTTCATTTTCTTTCCTTTGGTAGAAAGGTAGAACAGTGCAATAATGGATTGATAAGCGCACCTTTTTGCCAGATTTGGGTCTTCGTCCCAGGCCTATTAATGGTATGCAAACAAACAAATTTGAAAAAGAACATAATTTTCCATTCATCTTTCCGTTCTAGTTCCACATGCCACAAATGGAAACCATTTGGTGGGGGCTCTAGGGGTGCGAAGAGATCTACAACGTGCAGCTCTGCATCGCTGCTCAGCAGGGCTGTCAGTAATATCTTACTTAACATACTGTCACAAAATTTTCCTTCAGTGTCACCTCGGTCGCTACTGTAACACTCCATAAGAAATAATGCCATCTGTTAAAACACACAAGGCAGGGAAACGCAGCTGCTGTCATCAAAGATGGAATTAACCAACACCAAGCAATTACTTTCCTTTTAAATTTCACAATTAGAATTTTAGTCTTGCTTCATTTGTATCACAAAAGTCACCACAACACTGTGCCTGTTGAAGTAACAACACCGCTCTCTTCATGAAAACATGGAGGAGGAGGAGTTTAGCTGGGGATAATGGTAATTGTTAACTCTGTTGCCTCTTTTATAAATATTTTTTAAAATCCCATTGGGCAGTGTTAATTATAGGTAGCAGTACTAAGAATAATGGATTTGCATCTAGCATTCACATTTAGGCTCTCTTAGTACTCAAAGAAAAAAAAATCACCAAGTGAGGTTTATTGCTGATGGAATGATTGTTATGCTATATATCCAAGATCTTTTTTTCTCTCCTTGGTAGTAGAAGATTATAATGGAGAATGGACCCAGCTTATAGGAGACAGGTTTCTAATTTGAACAGAGATAAAATTCTGCCTCTCAGCTTTTATTCCATTCACTGGAAGGGAGCAGATTGCTGGCTAAATAACAGAAGGGTGGACCTATTCAGAGCTTGACTGCTGAGCTAACTCTTCAAAAAGCTGTAAGAGATCAACAATTGCCTTGGCCCAACTCCATTATGAGGGTGTCAGCAAGCTGGTGTTTCCTTTTTGATGCATCTTTTTGCATGGGAATTATATACTATATTTTCTGGGGGCAGAGCAGTAGGCAAAACCTGCCTTCACTGGTTTCCTGATGGGCAGAGTTCTCTCACAGGGTAGAGCAAAATCCGTGAACATCACAAAGGGTTAACTTCTCAGCTTTCCTTCAACTTCTGACCTGTTGATGAATCACCCAATGAGACCACATACCAATGACTCCACAGAGTGTGGAGTTATCAAAGTATTTAACTTGGTCCTTAAGAGGAAGCCTCTCGTGTCCACCCTTCTCATGGTACCTTTATTAATTCTTTAACTGTGAGTACAGTTTCCATCCCTTTGCTTTTAATGATCTTTCATACTCATCTAGTTCATAAACATAACAATACACATGGGTTCATAGGCAGAATGGCTCTCAAACCTGGAGAAAAAAAAAAACAAAACACTTCATTCCTCCTTAGATTAAGTTCATTCTCAACTCTGTGGTCAAGACATATGCCTTCATAGCGAAGCTACTTATTAGATAGCATACACTTGGCATTTTATCACAAAATATCTTAAAAATTAGTTATTTCTCAAATTCATATAGAGCTTGACCTCCCAAAGACTGTAGATTCCTTTAGGGCTGAGATCATGCCCCATCAGATAGAACACAGTGCCATTGGTAAGAAAGGCTCAATGTTCAGGGACTAACAGCTTCAGACTTTAAAATCCAGGTTTTGTCCATTTTGAAATTATTTATGTTAGCTGTTAGATATCTCGCTTGGGGCAGGGCAGGGGGAGGGTGCCTAACAAAATTATTCTCACAAACAAAATGTGGCTAAATTCATTACTCATACACATGGATTTGCCTGGCTCTATTGACCAAAATCTTGACAAATACAATGATGTCTGATGTATTATTATGTGGAGAAAACTTAATTTTATCACAGACTGCAAGACTCTTCAGGTCCTTGAATACAAAGGACCCTATTTAGAAAGAAATTGCAATCTGTAAATATAATTCACAATCAAGGCTCTCAAAGTCACAAAATAGCAATGACTACATCTCTGATTACTAATTGAATCAGACACTACCAGCACTCCAGTGAAGACCAACCAGACATAGGAAGTCTCTGGACCATGCTAGTCTGTATCTTGCACCACAGACACATGCCCAGACCACCTTCAGTTCCAAAAGACGCTGTTTCTGTTTGTAGCATGATTTATTAAAAAAAAAAAAAAAAAGGAAAGATGATGTGTTAAGCATTATACTAATTTTTTTAGCTGTAGTAATATGTGTCCTTTAGGACTAATAGCATGAATTAATAATGATCTAATCTGTGTCTCTCTTGGCCAATACCACAACCAAAACCAGTTTTTTGGTCACAATGTTGAGCTTCTGCATTATATGACCCCTTCTTTTTTGAGCCAAACTTAAAAGAATGTACAGCAATGACGAAAGTACCTAGTCAAGAAGCTAAAAAGATTATTTTCCCCATGAAATGTATAAGAAGAAATCTTAGGGGTCTCAGAGAGGAAAATATACACACAATCTGTTCAAACCACCCAATTTCTCATTTAATCCCCTCCTTGCATATCTCTTCATTTTTTAAAAACCCCTTGCCTTTCCTATCCTCCTACTGTTGTTCTCTTTTGGGTCCCATAAACTCACTATATATCCACACCCAGACTCAAGTTCTCACAGACATTTAGCATAAGCATTTCACGTAACATATGAACACTGCTCAAAGTAGCACATGCGGGAAAAACATAGACAAACCTTTTTCCCCTTGACCCAAAGCAATAATTGGGGGGAAAAATCTCTAAGTGTAAATGAAGTAAAACCTTTCCAACTTTAGGATTTATATTTTCTCAGCTATCACTGCTTCTTTTTTTTTTTCCATTCTAACAATTTCTCTAAAAATGGACACCTTTATATAAGCCAAAAAGTAGAAAAGAATAAGTTTAAAGACAGATGGAAGAGAGTCAGACTTTAGTTTTAATTCTGCCTCTGCACCCAGGTGTGAGAAGAGGTGGGAAATAAGAAACAACTTCGACTAGCCGAAGACATTATCGTTAGCTGGGGTCTCCCCTACTCCTACACACAAGCACATACCAGATGGTTCCATGGCAGTCAGAAGGCTTGAAATGAAGCAATCATTTAGCCTGCAGCTGGAATACACAGTATTGCCCAGTTTAAGACACACACACACACACACACACACACACACGCTCATTTATTCAGATGGATAAAAGGATTTAATCTCATAAGGTATGAGGTTTTACTTTCTTTGAGTTTCTAAAAAATCTCAAACATAGTGAACAACACTCCCACCCCAGCCCAGGCAAACCGCTTTCAAAACCAAATTAAGATATATTCTATTTGAATATGTATCTGATAATTTCCTTAGTCTCCATCACATTTATATGGGTTCTTATGTTAGATTTGACAATCAACATGTCACCATGTTTTTGTGTTTGTCCCACACTGTCATATTTACAGTCAAGCAGCCAGTTTATGAGAGTCCATGGGAAGGTTTTAAAAAATTCCAATCTACAATCAATTGCTCTAGTAGCTTCTCAGTGTTTAAGCAATCCCTCTAACTTTAGATCAGTGTGGCTTCTCCTAAGTATTTATTGGGTTTTATCCAGGGCACATATAATCATAGCCATATTTATGTAATTTTTTTTCATCAAATTTTTCAGCCACTGAAAACTTGTTACCTACGTAGGCCCATTTATTTCTCCTCAGATTCCTGAAAAGACACAAAACAAGGCAATAACTTAATTTATACATGATTCTGCCCAACTAATTTTCCTATTTGTATAACATAAAGGAAGCCTCATAACTTAGGTAAACAAACACAATTTCACCCTAAAAACAGAGTATAAAAGTGGAGTGTGGGTGGTGGAGAGGATCCAAGTCTTCTGGTCCCACCAATATGTTATTTATTTAACAGCATGCAAATTAGTTAACAAGAATACATGCCGGGTTCCTGGGGTAAATAATTTCCATTCCTGTCACTGCCTAGAAACCATCCTTAAGTGTCTCCTAAATATTCATGCTATGGAAATAGGCCACAATATGAATTAAGGGGAACATCGCTCACTAAAGATTCTCCCCTAAGAAGAAAGGGTGAAAAGAGAGTAGAGAAAAACACAGTGAGAAGAAAGAAAAAGGAAATTTTTCCCATTTTTCATTTTTTTAAGTTTTCTACTTGGGCCTCTTGGAATTAACCTTATTTCATGGTCGGTTTGTGAGCATCATAGTATCATGCTCATGGAAAGCACAAAGCTTCTGGAACTGTTAAAAAGCAGACTCCTGAGGAAAAGAGCTACATGTAATTACCATTGCATGTTATCCAGCCAAGTCACTATTCTGAAAGCAAAAAGCCTAATCCCAATTTAAATTATCACCATGTTTGTGCCCCATTGTGCAAATCAATGAGAAATTTCACAAAATATCCCATTAAAATACATAATTTGTGTTATAATATGCATTGAAAATACATTACAAGTCAAGCAATACCTTGGCCAAATAAGAGATGCCAAAATGTCAGATTGTTCCTGTGTAGTATTGCACAAGTCCGTAATAGTTTAAGCAAATAAAAGTGCTTTTTTTCCTCACACTTTGCTATGGACTGAATTGTGTCTCCCTAAAATTATGTTGAAGCCCTAATTCCCAATGTGACTATGGCCTTTAAGGAGGTAATTAATCCAATAGGACTGGTGTCCTGATAAGAGGAAGAGATCAGAGACCTCTGTGTACACAGAGAAGGGGCCATGCGAGGACAGGGTGAGAAGGCAGCCATCCACAAGCCAGGAAGAGGGGCATCACCAGAAACCAATCCTGATGGCACCTTTTAATTTTTTTTTTTTTGACATACACAAAGCTGTACTTAATTAATGTATACAACTTGCTGAGTTGGGAGATAAGTATACACCCATGAAACCATCACCGTGATCTATGCCATAAACTCCTCCATCACCTCCAAAAGTTTCCTCCCACCCTCTTATTTAGTGTGTGTGAGAAGAACATTTAACATAAGATCTATCTTCTTAGAAACTACTTAAGTATGCAACACAATGTTAACTATAAGTATTAATGCCACACTGTAGATCTCTAGGTCTTATTTATCTCATATAACTAAAACTTCGTACCTTTTTTTTTTTTTAATTTTATTTATTTGACAGAGAGAGACAGCGAGAACAGGAACACAAGCAGGGGGAGTGGAAGAGGGAGAAGCAGGCTTCCCGCCAAGCAGGGAGCCCGACGTGGGACTCGATCCCAGGACCCTGGGATCATGACCTGAGCTGAAGGCAGACGCTTAACGACTGAGCCACCCAAGCGCCCAAAACTTCGTACCCTTTAACTAATACCCCCCATTTCCCCTTCCCCCCACAGCCCCTTGCAACCACTATTCTACTCTCTACTTTTGTGAAGTTGATTAGATTCATCATGTAAGTGGTATAATGTAGTATTTGCCTTCTGCAACTGGCATATTTCACTTAGTATAATACCCTTAAGATTTATGAAAGTTGTCACAGACAACAGGATTTCTTTCCTTCTCATGGCTAGGTAATATTCCATTTTATATACACACCACATCTTCTTCATCCATTCACCCATTGATGGACACTTAGATTGTGTCCATATCTTGGCTATTGTGAATAATGTTGCAAGGAACATGGGAAGGCAGATATCCCTCTGAGATCTTGATTTCAATTTCTTTTAATATGTACCCAGAAGTGAAATTGCTCAACCATATGGTAGTTCTAGTTTTTTTTGTTTTTTTGTTTTTTTAAAGATTTTATTTATTCATTTGAGAGAGAATGAGATAGAGAGAGCATGAGAGCAGGGAGGGTCAGAGGGAGAAGCAGACTCCCTGCCGAGCAGGGAGCCCGATGCGGGACTCGATCCCGGGACTCCAGGATCATGACCCGAGCCGAAGGCAGTCGCTCAACCAACCGAGCCACCCAGGCGCCCTGGTAGTTCTAGTTTTAATTTTTTGAGGAACCTCCATACTATTTTTCATTGTGGTTGCAACAATGAACATTCCCACTAACACTGTACAAAGATTCCCTCTTCTCTACATCCTCACCAACATTTATCATCTTTTGACACTTTTTTGATAAAAGCAATCCTAACAGGTGTGAGGTGATATTTCATTATGGGTCTGATTTGCATTTCCCTGATAATTAGTGATGTCGAACACTTTTTCATATAGATATGAATTATCTGTTAGTTCTTTGTGTGTCTTCTCTGAAAAAAAATTTCTATTTAGTTCCTCTGCCTATTTTTTAATTGGGTTATTTGGCTTTTGTTATTGTTTTTTGTCTTGTTTTGCTATTGTGTTATAGAGTTCCTTATATATTTTGGATATTAACCCATTATCAGATACATGCTTTGGAGATATCTTCTCCCATCCCGTAAATCGCCTTTTCATTTTGTTGATTGTTTCCTTTGCTGTATAGACGCTTTTAGCTTGATGTAGTCCCACTTGTCTGTTTTTTCTTTTGTTCCCTATGCTTATGGTGTCATACCCAAGAAATCATTGCCAAGGCCAATCCTGACAGCATCCTGAGCTTGGCTTTCCAGCCTCCAGATCTGAGAGAAAAAATGTTCTGCTATGTAAGCCACCCAATCTGCGGTATTTTGTTATGGTAGCCCAAGCAGACTAATATATTCTTGTTCTATTAGACTTGAAATTTGTAAAATTAGCAAAACAAGTTCCTTAAATTGAAGCCACCCAGCTTTATCAGCTTTACAAAAGGAACAGGGAAACTGGCTGCTAAAGTGAAAGGTCTACATGGGCACAGACCTTATATTAATGCAAAAATAAAAATTTATCAAGTGCTTTGACTATGTCATACACTATTCCCAGCATTAATGATATAATAATGAACAGAATAAGAAACTACCAACTCCCAAAGAGATTGTATTCTGGTGAGAGAGATAGTAAATGTATAAACAAAGAAATTAATAAAATAATTTTGATTAATGGTGGCATGAGAAAAATAAACCAATAACATGTGAGAGGGAGATCAAAGGGAGGGAGAGAAGGATGGGGGAGAGAGCAGTATTTCTAGAAAGGTGGCATCTGAGCTAAGACAAGCAAGGAAGTGATGAAGCCAGCCATAAAGATGAGAGGAAAGATCATTCTGGGTAGAAGGAAAATCAAGGGCAAAGACTCGGGGCGTGGGGGGCACAAACTTGATTTGCCTAAGGACCGGAAAGAGCATGAGTGTCCCTGGGAAATGGAAGTGTCCCTGAGGAATGGTGTGCAAGAGTTTGTGCAGGGCCACCATTATGTAAGGCTAAAGGAAGGAACTAGGAATTCACAGCACAGTACAAATCAATGGAAGCTTCTGGAGGGTTAAAGAAATTGGAAAAATTATATGATATGATTTATATTCCTAAAGATCACCTTAGCTACTAGAAGATGAATGATAAGGAAGGCAACACGTGATACTGGAAGACCAGTAGGGTGGCAGTTGTAATAGTTGAGGGGAACGATGAGAGTGACTTAGGTTAGAGCAGATGGGTATGGCAGTTGATTTGATATAACACATCCAGTTTGCGTATCTTGGAGGTAGAGTCAACAAGCTTTCTGATGTCTGGAGGGGTAAGGAAGAAAAGGAATCAGGAATGACTTCTTAGGTTCTCAGTTTAAGAGACTAAGCAGACAGTGGTGGATATATAGGTCTAACTCAGTTCTCTATCTCCATAGTACCCTGCCTGGCTAAGAAAAGGCACTCAGTTAATACTTGTGAAGGGAAGAGAGAGGAGGGAAAGGGGAGTGGAGGAGAAGGGAGAAGGGGGGGAGGAGAGGAGAACTTCCCTGACTATATCCTCATCCACAAGAAAATCACTGTCTTTTGCAAAAACCCAAGTATTTAAATAGAACAATGCCTGAGTTTTTCAATATATACTCCATATACATTCAGTATGCATTCCATAAAAGTCAACAGAATAAGTATTATGCCTAATAATGACTGTAAAGCATTGCAAAATTCCAAAAAGCTTTCTAAATAAAAGATTAAGTTCTCTTCCAATTGATTGGGAAATATATGTATCATTTTCTCCCAGACAAAATACTATCCATGCTACATGACTCTTTCCAGAGCCAAGTTTGTTCCCAAAAATCCATACTCTGACCATGTCTTAGAATAGTTAACTTAATGTATTACTAAATTTGGAGACAGGTTATTTTGAAGACTCAGTCTTTAAATATGTCACTTCAGAACTCAGGTAATTGCCAGAAGGTTTTACTTTAACTTTTTTCTTAAGCTTGTAATTTGGGTAACTGCATTACTTCCTTATGAAAAATCATTGGAATGATCATTAGCTCAAAGTCTTGTCTTTTTCTTTTAATTGTGCATAAAAACGTACCCATGAAAATTTGCAGGAGTTGCCAAGGCCAAAAGATGCTACTTTTAAGAGAAGTTTAAATGAGCATCAGGATTTAAATGATATATTTCTATGTCTATATTTTAAATGCCAAAATGAGTAATAGTTTCCTCCTGCAAGTGATAAAGAGGATTAAACAACACGTAGGGTGAATCTGGAAAGTCGAGAAAGTCAGTCTTAATCATTTACTCAACAGACGAAACATTGTCTGGAAGGCACAGGGTAGGAGGAGGAGGAGCTGAGGTAGCCACACTGGAGGGAGCAGTTTTAATCCCCTGGGCAAACAGCACAAGGGTATTACAACCTGGGCAGCATTAAATGTAACTGTGCCGAATCATGCTAGTCAAAGATATAAGGACTTATCCTATACAGAAGTTCATGAAAGTGTGCCATGTCTAGTAATAGATATTTAATTTCTTGGTTCCTTGGTGGCTAATTTATTTTTTAATTTTGCCAAGCCCCAAGAAGGCACTTAAATGTTAGTACCTAATTCAGCATGATTATGGAGGAGTAAAATTTGGAAGAGTCACTGCAGAGAGAAATGATCAAGATGTCCCAGGTCCACAAGGATGCGATGCCTAGACACCCTGTGTCTGCCAATCCGTCTTCTGCCATCCCCACCAACCAGAGAACAATTCAGCCTGGGGAAACAGAGGAACGTGCACATTGCTCCGGAGACCTCTGGAAAAAACACATTATCTTGTTTTCCTCTGTCACCATTTTCTTCATAAAGTGATCTTTCAAAAATCAAACCATTTACACATTCAGATAATCAAGGGAGTTACGCTATAACCTCAGACATATGGTTGACTTCCAAGTGCTCATCAGAGGCACCTCTCCTTCACTCCCTATTTCTTCAGACTCTAAAACCAGGATAGAATAGGAGATGTTTCGGGGCACCTGGGTGGCTCAGTTGGTTGGGCGGCTGCTTTCGGCTCAGGTCATGATCCTGGAGTCCCTGGATCGAGTCCCGCATCGGGCTCCCTGCTCGGCGGGGAGCCTGCTTCTCCCTCTGACCGTCCCCCCTCTCATGTGCTCTCTCTGTCTCAAATAAATAAATAAAATCTTAAAAAAAAAAAAAAAAGAATAGGAGATGTTTCCATGGTAAGCTCCAATATGACACAGGACAAATTCACAGTGAGCCCTGGGGTTCCTATTCCCCCACATCCCCTTTCACTGCAGACAGAACTGACAGCTCTGAGAGAATGTTCAGGTTCTGTCCTCCGCTGAACAACTGAGAGCAGCTCTCTTTCCAGAAGTCCTACTAAGAAAATACAAGATAAATCCAGCCCAGCAAGAACACTGCATAGACGGTCTATAAATTCAGCCCCACAAAACAGCCTTTGGAAGCCTTCTCAACTGTGCGTGCACATGTGCGCACACACACACACACACACACACAGTCAATTCCTTGAGTATCTTTATGTATTTACTATCTTCACTAGCCTCTACTTCTTACCAACATTGTCAAAGTACCTATGTTACCTTATTGGCAATTGATTTTATGACTGATTCTATACAAGTTTACTTTCTGAACTTCTCTGGATGGAATGAAGCAGGTGTTTCATGAAATACTAGTAGGTACCTAGAACCACATAAAAAAATGAATACAGGGGCACCTGGGTGGCTCAGTTGGTTAAGCAGCCGCTTTCAGCTCAGGTCATGATCCCAGGGTCCTGGGATCGAGCCCCACGTCGGGCTCCCTGCTCAGCGGGGAGCCTGCTTCTCCCTCTCCCTCTGCCTGCCTCCCCACCAACTTATGCTCTCTATCTCTCTGTCAAATAAATAAATAAAGTCTTTTAAAAAAAAAAATGAATACACTCTGTACAATTACTTTCCTTCAGACCATGAAGACAGAGTTTATCTTAAATTGATTGATATATGCCCATTTTAAGTACCTATCTTCTTAATTGGCATAAGAAGAAATATTAGAAAATCTATGACTTCGGCAAATGCATATTTTGGTTACAGTTATTGATGACCAGGAGGGTGGAATGTCTATTGAGATTGGCTATATTTAGTCCTCCAAAGTACAGGAGTTCAGACAGCAAAAAAAATCACAGCAAAGAATCCTAAGGCATATGACTTTCTTTTGTGGCGTAACATGATTAACCTGTCTCACACAATAACACTGGCTGTCATGCTGGGGAGAGGAACCCACTGTTGCTTGCCTTTAGAAAAATACATGAAAAAATATAAGGCTTATAAAACAGAGAACTCTGGAAATATGAATCTGATTATTATAAGAAATATTTCATATTTTTAATTCAGCAACAAAAGCAATATGGGTGACAATTAGAGTTTTAGCCCACAAGAATGCAAAAAGGAAAGAGAAATAATAGAAGGAGGTGTAAGAAAAGCAATTTTAATCAAGTGAGAAAGAGGGAGAGAGAACTGAGAAGGGGCAGCTTCCTCTCAACATTGCTTTCTATCACTTTCCAGAGACAGAGGAAGTCAATTATGTACCCAGCATCACCTAACACAATTCTATTCTCTGGCTGACCTTCCCTGAACACACCTCTCAGCAGGATGTTTTGACAAGTTGCCCTGAACATCAGCAGAGAAAACTTTCACTACCTGTAGATCTAGAGAAGCTCATTAAAAACACACTGAGTGTGGCATGGGGCTGTAAATTACTTTAAAAGTCTCAGATTTTTCTCTTCTCTCTCAAATTGTACAGATCTTAAGCTTTGCCACAGAACAGTAGATCATAATATCTGTTACCATACCACAGCTTTATCAAGCTGCCAGTCATTATTCACCACAAAGAAAGCAAGTTTTATGACCACACTAAACCAAGTGTTATCTTGGAAGGAAGGAAGGAAGGAAGGAGTGAGGGAGGGAGGGAGGGAAGAGGGAGTGGTGATAAAGAGGGAAACAGGAAGGGGAAAAAGAGAAGATAAAAACTATTCACTGGATAAATAAAGAAAATTTTAACAATTGATCAACCAGCATTTACTACACTAATTAGTATCTCCTAGAGGGATACAAATGTGTTTATATCAATTAAAAACTACCTGATATGACAAGAAAATACCCACGTATCTAACATCAAAAGCATTTCTTTCTTCTTTCTCTTCCTACCTTACTGTAGTCAGCACATGATGAGCACATGAAGGAAGGTAGAATAATTCATTATGTTGTCTCCGACTGCTTTGTACAGCTTTGTATCTTCAACATTTTTTGAATAAATACAAAGTCATAAATTAGCTTGTAGCAAAACAGAATTAATTGAATGTCTTAAGTAGGATCATCAAACCAAGGTTTGAGTCAATTTATCTAAGATTTCACTAATGTAGTTCCAGCTCATTATGGCAAGAACTGATGCTAGGGATGGGACATTATTAGATATAGAAAGAAAATATAAGATCAGGAAAACATGACTCTGCTTTTGCAAGAGAACTTCTTGAAGGTTATCTGATGTATGCGACAGAGCATAAACAACTCCCCTTCAAAGAATAATCTATGATTGAAAAATAAAGATGCTTTCATAGAATCTGAAGATATTTACACACACACTGACACTGAAAAATCTCTGCCCTTCATTCTCTTGCCAGAAAACATCTTAGAAACACAGCATGGAACAGCAATTCGTGTGTGTGTGTGTGTGTGTGTGTGTGTGTGTGTGTGTGTGTGTGTG
>NC_058410.1:136876212-136910264 GCF_002201575.2 Neomonachus schauinslandi | reverse complement strand
TGTGTGTGTGTGTGTGTGTGTGTGTGTGTGTGTGTGTGTGTGTGTGTAGGAGAAATAACCACACACATATAACAAAATGTATTTATGGAAAAGCAAAATATATTCTACATCTGTGTGTTATACATAAATATAGAGAGACATTAATCTGATTGTTTCCTTGAAAAATAAATTTTTCAGGCATCTAAATGAAACAAGAATAATTGTGCATGGCAAGAAAGAAACAGCAAAGTTGTGGGGGAGGGAGATTTTCCCAGCATTTCCAGTAATGGGATCAATAATAATCTGTGATTCTTCCAGTAAAAAGGCTCCCCCACAGGGGAACTTATGACAGTCACTGAGCATCCTGCCTGACCCAGGTCAGCCTACAGTTGCATGGATGTCCAGTTCTGTTCTATCCCTACATTTCATGAAGGTGAGTTTCTTTCCTCATGGACAAGATAACAAGATCTCAGAACTCCCCGTACAACTTTTTGTAAATAGTGACAATAAATTAAGAAAAACAAAATGTTAGACTAAGGTGTAAGTAACATTAGGTGGGCCCCAAAACACAAGGCTTTGGGTAGATATTTCATTTAGTTAATCCAAACATTAAAGAATCCATATAAATGGAGCAAAATATCATCAAGACTGCATAGTTGGGATAAAATAACCAGAAATAGTTAAAAGTCTGGCTTGGTAGACAAAGTCACTTGCTAGATTTGACCATAGTCAAGTTATGCAACCCCTCAGCTTCAACGCCTTCATCTGTAAAATCCAGATCCGTAACACAGGTTTGCTGTGAGGATTAAAATAGAGGATGTATTCAAAGCACTTAGCGTGATACTTAGCACATAATAAGCACTTGATACATGTCAGCTACGTTCTTCTTATTATTCACTAGACAAATTCTCATCTCTCGTGTCACTTAGCTTATCAGTATACCCTAATAGAGTAGATGTTGTCTTCAAAGTTACCGGGAGTATTTAACAACAGCAACAAAAATCTAGCCTTTATCATGGTTTAAAAAATTGAACTGGTTTTATAAATCAGCTTTAAAAACCGAACAAGATAGATTTTCATTTCTCTGCCAGTGCTGAAAAACCAATGGTTAAAGCAGCTTCATCCACCAGAAAGATCTGTGACATGGCTAACTTCATGATACATATGCTGCGCACAGCTTCGGACATTTATAAGGTTAAGCATGTTGAATTTTCTGATGCCAAAAATTAAAATATATGTGCATATACATATATATGTATATATGCATCAATTCCTTTCACTTGAACTGCATTGTTTGTAAGCCCTAAGTACAGAACGTTATACACAACTACACTTTGTGTCTTACCGTTGCACCCTCTTACAACTGTGTTTTCGTATTTCCAGTTGAGTTGAAATTATAATCAGTGTGAGTTTCTAAAGTTTATACTCTTACAATGGAGAGAGGGTTGCTCTTTGCCAGAATTAGAGATGACCTTGCCCAAGTGGGGGAAACAAAAGATTGTTTACTTGGGGTGCATTTATCTTTATGGCCAGCAAAATATTTCCCTGGTGCCCCCCAATGCTCCTCTCTGGTACTATGAGAAAGAAACTTTGGTTAGTTGCTCCCACTCACATCTGAGCAGAGCTGCAATAACGGCAAATGATCCTTGGAAATCACAATCACATTAGGCTGCTGTTCAAATAGCTTTTAGGGTTGTGATAATGGGAGGCATTCCTAATAACTGGTGACACTGCAAGACCCTGCCCAGAAGGCCTCCAAATGGCAGCGCACAATTTAAATTTTAATCTGGAAACAGTGGAAATGATGAGATTCCAGCTGGGGACCTTCTGGTCTGAGGGCCGGCGTTCAGCCTCCCCATTAGATGCCCCAAAGCTTCGTTGAGTTGATGAGTGAATGCCCCTACTCTCTTCACTCGTTCTCACTCCATGCCCACCTCCCACCTGATTCCCTGGATGGCAGGAGGTTGCGTTGCTTTGCTTCTGTGGAGGCGATCTTAGAGCTGATGAAGCATTCCCATGTCGCTGTGATCCAACCCAACACATCTGTGCTTGACATAAATGGATTGGTGCTTCCATTGTTCTGACAAGTGATAACTTTCTGAACTTTTCTCCTTCCATGTGTGGGGCGGGCTTTGGGACATACCCACTTTAAGCTTGAAATGAAAGCTGGCAGATGTATGCCATGGGCAAGAGGAAAGTGCTTTATTTTTTCCTACAATAAGCAATAACCCTTAGGATAATCACTCAACACAAGTTAAACAGCAAAAGAGAACATTAGTGGGACCCTGTTGGCATGGAAGGCAACAGCTGACCAGCAATCACGGCATGTCATTACTTGGGAAGTCCACTCCCGATGCCACTACCAACTTGTGGTTCCTGAGTGTTTAGGTGGTAACACATGACAGATGAGAAAGCATCATAATAGGACATTGGAGGCAGAACTCTAGATTTTGATGTTTGGCAATGCCAGATTTGGTTTCCAATAAGCAGAGAGGGGGAAGAAAAAATCTTACTAACGGAAATAAAGTAGAGAAGAAAATGGTGAAGATTCTTATAATTCTCCTCTCATAGCTCCTCCTAAACCATTCTTTAAATGGGAACTTTTTTTTTTTTATTCTCCATGTATATCAGTGGCTCCCAAGAATGGCGATGTCTCTCTCAGACTAGGAGTGTGCA
The DNA here is from genome assembly GCF_002201575.2 of Neomonachus schauinslandi. NCBI lineage: Eukaryota > Metazoa > Chordata > Mammalia > Carnivora > Phocidae > Neomonachus > Neomonachus schauinslandi. Next base: position 136,907,609 of record NC_058410.1, on the reverse strand, counting down.
TCTAACAAAAGGATGAACATTAATATATGGATGCCTGGAATACTCAGTGCAAACACAACTGCTTCCACTGGGCTCCATTAGGAAACCTATTCCAGTACCCCAATACCCTCAGCAGCAGAATTAGAAAGTTGTTTTGATTTAAAAAAAAAAAAAACACACACACACACACACACAGGAGCAAAAGTCTGCAAGGTGGAAATGGGAATAAAAACCAGTGTTTTGGAATTTTTTCTTTGCAGATAGTCATCAAATGAGGTACAATATTTGCTAACAGAGGGTAATTTGAATTATCCACGGATAGTTCAAAAACACAAAGAGTTCATTACCCAGATATCTCTATTTAAAATAGATTTGCTTTTGTTCATCAGTGCAGTGCACATGGCTGGGAAATGGCAAAGTGCCAGAATGAAACTGCTCCTAATTTTCAGAGGAGGCCACCAGCTAATTATACAGACTGCAGGTGTGAAGAGAGAAGCTCAAAGTAATCAATAGCAGTAATTAATCTGCTAGACTGGAGCTAAAGAGCTAACAGCTGGACATCAGAAATGGACACATGCAACAAGATCAGCAATAATTACCTCTTTAAATATTGAATTTCCATAGCAACAATTAGGCTTATAAATAAAGGCTGGAAACCAAGGCTTTGAGGCATGACACTGCATGGCAAACACAACATTCCCCAAATCAACCCTTTTAATAAAACACCAACAATATGCTTGGGCTGGGTTGACCAGTTTTCCAGGGTTGGAAGAAGCTGAATGTAGCTCCTCCAGCCTCAGCCTTCTTGGCAGCCTATTGGATCTCTGAGTCACCAAGATGGCCCTAGAAGCTTGATTTGGGCAAGAGAGCAATGCCTTTCCATGTCACCTAGCACAGCAGAGCAACCAGCTACAAGACACATTTCTCATCTGTGAAATATGTTCCTTTAAAAAAAAAAAAAATCACAAAACCTGCAAGCAAAATTCCTAACCAATGTGTTGGAAACGTCAGTCTTTTAAAAAGCAACTGGGCTGTATTTTGAGGGTTTTATTTTCAAGACCAACATGATCGACAAGAGACCCAGACACTGAAGCTTCTATGACATTCTTTTATTTTGTGGAAAGAATAAAGAAAACTTTTTGTTAGTGGATTTTGTATTATTTTTGAGCTGATGGGGAAGAAGAGGTTGTTACTGAAGGTGAACTAAGAGCCTGGCACTATGCTACACACTTTATGTTCTTCATTCATTTGAGCCTAATATTGTTTTGTTTGACAAAACAAAAGGGGCATAGGGAGGCTAAGGACTTGCCAGGGGTCCACAGCCAACAGATTGAAATGGAAGGGTCATAATTTGAACTCAGCCCTGGGAGTTAAGTTATTTCATCAAAGTGCTCAAACATCTTTGGGAAGGAAATCTGTTCTCTAAAACACTGAAAATCGTTATAGCTTGAAATGCAATTTAAATTACGCTGTTTATGTTCTATCATTGTCACACACACAAAAAAAGAAAATCAATGATAACTTGATTACTCAATAAATATTTAATTTTCTTTCACATTTTTTCATTTTGATTTTGGTTCACAACTTCCATGGCCCTTATTCAAACCAATAAGTATTCTGTAGAAAAATATGGACAATAATTGCCAATAATTTTCTAATCCAGAATCAAATACAGTAGCTACGGAATATGGAATTAGCCAGGTGCATTTCCTCTTAAGCATTATCAAAATAGAGTAGTTTTTATTGAGATCCTATTCTCCACCAATTACTGAGCAAAGCACTTTTCATGCATTATCTCATTTAATTCTTATGATAATATTATAAACTATATAATTATCATCCATTCACACTTGAGGAAAAGGAGGCTCAGAGAGGGTACATAATATTCCCAGAGACACATCTACCAGTACAAGCTCCCTTGAGTTAGGACTCAGAATCAATCTACACTCTATTTCCATGATATACCCCCTTACATGTTGTCACTTTCCTAAGCCATTAACTCCCAAAACACCAGTGGTGGCATCCTTCTGCACATCCCAAGTATGCTAAAGTCACTGGTAGCATGTTGCTAAGGCACATATGGTTAAGAGCTTAGACCTTGATGTTAAACTGGGTTTGAATTCCAGTGCTGACATCTGGTAGCTCTGTAATCATCGTTCTTCAACCTCCCTGTTAAATGGGCATAATAATAGAATCTGCATAGTGTTAAGCAATTAGCACAGATTGGGCATAGGAGGAGCTGCTTACGGCTGAAACATTACCATTGCTCTTTTTCTAACCTCTGCTATCTTCTCCACCCACCCCTTAATCCAGTCCCTCCTTTTTATTCCCACCACTGCTAATCCAAGTCAATCCCTTACTCTTGCAATCACGCCTTCTTCATCTCCTTGTCCCTGACATCTCTACCACACTATCCATACGGACAAGGGAAGTGCTGATTCTTGCTATCATGTACATGTGTGAATGAATGAGGCACATCAGCACCTGTATGTAAGCACGTGCATCTGTGTAGACCAAAACTCAGTCTGATGGCCTCAATACCACCAGAGACATGCCTACTGGCAAAATGAGTTCTAACACAATAACTAGCTCTGGGAAGACTGTGAGTTGTATAATAGCGCCCATTCCAGAATATCTCAGTAAAACTGAGGTAAAACTTAGGAACATGGTAAGTCTAGGCACATAAAGTAATTTTGTGCAATACATGGGAAGATACATAAATTTCCACTGCTCTCAAGCTACGCTGCTTTGCAACTGCATATTCAGTGCACACGCACACATTCCCTCTTCCATCAATTTCTTACTCCCATCACTATCCAAAGGGAATCCAAGGTGTGTAAGCAACAATGACAACAGGAAAAGGGACTACATTCTCTCAGAGCAAAGAAATAAAATTGAGAACTGACCAATTGAGTCAGTATTCATCTTTAAGTATTAATCTATGCCCTATATACAATAGGCATTATTTTTGAAGCTAATTGAAACATGTTATTTTGTGACTTCTCTGTGATGTTTGGTCAGAAAACTAAGGGGACAAAGGATTGTGCCAAATAAGGAAACGAGTTTTGTAAACTTTCACTCTTATTTCAGTCTTTAAAGTACAAAATTTTGTGTGACTCAAGAAACTTTTATAGATAAAACACCCATGATTGTGTCATGTTAAATATTCCAGTTTTATATATAAAAATAATGGGTGATTTCTTTATAAAGACATTAATTTGGACAAATCCACTAGCCAAATTTGTAACTGAATAGACACTTTGCGAAAGCTTGACCTTTAAACTATCACTGGGAAAAAATAAGTATTCTCCTTCCAAATGCTGTTGATTTACTCATCACCAGACTTTCCATGAATGTAGAGCACTTCTACTCCACTGCCCAACAAGAAATAGTTGGGAAAGAGCACTTCTGGCCTCTCTGTCCTCACTTCCTCTTCCATATGCTAAGAGAAGCAATTTAACTGACACAAGAACCAAGGCAGAGAGAGACATAGACCAAAAAAGAAATAAAAAACACGTGAAGGCAAGCAAAGCACTGGAGTATTTCCTCATGGGAAACCCTGCCTAGAGTTTAGTGAAAGATGGCTTTTGGAGGACCACAGTAGTTCATAATAATACACACTTAATTTGACCTGAATAGGACACTGGGAGACCCTGGTTTTCCATAGACGTTGGCAAGGACTGTGTGTGGTTGAACCCCAAAGATTTCCTGTTCTTTTTTTTTTTAAAGATTTTATTTATTTATTTGACAGAGAGAGACACAGTGAGAGAGGAACACAAGCAGGGGGAGTGGAAGAGGGAGAGGCAGGCTTCCCGCCGAGCGGGGAGCCCGATGTGGGGCTCGATCCCAGAACGCTGGGATCATGACCTGAGCCAAAGGCAGGCACTTAACGACTGAGCCACCCAGGCGCCCCAAGATTTCCTGTTCTTGAAAATAATCTCAAATCAAAGCAAAATGAAGGTGGGTATTGTTGCCATACTAACACCAGGAGGAAATGAACTATGGCTGCTGATTTCCACGCCCTAGTGGTGCACTAGACCAAGGGTTGCTAAACTATAATCGTGACTCAAAGTCGGGCCTCCTGCCATCTGTTTTTGTTTTGTTTTGTTTTTTGCTTTTCTGCTCCTTAACTGTGTTTAAATTTATTTTTTATTACAGTAAAATACACATAAGAATTCACCATTTAACCCTACTCAGTGTGCAATTCTGGGGCATTATGAGCATTCACACTGTTGTGCAACTCTGCCACCACTACCATCCACCTCCAGAACTTTTTCATCTTCCCAAACTGAAACTCTGTACCTGTTAAACAGAAACCTCTCCACTGCCCCTCCCTGAAGCCCCTGGTAACCACAGTTCTACCATCTGCCTCTCTGAATTGGACTACTCTAGATAGCTCACATAAGTGGAATCCTACAATGTCTGTCTTTTTGAGTCTGGCTCATTTTACTTCCATAATGTCCTCAAAGTTCATCCAAAGGGTAGCATGTGTCAGAATTTCATTTTTTTTTAAAGCTGAATACTGTTCCATTTACATATATCACATTTTGCTTTTCTGTCTGTTGATGGACACTTGTGTTGCTTCCACATATTTGTGAATTTGCCATTGTGGATAATGCTACTATGAACATGGGTGTATGTTTTAAGTATCTGTCCGAGTCCCTGTTTTGGATTCTTTGGGGTATGTATCTAGGATGGAATTTCTAGATCATATGGTAATACTATGTTTCACTTTTTGAGGAACCTGATTCCTGTTTTTATAAATAAAGTTTTATTGGAATACAGCCACGCTCATTTGTCCACATGTTGCCTATGGTTGATTTTAGGCTACAATGGCAAAGTTGAGTGGCTTTCACAGAAACCACATGGCCTACAAAACCCAAAATACTATCTTGTCCTTTACAGAAAACTTTGCCAGCCCTTGTATTATATCCCCTTAAGGCACTTATAAAAATACAGATGCCTGAGCACCCTCAGACACACTGAATCAGAATCTCCAGGGGAGGGAACTGTAAAGCTATGTTTTATATATTCTTTCAAAATGATTCCGACACAGCTAGTATCTCAGCATTTGGGGACCCATCTACTAAAAAAAGACCTCCAGAAACTGGCACAAATGTATCCAACTGCCCTAAATGTCAGCAACAATAGTATTCAATTAATCTCAGTACTTAATCAACTCTTAATGCACACCCAACAATTGAAAGCATGGACAGTGAGGATTTGGCAGAAGCTAAGCCTGATTGCAAAACTTGTGTCTGAAAGATGAACAGTTTGGGAACTGAAGGGAGCCCCGTTTTGGACAGATGTATTTTAACACCACATAGGAGGAGGTATTTGAGCAGCCTCCCTCTTATAGATCCATGTAATCAAGGAGAATTTCTCCATCCCAGTGGTCTGTCATATCACCTTAACTCAGCATCTCTGCACCCCTTGACCTATTGATGGCCCCTCTGCTTTTCAGTGTGCACTGTTTTGTTTTGCTGTGCATTTTCAGAGTCTGCTCATCGACTTCCCTCTCCTTCTATCTTTCTGGGGATCTCATGTCTCTCATCCCATCTTAACACTGGTGTGTGTTCATTTTTGAGACCACAATGAAGAAGTCCTTTGTGCTCTTTTCTTTCCTTTCAGATGTTCTTTAACTCTTTGCATGAGTCCATGGAAAACACCACATTATAGCCTTGTGAGCTAAGTCACACTCAACCCAAATATCATAGTAATAGCACACATAAAATCCCACTGAAACAAATATAATTGAATGATAATATCTTTGGAGTATAGAAGTAAATATGTTAGGGGCGCCTGGGTGGCTCAGCCGGTTAAGCGTCTGCCTTCGGCTCAGGTCATGATCCCAGGGTCCTGGGATCGAGCCCCGCATCGGGCTCCCTGCTCCGCAGGAAGCCTGCTTCTCCCTCTCCCACTCCCCCTGCTCGTGTTCCCTCTCTCGCTGTGTCTCTCTCTGTCAAATAAATAAATAAAATCTTTAAAAAAAAAAAAAAAGAAGAAGTAAATATGTTAGCCTAATTAAAGTCACTCTTATTTCAGGCAACATACTTTATGAATAATAGTACAATCTAAGAATCTGGATTTTCCTTGGATATGATTAATAAATGGACTGAAGCTATAACTGATTAGGGCTATGACCTTGGCAGCAGCATGTAACCAAAACCAGCCACATGTATAAGAAAAATGTGCTTTAATATGCTTTTAGGCAAGTTGAAAATATTTAATATGGCCCCTAGTGGGCACAGAGGAGACAGAAGTTAAAGTGTAGTCCAGTGGTCCTCAGCCTTGTTGAGTTTGCTGAACAATTTGAATATTAGAAATTTTGAAGGAGCAGATCCATCCACTATACACTTGGTCATCCTTCATACTTACGTAGGTGTTTGAGTAAAACTATGATCTTCCCTGATCGTGATCTCTTTTATTGTCCTGCGGGGAAATTCTTACATGCTCCCAGAAAACGAGCCATCTTTCTTGATTTTGGCTGGTGTTGTCCTCTACCTATTACAGCCAGTTGCACCTACTCTGCACTGATTTATACTAGCTCAAACCTTACCCATCAGACAGCACTAAACAGTGTGGATTCTCAATGGCAGCCAAATATTTTATGCCTTGATTAAAAGCTGTCAGCACAGTTGTAAAGGGTTTGAGTATTTTATGGAAAAGAAACAAAGTCAATGTTTAACCTTTTTCTTTTCTTTCACGACTGAGGTCCATTTCTTGAACTCCAGTCATTATTCTAAATCCCTCAAGTGCTTCTCTAGTACTGAACACTGTTTCCAACTTCTCTGAGTTCTTACACTTTTTTTTTTTTAAGATTTTATTTATTTATTTGAGAGAGAGAATGAGATAGAGAGAGCATGAGAGGGGGGAGGGTCAGAGGGAGAGGCAGACTCCCTGCTGAGCAGGGAGCCCGATGCGGGACTCGATCCCGGGACTCCAGGATCATGACCTGAGCCGAAGGCAGTCGCTTAACCGACTGAGCCACCCAGGCGCCCAATGAAACTTTATTTATTTATTATTTTTTTATAAAGATTTTATTTATTTATTTAAGAGAGAGAATGAGATAGAGCATGAGGGGGGGGGAGGGTCAGAGGGAGAAGCAGACCCCCTGCTGAGCAGGGAGCCCGATGCGGGACTCGATCCCAGGACTCCAGGATCATGACCTGAGCCGAAGGCAGTCGCTTAACCAACTGAGCCACCCAGGCGCCCACACTTTTTTAAATCTTCTCATTCACCCCCAGGTTAACTGCTATCTGTCTTTCATTTCAGACACAGTGATACTGTGGAATGTCCATGGGCTTCAAGGTCAACAGACCTGGTTCCAAACCCAAATCCTCACTTAGCTGCATAATCCTGAGCAACGTTATTAATTCGCAAGATGTTGTCTCCTTACTGATAAAATGTGGGTATCAACACTTGAGAGATTTTTTTTAAGAATTAAAAAATTAGAATTTAAGCTAAAAATTCAGGATAATGCATAAACATACCCTCAATAAAAAGAGGCAATTACCATTGTTCATACAGGTCTTGGTCAAATTACTGCTTTACTTTGGTCTCTAATCTCTCAATTCACACCTTGCTCCCTTCTGCAGTTGACCCTATTTCAAACCATTATCAACACTGCTACAAGTGCTTTATGATCCAGCTTTGTTTCACCTCCTGCCAAAAGTTATTCAATGTCTAACACTTTATCCCAAGCAAATCTCCACTTATACTGCCCTGTGAGAGACTTTATGAGCTTCCTGTTGCTGCGTAAAACAAACTACCATGAGCTGAGTAGCTTGGAAAAAAACCACAAATTTATTATCCCATAGTTCTAGAAGTCAGAAGCCTAAAAATCAAGGTGTTGGCCTGGCTGCATTCCTTCTGGTGGCTCTAGGGGAAAACCAGTTACTTTGCCATTTTGTGCTTCTAAATATCACCTGCGTTCCTTGGCTCCTGGTCCTTCCTCCATCTTTTTTTTTTTTTTTTTTTTTTTTAAGATTGTACTTACTTGTCTGAAAGAGACAGCACAAGCAGGGGGAGCAGCAGAGGGAGAGGGAGAAGCAGGCTCTCTGCTGAGCAGGGAGCCCAATGCAGGGCTCAATCCCAGGACCCTGGGATCATGACCTGAGCCGAAGGAAGACGCTTAACCAACTGAGCCACCCAGGCACCCTGGTCCTTCCTCCATCTTCAAAGATAGCAGTGTGGCACTGTCATCTTGCTCTCTGGCTCTGACCTCCCTTCTGTCTCTCTCCTCCACTTTAAAGGACAATTGTGATTATATTGGACCCATTTGTATACTCCAGAATAATCTCATTTTCTTAAGGTCAGCTGATTAATAAACCTAATTCCATTTGCAACTTTAATTTCTCCTTGCCATGTGATGTAACATATCCAAAGGTTCCAGGGATTGGGATGTGGACATCTTTGGGGTTTAGGGGATGACATTAGTCTCCCTACAGCAAGGGCCATGTTTTTCCTCACCCCTGTGGTTTCACACATGCTGTTTCCTAGAATGCTTTTCCCCCCACTTCTCCAACTGAGTCAATCTCCTTTCATTTGAGACTCGAGTACCAACTCATTCAATAAGCTTTTCTACACCCTAGCCCCATCTGAATTATATTTCTCTCCTCCATGCTTATCTATCACTCTATACATTACTTAATATTTCTATGATTGACACTGCAATTACTGATTTATTTATATCAGACACCAGATAAAAAAAAATGTATGGTCAGGGCCCAGGTCATTGTTTCTGAATATTAGCCATTAGCAGGGTGTGAAAATTAAAATACGTGCAGAGGAGGTATCTGATGAAAGAGCAAATACACCTTCAGGAAGAAAAAAAAAATGTTTTATTCTTTGGTTTTGTTGGTTGGTTTGTGTGTTTTTGCTTATTTACTGATCTTTGCCTGAATTACATTTCAGTTCAAGTTATCAAATGTGACTACAAGAAAAGTGTTAGCATAAAATAGAAATTAAGGTCCTTGTAGTTCTCAACACCGGCTTCACCTTGGAAATCATCTGAGGATGATTAAAAAATCCATGAGAGACTATGGACTCTGAGAAACAAACTGAGGGTTCTAGAGGGGAGGGGGGTGGGGGGATGGGTTAGCCTGGTGATGGGTATTAAAGAGGGCACGTTCTGCATGGAGCACTGGGTGTTACATGCAAACAATGAATCATGGAACACTACATCAAAAACTAATGATGTGATGTATACTGATTAACATAAAATAAAATAGAATTAAAAAAAAAAAATACTGAAGACTCCAACCCAGCTTTGCAGATTCTAATGTGATTCCATAGTGTGACCTGGACATTGGGAGTTTTTCCCAGCTCCCAGAAAATCCCAATGTACAGCCCAGGCTGAGAATCACTGGTTAGACCTATTTCTGAAAGATTTCCTATGGGGAAAAAAAAAAAAAAAAAGATTTCCTATAGCCATCTCAAGAGAAATATCCTGTATTTTAAGATTAATGAGATTTTAATAATAGACTAGTATTGCTTCTTGATCAGATATTCCATGACTACTGACAAATGGTGATATTGTTAAACACGATTTGGAAAAAAAAAACTCCATGACTGTGAGCTTACACTCCCTTTTCTGACAAATTCTTTACATTCTCTTGAAGAAAAAGAAAGCCAAGTTTTATGTGTTTTTATTAAGTGGCTTTGTGCTATGAAGTAGAAATCATCTCAGCCTCTGAGGAGCTCATTCTCCTTGTTGTTGCATGACTGGCTCATTAAACTTTACTGCTTGGGCCCCAGCTTCCTACCCCTAGGGCTTAGCCTGGGAGAATACAGAGATTCATAGAAAAGAAAGGCAAGTTCCTGCCTGTGGAAACTCTTTGAGGCTGTACAAGGGCAACGCCTTATTCATGAGGCCTCCAGAGCCCAGACTTTTGCCAAATCATCTCTATTTTTTGCCAATCTGTCAGTTACCAAACTAAAAGCATCAATAATGATATCTGGGGGAAAATATTAAATAAGGCTCAAAATAGCTGAATGTACGATATCTTGCTGAAGGGAAGTTGTCCCATGCAATCAGTGTTATACCCATCAGTGAACATTTAGTAACATCTCCTTTCCCTCCAACCCCAAATGTGAATGTGGCAGACTACACACTGGGGAAAGAAAACATGTTTTTCAATCTTCACAACTGTTTTGTACACTTAAAGGTTTAGAGCAGATTTAAGAGCAGGGTACTTTAGGTGTGGTTTATAATATTTGCTAAGATACTATTACCACCACCTTTGCATCTTATACTAAAAAATAACTTGAAAATGTTTAGGACACAAATGTATTTTTCCGATTATAAATAGCTATAAGCAAATCGCATAAACTAGAATATCTACTTTCTTGTATAAATTTTCTATTCCTGGGTAACAAATTACTGCAAACTTGGAGGCTTAAAACCATACATATTTATTATTTTGTAGTTTCTGTGGATTAGGAGTCCAAGCACAATTTAACTGAATCCTTTGCTCTGGGCTCCACAAGGTTGTTATCAAGGTGTCAGCTGGGGTTGTGGTATCATCTGGAAGTTGGACTGGGGAAGAACCCACTTCCAAACCCAGTCAGGCTGTTGGTAGAATTCATTTTCTTGCAATAAGATCTACTAGAAGCCAGTGCCCTGGCTTCATACTGGTTGTCAACTGGAAGCTGCCCTCCTAGAAGTTCCTAGAAGCTTCCTCCAGCTTGTTACATGGGCCTCCCAATATGGCTGACTACTTCTTCAAATCCAGCTCGAGAGAGAGTCTCTAGAGAAAGACTATACTAGCAAGACTAGGAGTGACATCTATTACCTTTGTCATATTTTTTTGGTTATAAGCAAGTCATGGCTTGCATCCACCCTCAAGGGAAGTTGATTACACAAGGATGTGAACATGAGCAGGCAAAGATCATTAGGGGGTCATCCTAGGGTCTGTCTGCCACCCTTCTATGGCCACAGCATGACCCGTGGTAGTATGAAATGGAGATTAAGCTAACCCGTTCCAGCTATCCAAGACAATGATTATGAGCAGAGTTTCTTGGGCCATGAGACTGGGAACATTTCTAAGACTTTTGTGGGGACTAAGGAGGTCTAACTAGAGAACAGAGTTAGAGTTCTGTTAGTCCTTTGCTTAGAAAGATAAAAACATAAGTTAGGAAATACCTGGATATTTATATAAGTAAACTATTCTTGCCCGGTCCCCAATCTAAGCAGAATATTTGAGGTTTTCTTTTCCTTTTTTTTAAGAGTTCAGTAAAAGCATTTGCAGAGTATTTAAGATAGCTAACTCAAAAGACCACCCGGTAGGATAAAGCCTTGACATAAGGTAGAGCTCTGATTTCAGTTATGTTGCCTTAAACAAGCCAGATATTCTGTGAACACACATTGGATTCAAATGAATCAAGGTACTTCCTTAGCATCCTATGGGGGATGAGTGACTTGTCCACAGTCACACCATTAGTAGCTTAGAGTTTTATCTCCAAGTGTCACATGCCAGGAACACTGCCTTTCTGTCATAGTCAGCTGTTACCCTCCTCAATTCCTTACATAGTTGTGTGTATGTGTGTTTATCTCATTTCATCTTAAAAGTAAACTTTCAGCACCATTTGAGAGATGGGAAAACTGAACTTCTTGGAGGCAAAGTAATTTTGCAAACACTACAAACCATATATGCTAAAGCCTAAATATGGATTCAGATTTGTCAGATTTAAGCACTGACATAAAGTAGTGCTGTCTCCATTACACCAAGCGAACTTCCCATTTCTGGTAAGGCCTCAGTGGTGACTCAGCAGGCAAAAGGTACAACGGGCTACATGAAAACTGCCTCTCTAAACATTCATAAAAGCTCTGTCATACTATCATTCTCATTTTTGAGCTTTCTACTGCCCATAGTAAAAGGGAACATTTGGCATATAACAGCCCATGGATCGGGTATCATAAACATGTAGTCACTTATCAGATACCAGCAACCACTTCACAGAGAACCTGATCTAATGCATTGCCCCAACACAGACAGCTAGGAAATTTCATTGGCCGATGCATAGGCAGAAAGAAGAAATGAGAAGGAAGTACATATTTTTCAACTATTTCATCAGCCAATTCTTTTAGGGACATTAAGTTATCATTCTGGTTATAGATTGAATGTGTGTGCCCCCAAAATCATATGTTAAAACCCTAACCTCCAATGGGATGGTATTAAGAATTAGGGTCCTTGGGAAGTAATTAGGTTTACATGAGTTCATGAGGGTGGAGCCCTCATGATGGGATTAGTGCCCTCATAAGAAGAGACCAGAGAGCTCTCTTTCTCAATGTGTGTGTGTGTGTGTGTGTGTGTGTGTGTGTGTGTGTGTGTGTCCCCCTCTTGTGAGGACACAGCAAGAAAGCAATCATCTGCAGGCCAGGAAGAGAACCCTTACCAGAACCTATCCATGCTGCCCCCTGATCTTGGACTTCCCAGCCTCCAGAACTGTGAGAAATGTTTGTTATTTAAGCCTCTCAATCTATAGTATTTTGTGATAGCAGCTGAGCTAACAAAGACAATTCCTTTTCCCACATGACATTCCTAAAAAGTAGGTGGTTTTCCTTCCTTTACAAGTGAGGAAAATGAAGGCCAGAGAATGAAAGAAATTTTTCTAAATAATGAGCTACAGAGATGAATTCCAACCCAAGTCTAGGTGACACCAAGGCCTATGTACATTCTACCATGCCAGATTGTCTCCTCTCTACTTTACTATGAACAGGGTGACCATTGGCAAATCCTTTGCCTGCCATGAAACTCTAGTTAGATGATCCCTTAGCTCCCTTCCTTGAATTGTAGACTTTCATGATTCTGACTCACAGCTACTAGTTACAAGTGTTATAGTGAGTGATGTCACCAAGACGGCAGAGTAGGAAACCCCAGCCTCCATCCCACCACAAATGTCAATATTCAACAGCTATCCACAAACAAAAACATCTCTGGGAGAGCTCTGCAGTCCATTTAGAAATTTCAGCAACATGCTGAAACAAACAAACAAAAAACCCTTGAGAATACAGCACAAAAAGGGAAGGAAGTTTTCCCTGTATCATTCCATTCCCCAAGCTGGCCTTGCTCAGTTTCAAGAGTGAACTCCCCGGCTAGAAAGAGTTCCCCTCACAGGGAAAGGGAGAGGGGGATGAGCAACCAGTTTCCCCATCTTTTGGGGACAACCCAAGAAGATCTGCTTCCATTTCAACCAGCCCAGAGACTGCCAAAGCTGAGATATATAGAGGTATCTAGAAATAAGGAAGATAAGCAGGGGCTACCAATAGCAGCCACACGGTGGGAGCAATCTCAACTCCCAGTGACCTGTTCTGCAGAAAAACCTAGCAGCTTTAGCCATGAAAAAAACAACAACCAGCACAGCTAGGCAGACCTACTGCAGATTTCACTGGCTTTCACCCCACAGGTATTTGCATTCACTGAAGCTAGCTCCCTGAGTTTCTCCCTGTTCCCCTCCTCCCCTCCTTCATGCCCCCACCTCAACAGCAGCCAGCCTGGGCCTCTGCAGTTGCTCAAGTGCAAGACATCAGCCTAGACACCCACAGCTGGTCCCTACTGCCATGCACACACTCCAGGTTAGCCCCTCCAGCTGTGCATTTGCACTCTTTGAGCCTGACACCTATTACCAGTGTCCACTGCCACAAACAAGTCCATGGGGAGATTGTGCAACCATAGGAAAGCACACTGACATCCAGGGCCCCCTCGGCCACCTGTGGACCCAGATCATGCATTGTCTTCTGCCACTGCCACACTCTAGCGCACCACTGCATCATCTGCAGCCAGAAACTCCATCTGTGCACCTGTATGCCTCTGGCCCAACCCCCATCACTGGCCTCCAACTCTGTGCACCCGAGAAGACTCAGCAGCCACAGCATGACAGACAGCCAGGACCCATGTAGCTGCCAGTGCACCTACAACTGGCCCTGGCCCTTCCTGCCTGCCTCAGCCCCCACCACTATATATGTGTTTGCAGTTGGCCCTACCACTGCACAGAAGCCTGCTACTGTTGCAGCCAGGCACATGTACACCACCAGCTCTAACAACTACCACTGCTTGTTCTGGTCTCTAGCTACTGGACCTGGAGGCAATGTTGAGAACCCCAAGAGCCCTTGCAGACTCTGTGGAACCCCTTGCAGCATTCACCAAGGACCATGCAGTTGTCAGTGCTGTGGACCCCAACAACCTGAGTCAACGAGCCACTACACCCCCTGGATGTATTGCTACCACAATCTCCTGCATCTGGTGTGCTGCATCATTAGATCCAAGGTCACAGCACACTCCAGTGTGCTCCTACCCTTACTGAAGTCAATCCCTAAAGTCTGGAAGGTGTGACAGTTTCTTCAAAGGCACAGACTCCTATGCAAAGCTACGGAGATCATAAGGAATCACGGAAACAGAATTCCACCAATGGAATACAGTAAACCTCCAGTAACTGGCCCCCCAAAAAAGGAGATATGGAATTTCCTGACAAAGAATTCAAAATAATTGTTCTAAAGATGCCCAGAGAACAAGAGGACACAGAAACAATTTAACAATATCGGAGAAACAATACAAGAACAAAATGAGAAGTTCAGCAAAGAGTTAAGAAGCATAATAAAGAAACAAACATAAATACTGGAGCTGAGGAAAACAAGGACTAAACTGGAGAATTCATTAGAGAGCTTCAACAACAAAACAGATTAAGCAGAAGGAAAAAAAAATCAGTGAACTCAAAGACATATCTTTGGAAATTATCCAGAGAAATGAAAAGAAAAAAATACAGAAAGTCAATGTGACTTGTGAGACAACATTTTACATCATTGGAGTCCCAGAAGGAAAAGAGAGAAGAAAGGGCATAGAAAGATTATTTAAAGAAACAATGGCTGAGAACTTCCCAAACCTGGGGAGAAATTTGGACATCCAAGTTCATGAAACTAATAGATCACCCCAAAATCTCTATCCAAAATAATCTTTTCCAAGACATGTTATAATTAAACTGTCTAAAATCAAAGACAGGGACGCCTGGGTGGCTCAGTCGGTTAAGTGTCTGCCTTCAGCTTAGGTCATGATCCCAGGGTCCTGGGATGGAGTCCCACATTGGGGTCCCTGCTCAGTGGGGAGCCTGCTTCTCCCTCTGCCTGCCACTCGCCCTGTTTGTGCTCTCTCTGACAAATAAATAAATTCTTTAAAAATAAAAGACAAAGAATTTTAGGGGCGCCTGGGTGGCTCAGATGGTTAAGCGTCTGCCTTCGGCTTAGGTCATGATCCCAGGGTCCTGGGATCGAGCCCCGCATCGGGCTCCCTGCTCCGCAGGAAGCCTGCTTCTCCCTCCTCCACTCCCCCTGCTTGTGTTCCCTCTCTCGCTGTGTCTATCTCTGTCATAGGAAAGTCAAAAAAAAAAAAAAAAAGAAAAAGAATTTTAAAAGCAGTAAAAAAAAAAAAAAGTTCTCATAAAAGAAAACCCGCATAAGGCAATCAGCAGATTTCTCAGCAGAGACCTTTCAGGTCAGGAGAGAATGGAATGATATATTCAAAGTGCTAGAAGAAAGATATTGCCAACCAAGAATATTTTATCCAGCAAAGTTTTCATTCAGAAATGAAGGTGAAATCAAGACTTTCCCCAATAAACAAAAGCTGAGGGAGTTCATCACCATTAGAACTGCCTTACACCTGGGTGGGTCAGTTGGTTAAGCAACTGCCTTCAGCTCAAGTCATGATCCCAGGGTCCTGGGATCGAGTCCTGCATCAGGCTCCCCCCGCTCTGCAGGGAGCCTGCTTCCCCCTCTGCCTCTGCCTGCCACTCCCCCTGCTTATGTGCGTGTGCTCTCTCTCTCTCTCTGTCAAATAAATAAATAAAATCTTTAAAAAAAAAAAAAGAAATGCTGAAATGAATTCTTCAAGCTGAAACAAAAAGACACTAAGCAGTAACATGAAAACCAATAAAAATAAACGATATGCTAGTAAAGGAAAGTATATAGTCAGAATCAGAATACTGTAATACGTGGGGAATCAAAGTGTACCACTATAGAATCATCAATCCACAAAGGAAGACAGCAAGAGAGAAAGAAAAGGAACTACAAAATAGCCTGAAAATAGTTGACAAGATGGCAACAATAAGACCTTACCTATCAATAATTACTTTAAATATAAATGGTATTGAGGACACGTATTGCATGGAGCACTGGGTGTTACACGCAAACAATGAATCATGAAACACTACATCAAAAACTAATGATGTACTACATGGTGACTAACATAATAAAATAAAAAACAAATAAATAATAAAAATGGATTAAAGGTACCAATCAAAAAAAAAAAAAAATGGAGTGGTTGAATGGATATGAAAACCAAGATGCAACTATATGCTGCCTATAAGAGACGCACTAAAGGTTCAAGGACACACAAAGGTTCAAAGTGAAGAAACAGAAAAAGATATTTCATGCAAATGGAAATTAAAAGGAGATCAAGGGTAGCTATACTTATATCAGACAGACATTAAGCCAAAAACTGTAACAAGAGACAAAGACAATCATTATATAAAAATACATCAATTCATCAAGAGAATATAATAATTATAAATACATATGTACCCAACATTGGAGCACTGAAGTATTTCAAGCCCAATACCAATGGATTTGAAGGGAGTAATACAAAAGATAATAGTAGTGGACTTCAAAATACCACTTTCAACAATGGATAGATCATCCAGACAGAAAAATCAAGACACAGACATGAACTATACTTTAAACTAAATGAACCTGGGCGGTGGGGGCAAGAGAGGGAAGCAAACCATAAGAGACTCTTAACTGCAGAGAACAAACTGAGGGTTGCTGGAGGGTAGGTGGACAGGGGGGTGGGCTTAATGGATGATGGGTATTAAGGAGGGCAACTGTGTTGAACACTGGGTGTTATATGTAAGTGATAAATCACTAAATTCTTCTCCTGAAACCAATATTACATTACATGTCAACTAACTAGAATTTGAATAAAAATTTGAAAGAAAAAAATAAACTAAAAGGACCTAACAAACCTATACAGAACCTACTATCCAATAGCAAAAGAATGCACATTCTCCTCAAGCACACATGGAACATTCTCCAAAATGTTAAGTCACAAAACAAGTATCATCAAATTTTAAAAGATGTAAATTATACCAAATATTTTTTCTTACTATAATGGTGTGAAACTGACAATCAATAGCAGGAGGAAAAAATTCACAAATATATGGCTAATTGGAACTGGAAAATTCTGGAAACTGGAAAATTCACAAATATATGGATATTAAACAACATATGACTGAACAACCAATGGACCAAAGATGAAAACAAAAGGGAAATCAAAAAATACCTTGAAACAAAAGTGGAAACATAACATACCAAAACTTATGGGATGCAGCAAAAGCAGTGCTTAGAGGGACATTTATAGCAACAAATGCCTACATTAAGAAAAAGAAAGATGACAAGTAAATAACCTCACTTCAAAAAGAATTAAGCTGAAACTGAAAAGAAGGAAGGAGATAACAAAGACCAGAGTAGAAATAAATGAAATACAGAACAGAAAAACAATAGAAAAGATCAACAAAAATAAGACTGTTTTTTTAAAAAGATCAACAAAATTAACAAAACTTTAGCTACACTACCAAGAAAGAGAAGATTCAAATAAAATTATAAATGAAAAAGAAAACATTGCAAATGATACTATAGAAATACAAAGGATCATAAAAGACTATGATCATATGCCAACAAATTGGACAACTCTGAAGAAATAAATTCCTAGAAATATAACCTACCAAGTCTAAATCATGATGAAATAGAAAATCTGAACAGACCAATAACAAGTAAGGAAATTAAATCAGTAATCAAAAAGCTCCAAAAAACAAAAGCCCAAGACCAGAAGTCTTCACAAATTCTACCAAACATTTAAAGAAGAATTAATGCCAATTCTTCTCAAACTCTTCCAAAAAAAAAAAAAAATTGAAGAGAAGGGAACACTCCCAATCTGGTTTTAGGAGGCCAGCATTACCCTGATACCAAAGCCAGATAAGGATGCTACAGGGAAAGAAAACTACATTCAACTCTGATGAATTATAAATGCAAAATCCTCAACAAAGTATTAGCAAGCCAAATTCAACAGCATACATCATGATCATACATCATGACCACATGGGATTTATCCATGGGATGCAAGGATGTTTCAAAATATGCAAATCAGTAAACGTGATAATACCACATCAACAGAACAGAGACCAAAATCATATCATTTCAAAAGATGCAGAAAGGGCATTTCATAAAAGTTCAATATCCTTTCATCATAAATACTCTCAACAAATTGGGCATAGAAGGAATGTACCTCAACGTAACAAAGGCTGTATATACCCAACCCACTGCTAACATTGTACTCAATGGTGAGAAGTTGAAAGCTTTCCCTCTAACATCAGGAATAAAACAAGGATGGCCACTTTCACCACTCCTATTCAATATAGTACTGGAAATTCTAGCCAGAGAAATCAGGCAAGAGATAAAAGGCATTCAAATCAGAAAGGAAGAGTTAAAAATGATCCCTGTTTGCTGATGACATCTTATATAGAAAAAATCTTAAAGATTCCACCAAATAACAACTAGACCTAATAAATAAATCCAGTAAAGTTTCAGGATATAAAATAAACATACAAAAATCAGTGGATTCTATACATTAACAGTGTACTATCTGAAAAAAAAAAGAATTCCATTTATAATAGCATCAAAAACAATAAATACTTAGCAATAAATCTAACCAATGAAGTTTAAGATCTAAACACCAAAAACTATAAGATATTGAAAAGAAATTGAAGATAACAAAAACACATGGAAAGACATCCAGTATTTATGGATCAGAAGAGTTAATATTGTTTAAATGTCCATGCTACCCAAAGCTATCTATAGATTCAGTGCAATGTCTATCAAAATTCCAATGCCTCATTTCACAAAAGTAGAGAAAACAATGCTAAAATTCATATGGAACCACAAAAGTCCCAAAATAACCAAGTAATCTTAAGAATAAAACTGCAGGCATTGCACTTCCTGATTTCAACTATACTCCAAAGCAATAGTAAAACAATATGGTACTGTACTAAAAACAGACTCACAGACCAATGGAACAGAACTGAGTGTCCAGAAATAAACCCATGCGTATATGGTCAACTAGTATATTGACCACATATGTTTGACAAGCTAGCCAAGAATACTCAATGGGAAAAGGATAGTCTCTCAATAAATGGTGCTGAGAAAACTGGATAGCCACAAGCAAAACATTTAAATTGGACCCCTATCTTATACCACTTACAAATATTAACTTGAAATGGATTAAGGACTTGAATGTAATATCTGAAGCCATAAAACTCCTAGAAGAAAACATAAGATAAATACTCTTTGACGTTTCTGACAATGTTTTTTTGTATAGGACATAAAAACACAAGCAACAACAAAAATAACAACTAGGACTACATCACACTCAAAAGCTTTTCACATCAAAAGAAACAATCAACAAAATGAAAAAGCAATCTATGAAATGGCAGAAAATATTTGCAAGCCATATATCTGATAAGGGGTTAATATCCAAAATATAAGAAATTCACACAACTCAATAGCAGAAAATAAACAATCTGGTTTAAAAATGGGCAAAGAACCTGAATAGACCTTGTTTCAAAGATGACATACAAAAGGCCAAGAAGTACATGAAAAGGTGCATGACGTCGCTAATCATTGGGAAGTACAAATTAAAACCACAAGGAGATAGACCTTATACCTGTTAGAACGCTATTATCAAAGATACAAGTGATCAAAATGCTGGCAAGGATGTAGAGAAAGGGGAACCCTCCTACACTGTTGGTGGGAATGCAAGCTGGTGCAGCCACTCTGGAAAACAGTATGGAGGTTCCTCAAAAAATTAAAAATAGAACTACCATATGATCCAGCACTCAAAGATAAAATCAAAATCCCAAAGAGATATCTGCACTTCCATGTTCATTGCAGCATTGTTCACAATAGCTAAGACATGGAAACAACCTAAGTGTCCTGCAATGGATGAATGGATAAAGACAATGTGGTTGTATATACAATGGATATTATTCAGTCATTAAAAAAAAAAAAAAAAAAACATTTACAATAACATGCATGGACTCTGAAGGCATTATATAATGTGAAATAACTACAAGAAAGCCAAATACTACATGATCTCAGTTACATGTGGAATCTAAAAACACTAAACTCAGTGGCACCTGGGTGGCTCAGTTAAGCATCCTACTCTTGATCTCAGCTCAGATCTTGATCTCAGCGTCATGAGTTCAAGCCCTACATTGGGCTCCAACCTGGACGTAGAGCCTGCCTGCCTACCTACCTACCTGCCCACCTACCTACCTACATAACTAACTAAACTCATAGAAACAAAATAGAATGGTGGTTGCCAGAGATTTAGGAATGGGGGAAATGGGGAATGTTGGTCAAGGGTACAAACTTTCAGTTATGAGTAAGTTCTGGGGATCTAACGTACAGTACAGTGACTATAGTTAATAAAACTGTATTATATACTTGAAAGTTGCTCTGAGAGTAGAGCTTTAATATTCTCACCATAACAACAAAATTTTAAATATGTGAGGTAAAGAATGTATTAACTGAGCTTATTATGATAAATATTTCACACTATATACATGTATCAAATCATCCCAGTGTACATCTTAAACCTACACAGTATTATATGTCAATTTTATTTCAGTAAAGCTGGAAAAAATACAACAGAAGTGTCATAGCAGTTGAAGCAAGAATAAAACTCTTTTTCCTTTCTTTTTTAAACTATGAAATAATTTTTGAGAATACAAATGTCTATATTTTTCTCTCTGGGAATTCAAAGAAGCCCATACAATAGATATTAAATGTGATGTATTCCACAACTACAATATAAGAAAACCTGGTTTTGTATGCATTTGGACTTGGCTATTTCTCAGTCACTTTCTCCTACCACATGCAGCATACGCAAGATCTTGCAGAGGCCTACCGGGCATATTCTGAGTGAAAATATGTTAAGTACACAAATATCTCAAAAGAAAGCATATCCATTCACAGTTTTTTGGAAATAACAAGCATATAATCTAGGAAGGCCTTAAAGAAAGGTGGATTTTAGCTAGAATTTTGAAAAGTAGAAAGAATATGGTTGAGCAGAGAGAGCATCTAACTGTGGAAAGAGTTGGCCCAAGGTCCCAGTAGGTTTTTAGGAAAGTGATACAGGTCTGAAAGCTCATCAAAAGATATTTTAATAAAGGGATCACTTGCAGTGTTGTGGACAGGAATAAAGGAACCAGGGAGAAGCCATTTACATACCTACTGAATGGGCAAAAGGAAAAAGTGGTGCTCCAGGGCCCCAGTGAGAGTTGGAGCCTTGATAGGAGTCTTAGGCATGGAGAATATATTTGCTGCCAGAACCATGCCCCCAAATGAGAGGGTGAGAATGACCTCTCCTGCCTTTCATTCTCTTGCCAATGCCTCCCTTGGGGCCAACACCAGTGGGAAGCTGGTCCAGCTGGAACAGCCTCCTGAGGAATGGAGGGATGGTGGAAGACTGGTCTGAAGGGTGCAAATGGAGAAAAACAGCACAGGAGATGAATTTATCCCCTCTTCTCTAGATGCTAAAGAAGGTTAGGAGGACACAAGAAAAAAGTAAACACTGAAAGGAAGACACCTTCCCCCAAGCAGGCAATCACAGGAGAGTCTAAGCAAGAGCTGAATTGTGTAGGGTAAGTAACAGCAAAGCGGTGTTACTCGGGACTCCTACTAGTAGCAGTTCACAATTACGTGCAAGTCAAGGCAGATTTCTTTTTAAAGTTGTTGCCTACCTCTTTCAAATTCTTAATGGATCAAGATAACTGGACCATTATTATTATTCACATTCTTTGCCTTGGGTGTGAAAGGATGATAAAGACCTGATTTTAGCCAGGCTCCCCTAAGCCCTCTTCTCAACTAGGTCTCAACCAGTTTTAGCAAAGAATCCTGAGTCCTTCTGGTGAGAATCTGCCCACCTGTAATATCTGAGCAAGTTCTTCTTAGTAATTGTCCATCACTGGCCCCCTCACTCCACTGGCTACAAATCTCCAGCTGTCTTCTCTGTATTCAGAGTTGAGCTCAGTCCTACACTGAAGTCTCTCTCTTCCTACTGCAGTAGCATGAAGTATGTGATGCAAAATTTTTTTTTGACACAGATGCTAAGGACGGTTCAGACAGGAGGCATGAGAAAGCACTGCTTCTCACTCCCAGAGCCTCAGGAGAGTGGTCTATCCCTGCACTTTTGCAGTCAAAGCATAAGCCCTCAGCTGAAGCTCAGCTTGGAAAACCCCTACTGGTTGTTGAATCCCTGAAGGATTAACTCAGGGGCAGGCAGCACAATCGTAGAGGGAATTTACTATGAAGATACAGGAGTCAGCCATAGTGGTAGGATTTGTCCAAAAGCCATGACATCCCAAAACATGTCCAATGCCCATGGCTGTTGCCCTAATCTCTGACCCAATTCTCCCGCTTTCTTGTCGACTCCATTAACTGCTTCTATCATTCTATTGAATAAATTTTACCTTACTGGCCAGTTAAAATAGCCAACATCAGTTTCTATTGTTTGCACCCCAGAAGCCTAATAGGCTGCACTATTACCTAGTTTCAATTTTATTTTTGTGAAAAACTAAATTTTTTAAATATTATAAAACAAAGGCCAGTTAGTTTCCCAGGGCTGCCATAACAAATTGCCACGAACTGGGTCACATAAAACAACAGAAATTTATTCTCTCACAGCTCTGAAGGCTAGAAATTCAAAACCAAGGTGTTGGCTAGATTGATTCCTCCTGGACACTCTGTGGTAGAATTTGTGCCTCTGCCCCAGCTTCTAATGATTGGTGGCTATCTTTGGTGTTCCTTGCCTTATAGATGCATCATTCTAATCTCTGCCTCAATCTTCATATGGTATCCTTCCTGTGTGTCCAATTTCCTCTTCTTGTAGGGACATCAGTCACTGGACTAGGCTCCATCCTAATCTAGTATGACCTCATCTCAACTTGCAGACATCCACAAAGACCCTATTTTCCAATAAGGTCACATTCACAGGTACTTGGGATTAGGATTTGAATGTATCTTTTGGGAGGACACAATTCAACACACAACATAGAGGAAACTACTGACCATATAGTCCTGGAACCAAATAGAGTGAAATGAATCCAAGTCAGGGGTAATAGATTAGGGTAAGAGGATGAGAGAGAGAGAAGGTGGTGCAGAGGTCTTGGGAGAGAGTGATGAGTCAGTACAGGGAATCATGAGTGGTTGCAGAGCACACTTTCCAAGGCAAGAGTCTTAAATATTAGGTAAAATCAGGTTCCCTACTCTCCTAAGAAGAGCATCAGGAACTAGAGCTAATAGAAGAAGGGGAGAGGGATAGAGGAAAGTAGTTATATTAAGGTAACGAAAGTTAAAAGTAGACTGACAATTTAAAGGAAATTTTTAAAAATTTAAAAAAATAAATAGAGGCCAAAGCTTCAAAAGAATTAAATATAAATATTCTGAAGCAAATATAACAATCTATAATGCTATGCCAAACATTCACATAGAAAATCAAAACTGTATAGCTTAGTAAAAATGTGAATGTAGTTTTAATGAGTCACTGAATAAATATATTCTTGTGAATTACTCTCATTTTTGAGCATACTATTTGCTAGCAAATCAGTCTCAAGATAATTGTACACAAACAGAAAGGGCCAAGGAAAAACCCCAGGCATTAATTCTCTAAAATTGTGGAAACTATAAATGAGCAAAACTTTGTTCTCGGGATTACTTATCTTACTTGAAATGACTGCTGTATTCAGTCCTTGGTCTCCTTTCATTTCTTTTTGATGTCTCCACAAATCAGTGACAGCTACAACATTTCTGCTGAGCCAGCACTTTCCCCCCCTCAGTGATCTCAGTGTCTGGGAGAATGTTTGGAACTTTGTACACTCCTTGATATGCAAAAGAGAACCTTATTTCCAAGTGCCTTAAGCCAAGACAATGCTTGCATACATCATGTGGCACAGAATAGAGATGTGGAATAAAATACTCTAAAGGGTTAAAGTAAAAAAAAAATGGGGGGGGGGGGCAGAAAGAATTGCCACTTATCATTGGAATCTTGGGAACAAAGATTTAACCATGCATTTCCTTAAATCTTTGATACTGTACTTTCTACTGTAAGTAAAACAGTATTAAAGAAAAACATCAATAGCTGAATAAAATTAAAGGCAAATGGGGGAAATGGGCATTTGTTCTCTCCGGGATGAAAACAAAAGGTTTGTGAAATGAATTTGGAACGTGCAACTGTTCTATTCCATTAAAGTATCTTTCTTCCTCTTTCCTTCCCACTCCTTTGACCAAAATATTACTCTTACACAGTCTTCACAACTGGTTCTAATGAGAGAATGGATCTGATGGGGTGCAAAATAGCTTGAGGCATGGATGGATGGGCACTCATGAGAAAGATGCCAAAGGGGATGGGGGAGGTTTGAAATCTGCTCCTTAGTCAACTGGCTCATGATCTTTGCACCACAGCTAAATGTACTCCTACCTCTCTGCCACTGATAGATGTTAAGAGTTGCTATACTCCAGAATCATGACCTCCGACATTACCAACGGTAGTAGGCACTTTCTATTCCACAGAAACATGACAAGAAGGAAAGATATCGATATGAAAATGAAGTCCTTTCACAGAAGGGAGATATTCATAGTCAGTATATGAGAGTAGAGAACTTTAAGAAATGGCCTCCCTACTCCAGAGAATCCTAGCAAATGATGGAGAATCAATGGTGGGATGAGATTCGTGCTCAAAGGAGCAGGGGCTTCAGAGAAAATAGGCTGGGAAAATCTACTGGAGAAGGCTCAAAGATATACCTCTAATCTTTTCAAAAGATTCATTTTTCTAGATTGATTCAACATTCTTTGTTCACCTTGAAAGGGTAGCACCCTGAACCCACTACCACCTGAGTCTAAGCACTTAGAGTCTATTTTCTGTCTCCATCACTGCACCAAAGTAGCCACCAACCTTCCAAATAAATTCAGTGGTCTTAATCCTTCCCTTTTCAGCCACCCTGTTGTGTTCAACTCTGTTGGTCCTGTCCTTCAAAAAACTCCCTCCTTACACTTCACTAGATCATACCATCCGCATGGTCCCCTTGTTGTCGATTACTCCTCTCTATCCTCCATTTCTTCTCCTTTCCCTGAGCAAAGAAATCCACCCCAAAGTCATTCATTTCACTTCTCTCTCATCTACTGTTCTCCCTGAGCAATGTCACCCACTCCCATGGCTTCAGCTATGATTGATTATATGTTTGACCTTCTAAAGAGTCTCTCCAGGCTCAAGTCCTCGAAGTAGCTCTAACCTGAATTTCCAACTGACTGCTATAACCTCTTTTAGTAAATGTTCCAGAAGCATCTCAAAACATATAGGTGTAAAACTGAATTTACCTTCCCGCCACAAACTATGAACTTTGGATTTCTCTTAAAGGTACCAACATCTATCTCTTCCTTCTCTTTTCCTCTCCCCAACACCCAACCAGATGGGCCTGCAAATTCCCCTGGGACAGTCTCATTATTATCATTCCACTGATGTCTTTCTAGTTTGATAACTGACTGTCACCTGCCTGGCTAGTTGCCACAATCTGTAATGACCTGCCAGCCTCCAAAGAGTCCCTGTTCTTACCTATCCCTTATATCACTGACAGGACCCAGCCGCTCAACTAAATTTCAGTGCCCCTTTCTTGCCTCCAAGTGAAATAAAAATGCCTCAATCCCACCTCAATCCCCATAAATGTTATCCCCATCTACCTTTCTAGAATTCTCTCTCATGTTTGCCCCCACAAGACCCTACACTCCAGGCTACTGCCCAGTTCCTGACTGCTTCATCACTTCACCTTTCCCTTCTCTGCCCCAAATCTCTAGGTTCTCTCGATCAGAGCCTACACCTTCCTCCAAGGTCAAAGGTCAGTGTTAAAGGCCATTTTCCTCAGGAAGACTGTCCTCATCCCACTTCACTTAGATTTGAAGTACTTCTCTTTGAACCTCCATTGTAGATTAAAGCATCTCCTGGCTTGTGGTAGAGTTTGCTAGCTATTTGCACGTATTTTTTTTTTCCTTTCAATCTATTAGATTCAAGCAGTCAGAAGAACAGAGACCCTGTTACATTTATCATTATATCTCAAGAATTTAGGCTAATGAAAATTTTTCTCATCGAATTAAATCTACTTTTCTCCCATAGAAATGAAAGTTTAAATAAAAGACAGAAGCTTCTGTGGATGCTTTCAAATGACATTTAGATTCAAAATCAGTCACCTCTCTATATAGAGAAATATAATCATTCCTCCATCTTGTAAGACAAACTAGGATACCCCTGATCACAAAATTGAAGCTGGTTACCACCTTCAAATAACTTGGAATGAGCTGAAATAAGGTAGAAAGGAACAGGCAGTTTTTTTCTAAGACATATCCTTCATTGCTACCCTACTAGAAAATCACAATGACACATTTTCCTCCTTGATATAAAAAAATAAAAGCTTATTTCTTTGTCTACTTGAAACAATATACAATCCACAATCCATAGTGAGATGCTCAAACCTGTAAAAAAAAAAAAAAAAAAAAAAAAAATACCACCCATTATAGCACATTTTTTCCATCCTGCCAGGAGCTCAGGCTCACATCAATAGAAAAAAACTTGTGTTCTTTTACCTGGATATTTGAATAGTTCCAAGCAAATCATCTATCATACTGGTGAATTATTTCCCCCCACCTAAAAAAGTAGCTGTAAAGAAGAAGATGTTTCAAGAACTTCCATCAAGACGCTCCAAGATACAGTCTTTGAATGAACAAAGTTTTACTATCACATGGATCATCTTTGCAGACAAAAGGGGCCAACAAGCCTGGGGAGAGGAGAGAACCTCTTCTTCTAGACCTAATTGCCCCGGCTGCAATCTCATTTTCCATTACATTTTATTTAACTTTTCCTTACTTATATCGCATAAATTAACTCAGCAGCCATGCAGAATAATTTTGCTTCATTTGGATCTAAATTAATGAGCGTGATCACAAAGCCATGTGTACAATTTCAATGAAGATACACTGTAATTATTCTCTTGTATGGGTTAGCATTTCAGCCATGTGCTAATGTATTTTGAATACGTAGTATCTGAGGCTTTTGTGGTCTTCTGCCATAACACCCTACTGAAAAAAAAATGTCCTCCAGTTAAGAGATGCTAAAATAAATTATTAAACACAAAGGAAGGAAGAAGAAAGGGGAAAAAAATCAAAAAGAAAAAAGAAAATGACAAAGGGAGAAGTATGCTCCCGGGCACTCATTTCCTCACATGAATTTTATTTCCAAATCGCTTCATTAAGTAATGCATTAAGTTGTACAACAATAGATCATATTTTTTTTCCCTCAGCATTTGAGAGAGGGGTTTTGCAGAGAGGGAACTCTGGGCATTTGAGCAGACGTAAGAAACAGAGAGGAGAAATCACAAAAGAGCACAGGCACTTATGTCTGCAGTCAGTCATGAGTTACACCGCTAAGTATCAGCTTGAGACTATGAATTATTTCTGCCCAGGCCATACAGTTCATGGAGCCCTGCTCAGGGAACATTAGACCCTGAGGGCAGGGAATTATATGTCTTTACGATTAATCCCAAACAAGACAATGATTCAGAAATAGACACATTCTCTTTTGAAGAGCTTTTAGCCATAAAAAAGTCATTTTTTTTCTTTCCTGCCCTTAGGGCCTCCCAACGCCCCCTCTCTCCCCTCCTCTATTAAAGGTATAAAACAGAGCTTCCACCTGCTAGCACTCATAGACCAATAACTTTAATTTTTGGCACTTATTTACAGGCTGAATAGACCCATCCACACCTGCTTTCCCCTTAATTAGCTGGCTATCTAAGGGCTGCAGATTGGAGGCTGCCAGCTTCCTGAACTAAGAGGAAGATCATTTACTTGCTGATATAAGAGAACTGGGGTGGAGAAAGGAGGAAAAAAGAATCTTTCTGTTAGAGAAACTAGAGAGGAAACCATCAGCGAGAGAGAGAGAGAAAACATACATGAATAAGGGCGCAAATTATATATACTATTACATGTATGATCTAGATAATGACATATGTAAGTATATATCTGTATCTATATCTATATATATAGGATCCTTGAAGCCAGGAAAATAAACAGCAGCCTTAATTGGCAGTGATAGCTGCTTCTACTTAAGAACATCTGAAATCTCCCAAAGAATTCCAAAGAATCTAACATTCTTTCCAGTTTATTACCTAAGACATCACCCTATATCACCCAGGCAGATGGAAGGAAAGTGACCCCCAATAAAGTAGAAAGAGGACTGGGTTGGGGTCTGAAGCCCCTGGGACCTTGGACTTCACTCTGCTGCTGACCCACTGCTGGAATTAAGGGGGGTGCCTCAGTGTCCTCATCTGTAACAAGTGGGAATGGATAAGGTGGTCTCCAAATTCCTCTTTAGCTGGAATGATTTTGAATCAAATCCTATTGTCATTTCAGCCTTTTTCTGCAATAAGAACCACCCCTGAAATCACCCAGGACAGGGAGGGAGAACCATAACAGAAGGAATAGTACATTGTAAAAACTAGTCACTTTTCACACCACTGGAATGTTTGAGGTTTCAAACCATGATAGGTGCATTTTAAGGCTTAGAGGAAACCTTAATGATTTCCTCAACTTTCTCATGTTACAGAAAAAAAAGAAAAAAAAAAAAAAAAAAAAACAAGACTTAAGATGATAAACTGATTTGTCCCAGGTTCATGGAATGCAGTCAAGACTAGAAATCAAGTTCAACTGCCTCCCCAGACAAGTAACTGGTGATTTTGCAGTGAAACAATCTGTATACGTTTGTCCTTAAGTTTCCACCAAAATAAAAGTATGCTCATTAGAAAAGAAGGGCATGCTGCGTGCTAAGGTTTAGGTGCAAGTTTATCTCTCCTTCATACGGTTTACAGGCTCTTTATAGATGCAATGGGTGCTCCATATAAATTTGGTATAAATAAAAATATACTATTCCCCAAAGGCCCTTCAAAATCAGTGATTGACCAGCATATCTCATGGCCCAGATGTCTTGCAGGAATGCTGCTGGACCATTGCACTTCTCCGTTTAAATCACACTGATAATTTCCACTGCCCTTAAGATAATTACCAAACTCTGCACCATGGCCTCGAAGGCCCCCCGTGAGCGGACCACAGCTCACCTCTCCAGCTTTATCTCTACCTGATGCTCACCCCCAGCAGACTGCATCTCACAACCAATTGAAACAGGAATGGCCTGTTTCCTACTTCCTGATTCCCCAACTCATTTTCACAGGTGCTAACCTCCTTTTCATCCTCTTGTTCTATATTTGTGTCACTTCTCCCAAAAAGTAATACATGTGACCCTCTAATGACCAGGTTGGAGCTAACAGGATCCTGGTGCTCACCCATCTCTCTCCCACCTCACAGTGAGTTTGGTAAGAGAAGGAATTTTCTTGTCCCCCATTGAATGTCCCATAATGCTAAGCACGGTGATGACTCAAAAACCCTTGTCAAATCAGTCAATATCAAGAGAGGTAAAACTAAGGTTACCTGACTATGAATCCCTTTGCTTATGGATATCTTTAAAAATGGACCATGTGTCTTTATAATTTACAAGACAAAATGTTCACGTCTTTGCTTTTATTCCCATAGGTGTATTGACCCGACGCCTTTGAGCTTCCTCAATTTCATGGGATTTACCAACTAAGATGCGGGCTGTTGACGTGGATTACTCAGTCACTGCAAATCTACCACTGTTCTCCAGTCTTGTAGAATGACCAGTTCAAATTCTGCCCGGGAGTCTACAGAAGGGAGTGACGAAGAGCTGAATTCTGGAGCCTGGCTACCTGAACCGAGTCTGTGCTCTGCCAGCTCCTGGAACCTTGAGCAAGTTGCTCTCCCTCTCATTCCCTTCAGTGTCCTCATCTGTAAAATGAGATATCAGTATCTACTTCGAAGAGCCATTGGAAAATGAAGTTAGTTAATATATGTAAAAATCTTACTCCATCATCTGGCATATAGGAATTGTTCAAGGCTTGCTTAATGTTTTCATTAGGATGATAATTATAATCGTTATCCCTAAGCTTTTTATACATGTTGTCTCACTTAACCTTCGTAACAGTGCCGTGAGGGAGTCTTTGTGATCTCCGTTACAAAATAACACATCATGAAACATGGCAATGTCCCTGTGGAATCCCAGATGCTGGAAAAGTTGTATCTACGAATGTAATTCTACTATATATTGTTCCCCCCACCTCCCCTCCACCCTCTAAAAATAAGTTGCCCCTCAAACATCCTTACTCTATTAATGTTAATAGGATTCTCTCAGGTACCCACCACCACAAAATCCTGGACCTATCTGCAACTTGTCTCTGTCAGAACACGCAACCAGTCTTCTGTCTCTTGCGTCCCTCCCCCCTTTTCATTCCTGCCCTGCCCTCTTCACTCTGATCTTCATTATCTCAAAATTAGATGGCTGCACACTTAACTCTTGTTTTTAGCTTTAAGAGCACATCCATTTCACAGAGCTAGAGCTCTGCCTTCATGTGTGAAATTTTTTAAAAAATTAAAAGTCTACAAAAGTCCACAAACTTCTCCTGATTTTTGCTTCTCCTCCCCAACTCCCATCCAAAAAGCAAAACAGACTGGGGAAAAAACTCCCTTCCAATGATTCCCACATCACTATATTACATAGAAAGAGCTTTTGAAATAATCCAACTTGTCTGATTAGGAACGTAAATTCTACACAAATTTGACTTCACATTTTCCTAGTGACTTATTTGTGTTTGGTTTTGGGGGGTTTTGGGGGGTTTTTTGGGGGGGGTAGTTAAGAGGAGATGCTTACTTAGTGAAATGAATTAACCTCTCTTCTACAATTTGGTTTTTACCATACTGATAGCTTTTGTAAGGCCAATTATGCTCTGAGATATCAATAAACTTTTTTCTCTGCAGCTCTTAGAAATAAACAAATGAGGAGAAAGATTTATCTCAATTCTCCTTAAGGGTTTGTCAGTCTTTATTTGGCTAACACTAACTTCCAATTTTTTTTTTTTTCTGATTCTTGTGACTTCTTGGTCATGACAAAATAAGAAAGGAAAGAGTTCCATGGCTCAAAAGTGGAGAGCTACCTGGGGATGACTCTCTGCTAACTCACGACTCTAAGACAGCCAGTTTCCACCACCATCACAGCCTGACAAGACGTCCAGTGAAATAGACCAAATCCTATTTTGTCTTCTTGGGAAGCATCAAAGAACCAGAGATGTATTTCTCTCCTGCTCCTGTCTCAAACAGTGCATCACACACACACACACACACACACACACACACACACACACACACACAC
>NC_058410.1:136839540-136876202 GCF_002201575.2 Neomonachus schauinslandi | reverse complement strand
CACACACACACACACACACACACACACACACACACACACACACACACCCCTCTAATGTCTGCAGGTACCCGGTCTAGAATTCAGACAGGACCCATTTACTTTGTTAATTGTAAAATAAACTGCAGATTTCAAATGATGACCATATCTCCCTGAGGGGCACTCCCCATGCCCTCCCCATAGCTGCGTTTAGAGAATAGTGGCTCCTTTGGTAATAATAATCCATAGAACTTCTCTCCCTGCAAGACTCAGATTACTTTATTCTCAAAACAGATCTGTGTTCCAAGAGTAAACTGTGACAACTTGGAAAACATGGAGTCCATAGAAACCATTTTTCCCAAAGGTGAGCTTTAGGGTAAATGAGAGAGAAAGAATGGAAATTTGGGAAGAAATAAAAATGGGCATATCTTTGTGTTTAAGGAGACCATTAAAATACCTTAAAATATTTCATCTGAAGATCTAGGTGTCTTTTAAAATTATGTTTGATATATTGATATATTAAATTTTTAAGATAGTTTAATCAAATAATTATAAAATTATTAAGAAATTTAGCCTTTCTAAGTGAAGCCAATATTCAGGAAGAAAACCCTAACAGAGAAAAAAAAAAAAAACCTAATTGCCTAATCTTAAAAGAGTGAAAAGAATACAATGTTTGGTTTTCTGGACTCCATGTTAACTACTTAAAAGTGTTTTTGTTTTCATTGAACTTGCTGAGAGGGAAAAAAAAAAAAAAAAAGACAGGGAAAACCACCCCGAACACTGCTTTTTGCCACAGATGATCTTTAAAATCTTCACTTACTCTGAACAGTCACCTTCAGGGGTCTCTGAATCTTCCAATGTTCCCTTCTTATCATTTCTAGGCTTTTAAAAACTGTCTAACGGGGCACCTGGGTGGCTCAGTTGGTTGAGCGACTGCCTTCGGCTCAGGTCATGATCCTGGAGCCCCTGGATCGAGTCCCGCATCGGGCTCCCTGCTCGGCAGGGAGTCTGCTTCTCCCTCTGACCTTCCCCCCTCTCATGTGCTCTCTCTCAAATAAATAAATAAAATCTTTAAAAAAAAAAAAACTGTCTAACGGTCCTAAGACGAGTGTTTTTCAAAGCTTGCCAGTATATGATATTTCTAAACCAGACAAATCGCTTTCATGTTGCAGACGAGGAGGATAAGCCGGAGGCGCGAGGCTGGGTCCCATAGAAGGCTTGTTGCCACAAGTTGGGGCTGCATCCGCTCCCGGGCTATGACCCTTGACCAGAGGCCTGGATGCAGCTTATTCTACAAGAAGACAACGAAACCTTCCCCTATCCACCTCTGAGATTTTGTTTCAAAGCTAGTCAGATATGGTAGCAGCCTATTAGCCCATGTCTGCTTTCGCAAATGGGATAATCCTGCAGACTGTTCCTGGGGCTCTTCTGCTAACCCATCCACATGCACCCTTCACTCCTTCACTGTGTATCCAGGAGGCCCAGCTGGGTAGACCCCTCCATGAGCAAGATGGCCGCCAGTTCAGTTCTCTGGGGGGCACCCATCAGAGTAGAAAGGGAATTAGAGATAGACCAAAATTAGTGTAGACTACTCCATCAGCAAGCTTCTTGCACTCTCCAGTGAAAAGAACCCAACAGAGTAGACAGGAAATCAGAAAGAAGAGAAGGTAGAGGTCAGGTGGCCATTCACCCAGCATCCTCTCTACACAGTCACCACGGGATGGCTCTGTCCCCAGACTGAAGGTCACAGCTCCTGTCAAGCAGCCTTCTCTACATACCTTCCTCTTTCAGAGTTCTGGGAACACTTCCGCTCCTCCTTCCAGATTGTACCTTGTGGTTTCTCTACCATCTGAACACACTGTTGTTAACAGTCCCCTTATTCAATTCTGTCCAAATTACCCAATTTCCTGCTAGGACCTCAACTGACACAGATTGTATTCAACTCCCACACTGTGAACAAACCAAGAGGATGAGGCCATAGCTACAGACCAAAGTCAACAAAAAGAAACCCACACAGGAGGCAGAGTCGCCTAACTCGAGGAAACAGCAATGATCCCCGGAAGCGAGAAGGTACCCAACTTATTTTCAAAATGCTGTCCTGCACTGCTTGCCTTTAAAACAGAAAGAATGGTACATTTCCTCACAAACCATGCCCAATTCTAAATAAATGTCTTTAGAAATAGTTTAGTAGGAATAAATTCTAGGTGACAAAATATAAAATACTTAATATTGATTGTTTTAATTCTAGAATATTTTCCCCATCAAGTACTCCAGGATTTTAAAATATTTCAAGGGAAAGCATAAGAGAAATCTTGGTGTTTTTCCTCCACTCCTTACCCATCATGTTTTTATTATTTTTTTAAGATTTTATTTATTTATTTGAAAGAGAGAGAATGAGAGAGAGAGAGAGAGAGAGAGCACATGAGGGGGGGAGGGTCAGAGGGAGAAGCAGACTCCCTGCCGAGCAGGGAGCCCGATGCGGGACTCGATCCCGGGACTCCAGGATCATGACCTGAGCCGAAGGCAGTCGCTTAACCAACTGAGCCACCCAGGCGCCCCTATTTTTATTTTTTTTTTTAAGCCTTCATGTTTCTAAGTAGGTAGAGTCATTTTAACCCCATGTGAGAAGTGGAAAAGCTAAGGCTTAAGGAAATGGCACAGCTAACCACTGTTGGGAATAAACTTTCATCAAAGGTCATCCAACTCCTCCTAGAATTCATCACTCTCAACTTACCTAAAAAGCAAATATATGAATATCTTCTACGATTTTACTTATTTATTTGACAGAGAGAGACACAGCGAGAGAGGGAACACAAGCAGGGGGAGTGGGAGAGGGAGAAGCAGGCTTCCCGCTGAGCAGGGAGCCCGATGTGGGGCTCAATCCCAGGACCCCGGGATCATGACCTGAGCCAAAGGCAGACACTTAACGACTGAGCCACCCACATGCCCTGCAAGTATATGAATATCTTGACTCAAAGATAGTACTAAGTAATTCCAGAGAGAGGTATTCCTCTGACCCACGGCGCTGATAATCTTACCTCATAGTAACATTTTAATAGTCCATTTGGTCCTAATCCAAGACACAGCCCTGAGCTATAGCCCTAAATGAATTCCCCTCCACTTTTCATTTCTTCTGGGGAATTGGACTAATTATACTGACTACTTTGGAGAGAGCACTAGTTTGAAAACATTGCCTGAGGGATACAAAAGTTGTTTTATTTCATAATTAGGCATTTCTGTCCCAGGGGCATTTTATAGTCATGGTTTGAAATAACAGCCATTATTTTATTACAATTTTCTATTTTTTGCACATAAAAATATTTAGAACATGTTTTTAGCTGAGTTTTACTAGTCATAATGCCAGGAAGCGCCTGGCGTTATGGATGATGGAATTATCTTTGAGGGCTTCCCTTTAGTGTTATTTCTTTCTTATAGGCTACACTCTCTCAGCGTTTCATACTATGACTGAAATTTGAAGTGGAAATTGAATATTCTGTTTGCAGAAGTGACCTGTACACAAGGATAAAGCGAACCCTACTCCTAGGTCTTTCTATTCCCTTGCTTCTAATCAGTGCTCTATCCTCTATGCCACATGGGGAACCACTTACATCTTGGGTGATGCTATATTAACAAGAAATAGAAATGTGGAATCCATTCATGGGCACAAAAGTAACAATTCAGAAACAACTGACATTAAATAATGCCCTTATCAGGCAACTGGATTAAATTTCCCTCTTGGGGGAAACTAATAACCACAAGATCGTGTGCACGCCCTGGCACACATGTGCATGTAGAGAACAGAATAACAGAATTCTAGAAATAGAAGGGATTGTCTAATATAACTAGGCAATTTCTTTTAAACAAAACAGGAATTGCCTCTAGAATATCTATAAATTTCTCCATAAATTCTTCTAGGGAATTCTTCTGGGGACAGGGCACAGGTTATCTTACAACACTCACAGTGCTGGGACTCTAGGAGGATATTATTCCTTATGTAGAGACAAAAATGTGTTTCTTCTTCACTTCTGCCCACTAACACCAGTTCTTCCCTTCTCAGACATCACAGCCTGTAAGTGTTTAAAAAATACTCACCAAGTCCTTTCTAATGGAGAATGACCCTTTTTGCTAGCCAGTACCCATCCCCCATCTTCTTCTGGTCACAGTATCTAATTCTCCTTCAGTTCCATACCTTCCTCACTCTTACCACATGTGGTTGCTTGCAAGGGTTGAAGCACACACAGTCCTGGAATGGGTAAGTGCCCAGGCCTGCCGATAAATACATACAAATTTCCTGCCCCCATGCTCAGTTTCTAAGCGGGCATCTGACAAAGGCTATACCCATGAGACATAGTTCCACAATTTTACAGAACCTTTGAGAAAGAGCAGCTCCTTTTCTTGCTCTGGGGTGTGAGATTTGATGCACACTCAAAGCTTCAAGGCACCACCTTATGGAGAGAATTTTGCCTGAGAATAAAGCCAAATAAATCAGAGCTGAGAGAGGGGAAAGAGACCTGATGATGTGGTTTGCGATCTAGACATCAGCTGAACCTTTGGCCAGGATGACTCCTGGCTTTTCAGTTACATAAGTCAGCCCATTTCAATAGCTGTGTAAGGCAATAGGAGTCATTTCCAAGCAAAAGAGTCCTGAACCAATAGAGCCTTCTGGGTCTTGTCCTTTCTAAGGAGCATCACAGTTCCTCCAGCTATTCTTTAAATGGTCTCTCTTCATAGTTTTTCACCATCTCCACCAACTCTCTGCTTGATTTGTTCCAGTGGAAATGAGCTGAATGAAACTGTTACCCAGAACAAAACCCAAATCATGAGATGTGCTCTGAGCAGTGCAGAGTAAATGTTGACCATTACTGACCTATATATGACAATTCTATCACTTCAACTCAATATTCCATGAGTAATTTTGTGATGGTTAATTTTCTATGTCAATTTGTCTAGGCTATGGTACCTAGTTGTTTGGTCAAACACCAACCTAGACGTTGCTATGAAGGCTAGACTTTGAGGGAAGCAGATTACCCTCCATAATGTGGATGAGCCTCATCCAATCACAGCTGAAGGCCTTAAAAGAAAATGATTCTGTCTTCAGACCACATTCAGACTCAAGACTGCAACACTGACTCCTGCCAGAGTCCCTAACCTACCTGAGTTCAGACTTGCCAGCACCCCCACCCCGCATTAATGCCCTGCGTGTGTGTGTGTGTGTCCCCATTAGTTCTATTTTCTCCAGAGAACTGACACAAATAAGGATATCATACTTTATTCTTGTTTGGAACTTTCAGGCAATGGAAACACTCAATTCTTTCACTTTCAGGAAGACTCCCCATCTTATATTTGCTCAATTCATTGTTTTGAACTGAGCTTATTATACTTTACACGTGTTTCCACTACGATGATTTCCATCAATTCAGATTTTTCAGAAAGATTCCTTCATCCAGCATATTCATTAAGGTTCCCAGTTTGGGACCTACACACATTTGGTAAGAAGGCTTTGATCTCTCCATCCTAGTAATTAGAAAAATGTTTGTTAAGCTATAGCTTATATCGGAGCCCTATTGAACACAACTTGAAGTTCCCATCAATCAGTATCCTATTGTGTGAGCTCTTTAACCAGTTATTAATCCACCCAACAGGATTATCACCCAGCCCACACTTTTCCATCTTCCTGTAAGAATATCATAAAAGTTCCCACCAAAGGACCTGCAGAAATAAAAGAGCTCACGTTCACGGAATTCTATCTTTCCATCTAACAACCCATGCAAAAATAGTTACTTTGACATAAATTATTGTTTACGAACTCATTCTAACTGGCCACCATTTTCTTTCGTGAAGAATAATTTTTTTAGGATTTTATTTATTTATTTGAGAGAGAGCGTGCACAAGCAGGGGAGAGGGGCAGAGGGAGAGGGAGAAGCAGACTCCCCACTGAGCAGGGAGCCTGATGTGGGGCTGGATTCCAGGACCCCGAGATCATGACCTGAGCCGAAGGCAGATGCAACTGACCAAGCCACCCAGGCATCCCTTTGTGAAGAATTCTCATACACAGTTGATTTAGAATTTTGCCAGAGTGCCATCAAAATCCTAGCAAAGTAAGCTTAGGTCTGCATTTTTGCTCATTTTTAGAAATACCATCTTCTTCAAAGATGAGCAATACTGTGTCCATGATTGCATCTCCAAATTCTTTCATTACCTTGAAAAGTAATTCATCAAAAGAATGAATAGTTTCACACATTTGAAGCAAAGTGCTTCTCACCTTCTTGAGTTTCAGTTCTCTGTTACTCATGTTAGTTTTACTCTTTATAGTTTAAATGTGTTTCTCCTTGATGGAGAAGACAGAGATAAAACCAGGTTAAGTAAAAGG
This sequence comes from Neomonachus schauinslandi, assembly GCF_002201575.2. NCBI lineage: Eukaryota > Metazoa > Chordata > Mammalia > Carnivora > Phocidae > Neomonachus > Neomonachus schauinslandi. The sequence goes on along the minus strand of NC_058410.1, from coordinate 136,869,856 downwards.
CAAATAACCAGGGGGAAAAAAAATACTATAACAGATTAAAGAGCCAAATGACTTTTATCTTTGTTCTATTAAAAAGCACATAAAATCCGGTATTTAAACCATCAAAACTCTAAAAGATAAATGAGTAAAGGACATAAATAGATAATTCATGAAATAGGAAATATATCTGGATCACAAAATATGGAAAAGTTTGTATCTTCCTAGTATTGCAAATACAAGATAAACACTTTTAAGCTTGGCCTGTAAAATTATCAGTCTTTTGAAAAAATATAATATACAACGTTGACAGTGAAATATCACCTATATTTTCACATATACACATATTGTGTGATCACATATATTGATAACGGAAATATAACACACTACTACTCTTTCACAAATTGTATATCAATATTCTCAACATCCCAAGGAAATATTTTGAAATGCAAGACAATCTTTAGCTACAAAGATTTTTTTATTGTGTATTTATTCATGATTAAAGATATACACTATACAAGCAACAAGAAATATGAAATAAATTGTGGCTCATGATTACAATAGGATACTGTGTACCCATTAAAATGATTACTCTGAATTTACTGTAAAAGAAATTCTCATTTTATAATTTTTGGCTTAAAAAGAGAAAGTTGTATATATTCTATATAATAACTATGTAATACAAGTCGGCAAAACTCTTCTCTGAAAAACAAAAAAGCCTAAGAAGATAAACTAATGTGGTCATGACACACTAGATGCTAAATTAAAGAGTGAATAATTTTTACAAGGGAAAATTTTTTATTTTTTGGAATAGGTTTTATTTTTGAAGCTGGATTGAGAGGTTCTGTTTTCTTCAAAACCAACAGAACCTGAGCATGTTTTTGTAATAGCCATTCAAATAGTCAAGAAAAATCATGAAGATGGTCACATTTTCAGAATCACAGAGGGAGAAAGTGCACCAGTCAAATAAGCATGATCTGTCAGTCTAAGAAAAGCCCGCCTTCAATCCACCACCCCCCAAAAAAAACCCTTCCTAATCATGCTTCATCATAGGTTCTTTCTAGCCATACTTAAAGGCACTGTAACTACTCCTCAAAAGGTTAGCACTCAAGATTTTCAGTTATGAATTAATAGTTAAATCATGGTTAGCTAATAGAAGAGCCTCCATCATGAAAGAATGATCAGTGTTGAGGTTGGGGCATAGAAGGAGAAGATAAGTTGCCAGATGTAAAGCAGCCAATCCCCTCACTTTAGAATGCACCCGTCAGCCCTGAACACAGAATCCACATGAGTGCACTCAATATAGGCTTAACACTTTGCATTTCTTTTATGACACCTTGCTTTCAGAACTAATACCATTCTACACTTAGCAGGAATAAGAAAAGCCGTTCTGATTTGGGCCTTACCATATCCCAGTTATAAAAGGACATGAGTTGTTCAATATTTCAAAATGCATGGTATGAAGTGAGAAAAAAAGGGGGAGGATTTCTATACAGAAGGAAGAGAGAAACTAAGATTATACTGTGATCCATCTGATGTTTATTAATAAAATTACACTAACAATGAGAAAACTTAAGGCCAGATACTATATTTTTAGAAACAAAGGCAATTTTCTGATTCCTATGTGTAGGTTAGAATGAGGAGTATATAAGGCAGAGGTATATAAGAGAAGGCCAAGCTTTTTTTTTGTTTTTTTTTTTAATTTTTTATTATGTTAATCCCCATACATTACATCATCAGTTTTAGATGAAGTGTTCCATGATTCATTGTTTGCATATAACACCCAGTGCTCCATGCAGAACGTGCCCTCCACAATACCCACCACCAGGCTAACCCATCCTCCCACCCCCCTCCCCTCTAGAACCCTCAGTTGGTTTTTCAGAGTCCATCGTCTCTCATGGTTCGTCTCCCCCTCCGATTTCCCCCTCTTCATTCTTCCCCTCCCGCTACCTTCTTCTTTTTTTTTTTCTTAACATATATTGCATTATTTGTTTCAGAGGTACAGATCTGAGATTCAACAGTCTTGCACAATTCACAGCGCTTACCAGAGCACGTACCCTCCCCAGTGTCTATCACCCAGTCACCCCATCCCTCCCACCCCACCCCCCACTCCAGCAACCCTCAGTTTGTTTCCTGAGATTAAGAATTCCTCATACCAGTGAGGTCATATGATACATGTCTTTCTCTGTTTGACTTATTTCGCTCACCATAATACCCTCCAGTTCCATCCACATCGTTGCAAATGGCAAGATCTCATTCCTTTTGATGGCTGCATAATATTCCATTGTATATATATATACATCTTTATCCACTCATCTGTCAATGGACATCTTGGCTCTTTCCACAGTTTGGCTATGGTGGACATTGCTGCTATAAACATCGGGGTGCACATACCCAGAGAAGGCCAAGTTAATGAAGAGGGTGTTTCCTGAGAGTTGTCTGGGAGAGAAAAATCAAAGTAAAATGAGGTTAAGGACAGGAGAGACAGACTTGCATTGAACTGACCAGTGGGCCGGAGCCAAAATGACTGATGAGCAAAGAGGTCAGGAGAATAAAACAAGAAGCAAAGCATCAAGGAGATAAGGTGGAGAAGTCCAGGAAAGGAAGTCCATCAGACAAGGATTGAGGGGAAATTCCCTGTCATTCCTTAAAGGCTCCAAACTCGGTTTGGGAGAAATAAACTTACCATTCACATGTTCAAGATTTATTCATCTCCCAATAATGGAGAAGTGACTCAACTATTGGCATGTTTTTTGATAAGATGAATAAAAGATAGATAGACTTTAAACCGGTGAATCATCCAAGCTAATGTCAACATCTGGTACCTTCTCTTTTCCAATGCTGCCCGATCCTCCATGATACCTCTCCTGTAACACCCGGCCCCCGGGTTCCCCTTTGCTTCCCACTCTAGATGACCATGACCTCTAATTAAGGATTTTGCTAATGCCAGAGTTAGTCATATGAAATACAATTTCAGTATAGTTATAAAATTGCTCCTAATGTGAAGAAAGCTGGATAAATCAGTACCTATGAACACAACCAGAATGAAAGGCCCCAGAGGCAAGACATACTGCTCTGAATGATCCAAAACTGGCTTCTAAGCCTATTCTGACTGTGTGACTTTTTCTATCACAAATATATAGGATTCTCATGGTGACAGGATTTTCTTCTCATAGTGTTTCTAATGGCCTTTAAATAGCTTTGTCCATATAAATTTATTAAAAAAAAATGTCAGTGTTAGCATCCACAATAATAGGGCAATCTGACATCACGTTACCTGTTGATGCAATGCAATAAGAAGGCATAATATCACCCGTGAAGTCTTTTTGACTTAAAACTGCTTATCTTGAAGCTAAGCATGGGGACACAATCAGACAAATCCAAATTCAACCAAGCAATTGAACTTGACTCTTCAAAACTCCCAGTATTATAAAAGACCTAAAACACCTAATGGGAGAATCATTCCAGATTAAAAGAAACAAAAAGGACATGACAAGTAAATGCAAAGTCTTACTTTGATCCTTCCTCAGATCACTAGATTAAAAAATAAAAACCAAATGATACTGCAAGGAGACTGGGAAATCTAAATATAGACAATATTATATAATGATATTGTATCAATGTTACACTGGGATAATTCGTCATGCTTACATAGAAGAACGCCTTTGTTCTTAGAAGACACATTCTCAGCTATTTAAGAGTGATGTTCACAACTTCCTTTCCAACAACTTAGATGGGGGGAGAAAGCAAATGCAAAGAAGATATACATATGCACACTATACATATACATACAGAGGAAGACAGAGACAGAAAGACCCAGGAAGAGAAATCACTGTAGCAAAATATTAAAAAGTAATGAAGAGTATATTGAAATATTCATAAGAGTACATTAGTCATCATAGTATTTACCATTCTTTCAGTTTTCCTATAGCTTTTATTTTTTTTCCAAAATAAGGATGGAAAAAAGACAAACAGAACAAATACATAACCCTGTGATATAATGGAAGAAACTCAGAAGTCTGAAGGCTGGGTTTTGCACACAGCTGTGACACATGGTTCTGACCCTGAGCAAGTGGCCTCAGTTCTTGGGGCTTTTAGTTCCTTTTCTGTACAGTGAGATGGATGAACTGAAGCATCTCCAAGGGCCCTTCCCTGCGATATGATTAAGCATTTGGGAATAAAAATAGTCACACCTATGCATGTAAATGTATGTTGACATATGCCTATAGCATAATAAAATTGCTATTTCTCTTCATAAAATTACTCCCTGGTAATTTCATAATTTATAAATTATTCCTCCTCAGCACCTTGGCTAATTGTGTGTGTTTAATGATATTAGTCTACTTGGCTCTACGATGCTGTTTCTTATTCCAAGAATCAGACCTCTTATTTACCTTAAAAAAGAATTCTACACAAAATAACAAGCAAGAAAGAAACAATACAAGAGAGAAAGGAGGAAGGGAGAGAGTAAAAGAGGAAGGAAGGAAGGCAGGCAGGCAGGCTAGGAGAAAGGGGAATGGGAAGAGAAGGGGAAAAGCAGGAGGAAGTTGGGGGCAGAAGAAGGAAGAATTGCAACCTGAAGGCTGCTTCAAAGAAGTATGTATTTGAACACCAGAGCTGGACAGCAAAATGAGAATTGAGGTGTCTATTTAGTGGCACAAATCCCCCAGCTGATTATCTCTAATTAGGAGTTGGAAATGGGATCTGCAGCCACTTCATTAACCCCTGAGTATACATATCTAATGCATATGTGTGAAGCTTTGTGGTGTCTACTAGGAACCAAAGCAGCAAAAGGAAGCAATAATGGATAGTCCTGAGAAAGAGAGTAGACCAGTTTTTAAAAATTATATATGTAACTCTCCCAAAACTTTTCCTGATGGACCATTTTAAAAGATAAAAAACATTTTAAGGCTATTAAGAACTAGACCCATTTGACCAATATTCCTTTTTTTAAGATTTATTTTTTTGGGGAGGGAGAGAGAGAGAGAGAGAGAGCATGAGCAAGGACGAGGGGCAGAGGAAGAGGGAGGGAGAGAAAAAATCTCAAGCAGACTCCCCACTGAGCATAGAGCCCAACGCAGGGCTCAATCCCAGGAGCCTGAGATCATGACCTGAGGCAAAAATCAAGAGTCAGACGCTTAACCGACTGAGTCACCTAGGTGCCTCTTGACCAATACTCTTAATCTTAAAAGCAAAAACAGAAGAAAAGAAGCTTCCAAATTAAAAGCATATATTTTAGATTTCTATTTCAAGAATGAGAAAGCAGCACAAAACTATACTCACAAAAGTTAAAATTTTAAAAAATCAATCTAACTTAATTTTTACTATATACTCTTTCGTATATTCTGATTTTTAAGACAATATGCTTTATTGCTGCACATTCTGATTTATTTTTACCATGGCCATGGATTATCTTTAAAAAATAAATTTGAAATCTTAGGAGGAAAAAAAGGAAAAGACTTCCATGAAAAATGGCATCATTATAACTGATATGAAGACATTTCCAGTACTATTATAAACTGAGTTGATAAATATATTCACATCTATAAAGTGATTCTGTAACTGGGAATGTTTTGAAACATGAAAAACTATGATAAATGATGTGAGCTTGTAATCATTCTTCCCATCATTGGTTTGATTCTCTGTTTACTTTTCACTATTCTTGGTGATTTGCATTAGAGTTCCCATAAACCCACTAAAGAAAAAAAAAATTTTTTTTTTAATTGGAGCATATGGATACTTGACCATATCATTAGCAAGGAGAGAAATGACTGGGTCAGAATAAAGACTTACTCTAGCCTGCTCTCCTTCAAGGGAAGTGAAGCCCATGCTCTCCCCCAATCTCACCCTCTTTATCCTGCTCCCATTTTCTTCATCTATACAATGGGCAGGGGGAAAGCCCATAGAAAGACTGTTACCCACCCACAATGACAGCATGTCCCAGACAATATTTCCAGTGTAGTACAGATGAGAACTTACTTTATCAAAATGACTGCCCACTTAGGATAGAAATGAGTACACCACTCAGAAGTTACACTTGTCAGGGCAGTTTTCTGCCTGAGCTTAGGCTTCTCCATTTGGGCCAATATAGGACCCAGAATCTTCCCTGGAGTGGTCAAAGAGTCCATTTAGACCAGGTACCCAATAACACTAAGAGTTTTAGTAAGTCAACAGAAGGATATGTTGAAATCCACACTCTGAAATGAGACCCACTGGGACACACTAATGTAAACCGATCACAGGAATCGCACATTTCCTAAATTCAATATCCGGTTCCTCCTCATCTAGCCAACAGCCCCTCCTTTTCTCCAATCGGGATTCTTCCGGAGTGTGCTGATCCTCTTGCACTTGTCCCCACCTAGCACTGGAACACCTCCAAGCATGCCTGTCCCTGAGAGTTGTCTGGAAAGCTCAGGTTTTCTAGCCGCAAAAGCTAAACAGTCATTTTAAATCATCAGTCTTCATCAGCTGATTCCTCCAGGATGTTTTCTTCCCATCAATATGCTGTGTAAAATGTGCAAAGTCTTTAAAATGTGAACGGCAGCCTACTTGTTAGTGGCACTGACTGCTAGATGCTGCAGCTCTCACTCACTTGTTTGCACCTGCGGTCCTGAGGCACCGCTCCCGCACCGTGGTCAGGATTCTGCAGGAGGCGACAACCAGAGGAGCATTTTAAGCCCCTTTGGCTGTGAAACACAACTTATCTGACCTTCACTGAAGAATATCATGACTATCCTTGGATAGCACTCCCCTCAATAGAAGCAGTGGTCTGGGAATGTTACTTGCAAGCACCACCCAATATATGGGGGCTACACAGGCATGCACCGCAGCCTAAGCTGCTCCCTGAACCGTTTCAGGGGAGCGTGTGTGCCGATATTCACATTCCTCCCACCAGCTCAGCCATACAACTAACTATATAGCTGCTTGAGATAGAACTTCAGGATCACCAGGACACCCAACCCAAACTCTTCTTCACCCCTTAAAACTCTCCAGAAAACACACTGCTCCACCCCACACAGGAAAATACTGAGTGCATCTTATTTAAGTCATCATTCTCCTATCACATCTGTATAAGAGGCAAACAAGTTACAGAATGCCTCCCCCCTCGGCCCGCCAACATCCTCTGGTGGATCTCAGACGTAAGCCGAATTGAACCGCAAAGTGCCCGCACTGTCGAAGAAGGGAGGAACCTAGTGCCTCTGCCTAAGGTAAGCAGCCAATCAGAACAGTGGAACCAGCGCGAGGGGCGTGGCCCCGTGGCCGCGGAACGAATTACGGCGCAAAAGGCAAATTCTTTCTGCCAGGGCAGAGTGGTCCTCCCACAGAGCGCTGCAGGCGTCCACGGGAATGGAAGAGAGCAGTTTGCGGAAAATAATCAACCACAGCCAGTTGCCCAACCAACGGACACGTAGTTCTAAGTAACTGCTCCATGTAGACAGCCAGAGCAGAGGCCACTGGCTGGACTGCAACATGACTATGCCGGCAGGGTTTCCACATGTTACAGTATGCCCTGAACTTTGCTTTGTTCCATACAGATATGGAAAATACAAGGAAATTAAGCCATCTACTTCCAATCAATATTTTGATAGGCCATATTAAATAATCCATCTTGCTTAAAGACTATAGCCAAGTCTCATTAGCTGCTGTGTTCTACTCCTTTCATTCTTGTTGGCTTTCTGGATTGCCTGGCCCTTCTCACTAAACTTTAAGGGAAGAGAAGGAGGCAGAACTTTGGGGAATTCGATGAAAACCTTTTGCCCTTATCCCTGCAGGTCTTTCTGTTAAAGTGTATTTTCCGGCTTAAAATAAGGTCTCCCATGAACGTGCCTGTCATGATTTTCAAAATAATAGGAGTTGGTTGTTAAGGAATAAAAAGCACGAGGCATGTATGTTTACTTCTCCGCTTTTCCCCTCAACTCAATGGCTATTACAGGGCAATGATAGTCCCCCGGAAACAGGGGTTCTTTTAAGTGTACCAGAAAATGCATTTAAAAACCTAAACAAGCTAGCTGCAGCCATATCTTTGTTTGGCAACCTGAGTATTCTCTTCACTTAGGCCTGCTCGTTGCAACACACAAAGGATTACTCTGCAGCCAGGGATAATAGCTGATCCCATAATCTGGCACTAACACTTAGAAAGATTAATTACCCTATTAAAATCTTAGACATTACTAAGAAAATCTTTGTATAAACCTTTTAGCTCACAACAAATGCAGGCTCCTTGGTGCCTTCGGTTTGTTATACAATACAGGTCCTCACCCTCCTACACTTGTTCACCATTGTTTCCAGCATCTTCAGGAATATCCAGACGCACACGCACAAAAGTGCACACACATCAGCAAACCTGCACCGAGCAACAGACAGTCGAAGCTGCTTCCTGATACAAAGGCATAAAGTGGGAATGTGGTTGGAACAGATAAAGTAAAAACTCCTCCCGTCTATAAATTGGCTGCTCTGGAGATTAAGTGGCAGGGGAAATTTAAAAAAAAAAAACACGGATTCAAAAGCTGCTGCTGTGTCAGAAACCAGAGGTACCTAAGAAGATTCGGGTTGTAATCCCCTCACAAATTATATGCCCAATATGTGAAATGAGGGGGGAATTCTTGATGCTTAGCATCAAAGTCTCCCTTTGGAGTAAAACACCGAGGATCAGTCTCTAGGGATGCCTCTGGTTTTTTGTTTTGTTTTGTTTTGTTTCTGTACTCTCGGTCAGCCGATCATGGTTCCCTTTTTTCATCAGGGGGTGTTCCTTCCCAGACTTCTTATGACATTTGCAAGGAGAACCCATTGGTTTCAAGACAGAAACATAACGAAATGCAAGAGGAAGCAGAGGCCCAAGCAAACAGGTTACAAGTCACGTGCAGGCTGATCATGAAAACCACCTCCATCCCGCTTATCAGTTATGATACTTCACTGACCATGTCAAACAACCCACGTCAAATGTTACCCACAGAAAAATGCTGAAACGCTGTCAATAGTAAGGTGGTTCAAAGCACAGCCTGTAGAGTCAAAATCCCAGCTCCTGCAGGGATTGGCTGCGTGAGGCCAGGCAATGGGCATCATCAGACCAGCCTCAGTCTCAAATGCCCCATCTGTAACTTGGAAATAATAGCAATACCAGATGCCTGAGGGTGTTGGGGGAGTAAGTAGCAGGGGAAGTTCATGATGTGTCTGGCCCAACCCCTAACACATCACCAGCGCTCAGAAAATGTTAGCTATCCCTGTCCCTCCAGAGTGATTTCAGAATAACAGAGCAGGCGGAGGTCTAAATGAGGACTTTAGGACAAATCTGTCACTTGCCTCTTCCAGCTCAGGTTCCTAAACAGGTATCTTGGCTTTTCCTAAGCAAAGTTTTGACAGACTTAATAACGGGGATATACAAGAACACTAAACACATGGTGGGAAGAAGGGAACTGTTCACAAAACTGAAAGAAGTAGAGGGGCGCCTGGGTGGCTCAGTCCATTAAGCACTGCCTTCTGCTCAGGTCATGATCTCAGGGTCCTGGGATGGAGCCCCGCATCGGTGGAGAGCCTGCTTCCCCCTCTGCCTCTGTTCTTCCCCCTGCTTGTGCACATGCGCTTTCTAATAAATAAAAATCTTAAAAAAAAAAAAAAAAACTGGTAGAAGTAGAAGACGCAAAGGCACCTTCACTCCCCTGACCATCATACCTCCCTCCCAATTCTCATTTATCTACTTCTGCTTCCATTTTTTGATTAAGTTTCACCTACTATATCAAAGAACCACAAAGAAAAAAGACTTTCTCATTCTTTTTAATTGCAAATGAGAGGCATAAAGGATGGAAATTTCAGGAATGCCTCAAACCCCTGCAGCAATACCAGCACTTCCCAGAGAAAGGGTCCTTTGCTTTCCAGGTTAGTACAGAGAACGTCAGCCTTTACAGACTCGCCCAAGAAAATGTGGAGCCATAGATAGTATAAATAGAACAAGCATGAGGATTTTCCTTGCAGTCAACAAAGTTACGGTTGAAACGTCAAAACAAAAAGAACACTTCTGATCTTAGCAACAAAGGCCTTCCTTCAGCTCGCTGCTCTCACGAGGAAGCGTCAAGGTTGTGCTGTGGCATTTGGTTCCTGAAGCATCTGGACCTGGAGGTACAAGACTGGTCTCTCTGGGCCAGTGGAGAGCTGAAATTAGTGCTTTCTCCTGTTAAGAGTAAGCAAATTCAATTTGTCATGTACCTAGCAATCTTGCTCTTGAGACACTGGAAGAAAATTTCTGAGTGATTAAAATGAGATCCAGTGAGGACAGTAGTCTGGATGTTCAAAATTCTTCCTTCCCGACATTGTCGAACAGTGACTTTCTCCTGTTCTCTGGTGCTTATTTCTCAAGCGTTGCTGCCTACCAGTCTCAGATAAACAGAAACTGTCAGCTCAAACGCCATGGAGACAGAAATGCATACACCAGAGTTGTCCAATATTAGAGTAAAAATGAAATCCCACATGAGAGGGAGAGGGGAACTTGGCACTCAAAATGAGCATCATTCTCTTAAAGATGTGCACATCGGCAATTCTCTGGAAGATATTTATACAATAGGCTTGAATTCCACACTTTAAAAATAAAAGACACCTTGTCACCAATCCAGGCTTATCAAGGTGGTCAGCTTCTGATCAGAAATGTCTGATCGAAACATCTACAGACAGCACATGTAGAAACTAGAAAAGGTGGCCTTCTGATTACTCCCCTTGTAGATCTGCTTTCACAGGTCAGAAACCAGCCCTGTCCTTAGGAAGTCTTCCAGGTGAAAGGCCTCAAAAATCTATCATAAAAAAAAAAATAAAAATTTAAAAAATAAAGCTGATTTGCAAGAAGAAGACAAAAAATCTATCATTAGTGTGCTCCCACGTCTTCAGGGTTACAAGGACAAAATGCCTGCACACTGCCTAGGACAGCCTTCTGAAGAACATAAGATAGGTAGAAAACAATGTGCCATGTGCAGAGCAGGTACATCTAATGAATGGTTTATAGGAAGAGCTCCTAAATCAGTATAGTCTTGGGGAGCGAGCAGCCGGGATGGGACAGGGAAGGCTTCCCTGGTTCCCCAAAGTCTGCTTCTCCATCTGCCTATGTATTTCTACCGTGGGCTCTATCCAGTCTGGATGCTGAGCTAGATGGAAACATGCAAGGCCATCGGCTCAGTGTCCCCATGTGCAGCCAGTACTCTACCTGGGTTTCTAGATCCAAGTGCTGAGCCCATCCAGGCCCTGGAGGGCTTCCCCTGAAGGTCAGACTACCATCTTGGAAGACACAGTCTGTAGAGCCAGAAAGGTTGAAATTCACACTTCTGGACCATCCCTTTCTTGCTGTTGACCCCGAATGAGCTATTTTAACTTCCACAGCCTCAGGTCCTTAACTATTAAATAAACAAAATGCTTATTCCAAGGATTATGACAGACCACAGCAGTTAACTTTTAAAATTGTTAACAATGCCTGACAAATAGGAGCAGTGTTAAGTACATGTTAGCTCCCTTCCTCTTGTATTCCTCATCCCTCATCTCCTGCTCTCAGGGTTTCATGGATCTAAGGCAGTGGGGGAATAGCCTTGGGTGTGAGCAGAGGCACAACTCCATCCTGCTAAGTTCCACACAAGTTCAGAACCACCTGACTCCATTCTCTTGCCTTACTAGCCTGTGACTCCAGCACCACCACCACCACCACCACCACCATCACTGCTACCCAGATAGTGAGTGATCCGGTTCAGGCTCCTCACAGCCCACACCTCCTCACAGGTACCAAAGTAATTCATCAACCACTTCAGCCCAGCTCACCACTGTCCTGTCACTTGAACAGTGAGCTTAGACAATAAGATAGTGACAAGAGGTCATTCTGTAAAGAATCTTCGTTCAGCCGGAACTCCTCCCTCCTCAAAAGTAAAAGCTCAGCACACATAACTACACAGACCAACAGGAATCACCAGGGAATAGCACTGTTGCAAGACAGCGACAACAAACCTTCGTAAGTCTTTGTTGTGACATCATCTAATTTTTCACCCTGGCTTGGAAAAGCTAGGTCCACATTTTATGAATCCAGGAACTCACAGCAACAACTGACAATGAACTCAGACCCTGAGATTACCTGACATGAATTATTTTGTTCAATCTCATCACAACTCAGAGTTGGGAACTATCATTAGGCCTATTTTACTCATGCAGAAGATAAAACTGAAGCTCTAGGCAGCTAATTAACTTACCCAAGTTAAAAGAAGTGGTGATGAGGACATCTTGAAGAGAATGGAGTTCATTTGGGGGGACTTGGTGCCAAGTCCCCCTCTCCTCCTCCTGTCACTGGGATTTCACTTTTATGCTGGTATTGGACAACTCTGGAGCACCTATATCTGTTCCCATGAGGTCTGCACTCACAGTTACTCGCTGAGACTGGTACCCACATAGCCAGAAAGTGGTTGAGCGGATCTCTGAACCATAGCATCTTGATGAGAGAGCTTAACCAGCATGTTGCATCAGATTCCTTTTGATAACCTTAGGTCTTCTAGCTCAGATTCACCTTTTCAACAAATATTTATTGGTCATACACCATGAGCTAGTCACTGCCTTAGCACTAGAAACCTCATTTGTTAAGCTGTTTTCATGAAGCTTACTTTCTTTTTGGATAAAGAGAATATAAAAAGACGAACATAGGGTGCACCTGGGTGGCTCAGTCATTAAGCGTCTGCCTTCGGCTCAGGTCGTGATCCCAGGGTCCTGAGATCGAGCCCCGCATCGAGCTCCCTGCTTGGCGGGAAGCCTGCTTCTCCCTCTCCCACTCCCCCTGCTTGTGTTCCCTCTCTTGCTGTCTCTCTCTCTCTGTCAAATAAATAAATAAAATCTTAAAAAAAAAAAAAGACGAACATATATATAGTAAAGATCAGGTAGTGATAAATGCTATGAAGAAAAATAAAGTAGAGCTAGGGGCTATAGAGAGAAAGTACTAGATATTTAGGGTGGGCAGGTGATCACTTCATTAAATCCTGTGTCTTTTTTTTTTAGATTTTTTATTTATTTATTTGACAGAGAGAGAGAGAGAGAGAGAGAGAGAGAGAGCAAGCGCACAAGCAAGGGGAGTGGCAGGCAGAGGGAGAGGGAGAAGCAGACTCCCCACTGGGCAAGGAGCCCAATGCAGGGCTCGATCCCAGGACCCCAGAATCATGACCTGAGCCAAAGGCAGACACCCAACCTACTGAGCCATCCAAGCACCCCTCAATCCTGTGTCTTCAGGTAGGACATAGATTATTATCCCCATCCAATACACTGGATAATGAGTTGAAAAGCCAAGTGACTTGTCCAACATCCCAGAGCTTGCAAGAAATGAAGTATAAACTAAAAGCTAAATTTCCTACTTCCTACTGCCTCTTTAGTTGCCATATTTAGTCTAATACTTCAACCTGTAATTATACTTCCACATGTACATTTTTAAGCACAGATAATCTCTATGTACTCATTTTTCCTTGTTGGTCCCAATAAAATGAGATCATCTAATAAAAAACAGTGGACAAGGAAAAAGGTATCTAAAAAAAAAAAGAAAGCCCTCTGAACTCCTAAGAAACTGAACTGTCCAAAATGAATTCTCTCACCCTCACTTTTAAATACTTTGACTAATAGCTGATAGGCTGTGCTCCATTATAATACTCATGGATTTGGCTCTCACAAGTAGAAATATCCTGGATCCAATGTTTTAATTACTAAGGGAAAATAAGAGCCCCCCAAATCATGACTAACAGCACTGACATAATTTCCAATCCTGCTCTTTTATTTGTTTGGGCAATAAACAAATGAAATTTTAGTGATAAATTGATTGCTCTGTCCTGGGCTGTTAGACCATGGACATGATAATGGGCTGACTTGCAATTATGTGGTTTTGATGTGACAAATATTAATCAGTTTAAACTCTCTGAAGACTTTTTGGAAAACATGACCGGGTAGGGTAAGATAAACCCCATTCTTGTAACTGATTAAATGTCTTTATGGTTATTTTCTTCCCATGCCCATTTTTTTTTTTTAAATATTGGCAAGAGAACAGATAATTGACAGCTGCAAATCTCAACCACAAATGACATTACTCCAAACAAGCAGGGAAAGACTAAACCTGTGAACTGATAAAAATCCAAACTTTGGACTGAGCTTTTCCTGGGCTGGGCATTTGGTGAGCCAAAAATTCAATCAATCTGCAAGTGTTAACTGTTGACTATCTGGCTCTGTAAACATGCACACGTAACACAGATGTCAACCGGGGTGACCCTGCCTCTGATTCTGCTACGTGTATAGCCCAGCATGCCTCTCTGTTTCTGGAGATTCTTAGAAGGCTTGCGTTTTCCCTTGACATCTTTGGTTCCAGCTCTCCCCTGAAATTCTAATAATGTATCTTTTCTCTCTTCTTGTGATCATTCCCTTCTCTCCTCTTTATGTCAACCCATTCATGGAATAGAGACCCTTCTTGATTTTCCAAAAAGACAACTCATACATGGCCGTAGGATGTAGCTGACTCTAATGAAAATTCAAGGTGATGCTGGCAGAGGCCATGGGAGGGTTATTTTACAATGCAGCACAGATCAGCAAAAGAGAGACTTCTGGTCATCTTCAAGTTCTATAGCTATCCCCATCATCACTCCACCAGCAGTGTGGAACTTTCCCTGCCTTCTATGAAGACTCCCGCCATTGCTAACACCCCCCACATCCACATTTAATTTCCTCCTCCTCTCTCCTCTCTACTTCTCTGGCCCCTATACTCCAAATTCCCTATTCAGTTCTCATTCAGTCACTCAGCGAAGACTTCTCTCACTCATACCATCTGGGCCATGAGGGCTTGCTTTCCCCCAACCAAAACAATCAACCCAGGCACAAAAGCCAAGCAATGGAAACTTCCCATCAAGGAAATTCTGTGGTCAACTCTTAAAGCAAGGCATTTTTTTTCTCCTCTACACATGTGACCCAGGTAATATTATCTATCTTCTCAAAGGGTAGAAGAATGAGCATTACCTTCCTTTCTACCTACTTTCTACCTGCAGTCATAGCCCATGACAGTTCGAGTGACTCTTCCTTATTCCCCAGCATAGTTTCCAATGCTAATTAATGTTGCCACCTCACCAGCTGTGGTATTTACATCTCAGTAAAAAAAAATGCTACCAAGATGAAGTGAAGGAAGGCCTAGAAACCTCATTTGTTAAGCTGTATTGCCCCAGCTGGCAGGCCTCCAATTTATGGCAGATTATGTATCTGCAAAAGGCACTGGAAGTCAAAATATTTTAAGATAGATTTTTTTTATCTTTAGGAACTGTTTCATAATAGTGGTATACTCCTGATCAGGAGCCTGATGCCCAAATTTTATCCAGCTGTCATCAGTCAACCCTTTGATCAGGTGAAAAGGAGACACATAGCCAATGTTACCTAAATGTAAGATATTTTGACTATTTTTTCATTATAAAAAGATTTTTCTGATTATATAGTGTATGCTTATTGTAGAAAAATTACCTGCAAACTCACTACCAACAGATAACCACTGTTTACATTTTGTTATATGTCTTGTAAGTTTATTTTCTCCACATATTTTTACAGATATGAGTCCCCTCAGTACATAATTCTGTGCTCTGATTCTTGGCACTTATTACATATTGAGAGTTTTCCCAATTGTAAACATAATTAGTAATGCCTATATATTAATCCACATATATATACACTAATTTACATAACTTCACCTATTATTCAGCACTTAGATTTTTATAAATAGCAAATTAACACCATATCAAATCAACTGATCAACTCTGATTAAAATATGTGTATACACATTAAAAATATGTGTACAAAGCCAATTAGAGTACAGAGGGCAACGTAGTAAGTAATCAGCTAACTTTTCCAATTTTTTTATTGCAGTAAAATATGCATAACATAAAATTTACCATCTTAACCATTTTTAAGTGTACATTCTGGTACTATTAAATACATTCATACTGCTGCACAACGGTCATTCCCATCCATCTCTGTAACTCTCTTCATCTTGTAAAACTGAAACTCTATACCCATTAAACAGTAACTTCTCCTTCCTCCCTCCCCACCTCCACCCCTGGCAACAACAATTCTTTCTAATTTTGACTACTCTAAATACCTTATACAAGTGGAATCACATAACTATTTGCCTTTTAATGACTAGCTTATTTCACTTAATGTCCTCAAAATTTATCTATGTCGCAGATGTCAGAATTTCCTTCCTTTTTAAGGCTTGAATAATATTCCATTGTATGTACTACATCTGCTTATCAATCCATCCATCCGTCAATGGCCTCAGGGCTGCTTCCAAGTTTTAGTTATTGTGAATACTGTTCCTATGAACATTGGTGTACAAATATCTCTTCAATGTTCTGCTTTCAATTTTGAAGGGTATATACCCAGAAATGGAATTGTGGGATCATATGGTAATCCTATTTTTAATTTTTTTAAGGAGCCATTATCTTGTTTTCCACAGCAACTGTACCATTTTACATTCCACCAAAAATGCACAAGGGTTCCAATTTCTCTATGTACTAGCCAGTGCTTATTTTCCATTTTGTCGTTGTTGTTAGTAGCCAACCTAATGGACGTGAGGCAGTACCTCATTATCTCATTGTAGTTTTAGTTTGTATTTCCCTAATGGTTAGTGAAGATGAGCATCTTTTCATGTGTTTATTGACCATTTGTATAACTTCTTGGAGAAATGTCTGTTCAAGTCCTTTGCCCATTTTTGGATTGGGAGTTTTTGTTGTTAAGTTTTAAGAATTCTCTAAATATTCTGGACATTAATCCTTTGTCAGATAGAAGATTTGCAAGTACTTTCTCCCATTCAGTGGACTTTTTTTTTTGTACTGTCCATATTGTATTTTGATGCACAAATTTTTTAATTTCCTTAAAAACCAATTTATCTGGTTTTTGTTTCCTTTGGTGTCATCTCCAAGAAATTATTGCCAAATGAAATGTCAAAGCTTTTGTTCTGTTTTCTTCTAAGAGTTTTACAGTTTTAGAGGTTACATTTTGGTCTTTGATTCATTTTGAGTTAATTTTTGTATATGGTGTCTAAGGGTCCAATTGCATTCTTTTGCATGAATCACATAATTTTTTATGTTATTTATTTAGCCTAGATGAGAAATAGTTTTGAAAAATGAAGTTGGAAAACAGGGAGATATCTACCTCTACCCTCATCCCCATCCCCACTACCCCATACCACTACCCCATACTGAAACCACAGAGAACAAAGGTGGGAGTGGGGAGATTCTAAGACCCAGAGGAAGAAAGACAGCATGCTTTCCAGTGGTGTATGTCAACCAAGCAGCATGGTTTCCACCCACCCCCCTCTAAGTGCCATAAATTAGTCCATGTGTGAACATATAGTAACTGATTCATGACACATTGATGCTAGCCATATATATATGATGTCATTTACTCTACTAATTAGTCTTTGCCTCCAAATACATGATTCTAATTATGTCTGCAAAATTACACTCATTAGCATGCCAACACATATTGTATTCTTGTCTTTCTCAGATTTTGTTTGAATTCTCATCTAAGGGAAAAACCAACTACCTCACAGCTTAACATGTCCCAGTTCAACCACGCCCAATGTGTCTAGCATAGCACCATTCTGATGACTCTGGGACATTGAAAGCCGGGACATCGAGGGAATGTTATGGTGGTGATAGTATCTCAAAATGGTAGTTCTACCCTTTTCCAAATCCCAATTCTACCTCCCTGTCAACATCCTAAATTCTCTCTTATGGCTATTGGGAATGTCAAAGACCACTACAACACTCTCGGAATGGTGGAAACAAGACTCGAATCCTATTTTCTCCCAAGTGCTTTCAAAGGATCAGCTAAGAATTCATAGTGAAATTGCAATCTCTCATGACAATGTGCAAGAAACACTTTTCAGAGAGAATGGTCATTGGAATCACATTTCAGTCTCATAAACCAAACTAAAAGGATTTGGGGGGAATCAAGAGAAGAGCCCAAGGAACAAAAGTTTGTGCCCCAACAGCCAAGTTTATTTTGTCATGGCTCTTTATACAAAGAACTAGGATGTGAACATCTCAGCCTCCCCACTTCACCATTCGCAACATTGTCCTTGCATCTTGTGAAGCGACTGAAAAGGAGCCCATCCTCTCCAGATGAATCCTGAAAAGACTAAAGCAGAGTGACCGGCCTCGCACAGGACAACCCAAAGGTACAACATAACAGGGAATGCTAGGATTGTGTAATGCTCTGGGGCCACAGCCAATGAGATTAATGCTGTGCAGAATAAAGGGGAATAATAAAGTGGGTAAAAAGCCACTAAAATCCTGGGACTCCGTGAGGCTTCTCCTCCAGTGGGCTACTCCAAGTGCCAACATGGCAAGTTGGCTTTCCAGGAGTTAGCACCATGTTGTAACCAATCACCTGTCTCCCGAGGGAGCTAAAATCAGCCAACAAATCCATTATGCCTTCTCTTCCTCCAGAAGTTTCCTTGGTATTAAAAGCCAGAAAACACCATAAAAGACTTGCAGAGGATACCAGCACTTCATCAGAAGTCCCTATAAATGGCCACTCTTGGTATTTTCCTAAGATCCAAGCCACAAATGGACAATCAAAGCAGGATGTACATCCTTCTCCATAACTGCCTCCCTCCTCACCCATACTCATGCCCATGTCCCCTGGTTCTCATACCCCTGGTTTATTTCTGGATTTCCCTGCAAACAAACCAACCCCCAGCTGATTCTCATGCTTCAATGGAAAGTCAGTGGTATGATTTGTGTTACGATCCAAGAGACTATTCACCCCTACACCTGGGAATTTGTCCAAAGGTCAGGGGTTGGGGGGGGGAATCTCTCACATGAAGCATAAGGGCTGAGGAAGAGGGAAATAGCTTTATTTTTCTTTGATTACTCAAATCAAAGCGATTATCTAACCAATATCCCTAAATAATAAATATCATAGTCCTTTTTTTTGATTCGGGGATAATTTCACAAAAGTCTCTGGCTTTGCTTTGTTTGTTTTTTTAATCTAGGTTCATTTCCCAGCCTGGCTCTCTTTGAACACTCACCATATTTTGAATCCCCCCTAGGGCCTCCTTTAAAGAGAACTGTCCTAAAGGCCTAGCTGGCAGCCAGAGGACCCAGAGTCGGACCTGCAGGCTGGGGCTGGTGCACCCCATGGAGATAAGGCAGGAAGGGCTTGGCCCCCTTTCTTGGTGGCAGCTGGTTCCACCTTAGCAGGCAGCTGGCAACAGCCTCCTGTTTGCAGCCGGGGCAAAAAAACCGTGATTCCGATATCATCTTCAGCATCAACCAGCTCTATCTCCCTCTCCTTCCCGCCCACACTGCTCCTGTCACCGTGATTATGGAGGCAGCAGTTCTGCAGTAATTAGGAGCCTCCTGGGCCAGCCAATCTCAGTGACGGCCAGACACCAGCTGCTCCATCACCAGAAACATCTCCTTGGCATCCCTCCCTCCTCAGCACTCTTCTGCCTCCCAGATCCTATCCTGTGCCCCGGGCCATGAGAATCACTAAGTCAGGCTGAGGCCAAGTGGATGACGTCTCTGCTACCCCAAGGCCAAGGTTATTTATTTCCCCCAGCTCACTGGGAACAGCCCCAACTCAAGACCAGGTGGAAAGGGGTTGGGTAGTCGGTCATTGTCAGTATCCCCATTGTTGAGGTGGGGTTTCAGGGATTACCTGAGCTACGTTTGCTCCAATTCTCCACCTCTTGACTTCATTGTTTGCATAGTGTCACAGGCTCCTCTGGGCCAACAGATACCTTCAATGCCCACATTTCACCCAACAATGATCCTGGGGTCTTTTCAATTCCAGGACCTGTGAAATTCAGGATCTGAAGACACTGTCCCTGGGACAATCTTCTGTGGGACAGCACTCTGTGGGGATGCCCCGAGTAGCCTCTCCTCTGATTTCTATTTCTCTGCTCTTCTCTTTCTAGCATCTTCAACTAACAATAAGGCAGAGATGCTGAAAATGCTCATCTGTCTCCTGATGACAACAGGGGGACTCACCTGGCACCATGGGACATTGTCCCTCTTGGTGCTCTGATTCCAAGAGCCAGAAAAGAAATGCAGTGATAAAATCTGATTATGTTACGGGAAACCAAGGAAAACCCCACCACCTGGAAGTCCTCACTGATCTAACCACACTTCTCCAGACCCCAGAAGTCTGTTTTCCTACTACCCCACTTCCATTCTCTCCTCTCCTCTCCTCGTAGTCAAACAAGAACGTCACATTTCTGTGTTACTAAGGACAATGGGTATTTTTAAACTCCATTCCCCTCCCTATGACTCAAAATAAGTACAATGTGAAAAAAGGCTTCTCTACTCCCTGGAGCCAATTCACCTAACCCAGTGACAACTTCACTCCAGGAAGAAAGTCAGACTTGATGGAAGGAGTACAGTGGTATCCATGAGGTCTGTGTGGCCCTCAAGTACTGGGCAGAGTGGGGGGCGGGGGGAGCAACAAGATTTTCAAAGGCCCCCAGCCTTTTCTCCAGATTGTAAAGTGCCTACGGCACCACTTTAATCCCTGATAGATGTGAAGGAGTCTTGGGGAAGCAGAGAAACAGGAAAAGACCATAAAGAAAGGGCTTGATTGTATTCAAGAAATGGCCATTCTAATAACTCTCCGCCCACAGGCTCTGCCGTCCTGTCCCTATCTCGGGAGGAAATGACCAGCCCTTTCCGGTGGGCTGAGCTGAGCGAGCAGCCCACAGGCATCTACAAATCAGAACAGGCTAGTCATGGGATGCCAGCAGAGCAGACAAAGGGTCACCCTGCAGGAAGATGTCACAAGCAGCACCTGGCTCTGCACCTAGGTTAATTGGCACATGGCTCATCGGCAGTATTGGTGGTGAAGCCCGGGAAGTCACCACATCCAGACAAGAGAGATGTGGCCAGGTCCTGTGTGACTATATGATCCACCAGCCAGGGCTAAGGCATGCATGAGATCTGTCCTTAGATGCAGGAGGGTGAAGAACCAACTCAGACTCCTCCAAGAGAAACTCTACGCCAGCCTACAGTGATGCCCTATACACATGCGCTTGGCTAAGAGAAGAGACAGAACAATTCCCATTTTGGAGGCATTTTCACAGCAAGGATGCACAACGCTTACACCAAGTACTAGGACACTGGAAAACTGTTGGTCCCTATAGCTCTCCGTATTTTAAAATAGAAGAAGTAAATAGTTCAACTCAGGCATGATTTAAAAAACAAAGAAACAAAAAAAAAAAAAACCAAAAACCTAAACACAAAGTGTAAAGACTCAGGCTAAGGCTAGGCATCCATGACTTGAAAACTGTATTGATTCCTAAGTGGGAGTATTCTGCCCATGACACCTGTAATAGTTAGAAGTGAACTAATGAATAAACCAATGGAGACTTTGCTGCTACAATTCTGAGGACCTGTTCAAATAATTCTCATCACAGTTTCCTTTTGTGCCCTGTTATGAAATAACCCTTCACCACCCCCATGGGTACCATCCCCACCACTGCACCAAAGCAACACGCTTGCCTCTTCTTAACGGGTAGGTATACAGACGGACCACGTCCGTGCATCTCCAGCTGCGCACACGCACCGCAAATAAGACCACAGCCTTTTTTCAGTTGCCAAATATCCTGGTCTTACAAAATGGATCCTAAACAGAACTTGTCCTTTTGGAGTCACCCTGAAACAACAAAAAACGGACTTTGGCACGGACTTGTCACTTGGAGGAGAGGTAAGAACAAGGCACGCCGTTCCTTCCCTCCCTTTTATCCCTCATTCCTTTGTTCTCTCGCTTTCTAGCTTGCTCCTTCTGTGGCACTACGTTAATAGATGATGATTTTCACGAAAGCAAACCTGCTCCAAGCTTCAGAAATCTTGCAAGAAACTGTTCTTGTGATTCAATCTTCCAAACTTCACCGTGTTAATAATCCCTTTAGACTCATAAAGAGCTTATTGGAACCAGCACTGGAATTAATTGAATTTGTAGTCTCACCAAACAGAAACGGCAACTGTATTATTAGTATTAATTATGGCAGGTTTTGATATTTTCACTTTTTTATATTAAAGGGACAGTATCAAATTAAACACAAAGCAGCCGCAGCTGTACCTTTTTGTCCTCAATTCATAGTTCTGTGACTCAATCGAAAGCAGGATATAAACCATGTATTTAATATCCATATCTTTGTTATTAAAGGGTCTAAATTAGGAACAACAAAGTCTTCTCATTCCGTCGTTTATTTTTAGGCAGTTTTTTGTTTCCTATTAGAATTATGCTCTTTATGGAAGGACTGCTTTTTGTGTCCTACGTTCATTTTTTATTTAGGAATATTTTCCAACCGAGCTTCCTTTCCAGATTCTAAGTTTTTACATAGTTTGGCTTCAGAATCTGGTAGAAAGATCAACATAAATGGTAAGGACAGCTTGCCCTGATATTTCTGCTACAGGTCATAACAGAATGGACTCAGAGCCAAGAGACCTAATTCTCGTCCTGGCTCACCAGCAACCACCTGTGTGATTTTCCAGCATCAGTTTTTCCCTTCGTGTAAAAAAAAAACCACCTACAACAAAAAAAGGATGGTTCTGAATATCACTATCCTCTCTAAACTTTTTCTGTTCCTACCTTTTATGATTATAATTACATGACGTTATAAAAGACCGCTAAATACCTCTCACTGGTGAATCATACATCGTTCTCTGTAATTGACTGTACTCCTTGCTATTGCTTTATGGGGATGAGAAAGACTTTTTTCCACCACTGCTTATTATCTAGCATAATATCATTTGGTCAAGTTTTTGCCTTACACTGTGTGTGCGCATGTGTACAGACATGGGCCTAGGACGGGTGTGTCTTCGTACGAATGTTGGAGAAGGGGGCCACAGTAAGAAGCAAGCAAGTACGGTTTCTGAGCATTTTGTTTAACCATAACAGGCCTGAGTTTCAACAGATTAAAAAACACAATTGAGGAGATACAGTTTTCTGCTTTGAGAATCAAAACTATGTCCCATTCTCTATGGTGCTCCCTGATGGTAAATAATCATCTAAACAAGCCAGTCGTAGCCATCGTTTCAATCAGGGGTTCTTCAGGGAGCATTTGCTAAGGGCTGAATCATGGCAGTAGGTACTGTATCAAAGTCATAGTTCTTTACCCTCAAGAAGTTAATACTCCAGCTGAGGAAATACAGAATCATAGAATTTTAGGGTTGGAAGACTTCCTAAAGTTCTTCCAGTTCAACCTTGATCCCATGAAACTGTTGTAAAGATTCAATTCTTTAATTCGAAAGAAATGATCTTGCAGTAGGAGATCCCGGCATACTGCACGAGGCAGGGAAGATTCAAAGGAAAAAAAAATGCCCATTCATTCCTTCACTCTATCATTCAACCAGCTCTCTGCTGTACTCAGTGAGATTTGTAAAAATAAGAAAATAATACCCACACCATAACTCCACTGAGCATAAAAGATGGGGCTGATATACACTGATGAAACACATTCCTCTACATTTCCACTCCCTCAAGAAGCCGAAGAAAATCAGGTTCTAGGATAGATAGACTTGTGGTGAAAGCCAGGGTGACCAAGGACTGGAGAATCCAGCCCCTTGGCTGAGTAATTCCACGTAGTTGCCCTCCCTCTAGTGGTCAAAGTCGAGATGGCAGCTCTGTATTTCTGTTAAAGAGTCTGGATGGAAGAAGGAATAGGGGTTACCCAACCCCCAAAGTTTTGACTGTTTCAGAACCTCAGAACTAAGTTACAGAGCAAGTTGCCTTACAAAGACTTCTTATTAATTAGAACATCTTGCTTGTTTATAATGATCATGGCACTTACAAAAGACCATATGTCTTTGAGACGCTGCTTGGCAAGACTTTTCCAATGTTTACCAAATCTATTTTGTATCCCATGCTAATAATAGTCCACTGGGTCCCCAGGCAGAGCGATGGAGACTGAGGACTTCTTGTTTCTCTTATTACTCAGTATTCCCCCTTCAGAATGTGAAAGACCTCTTAGTTCCTGTGGCTCAAAGTTTCCCAAATGCTGTTATTTTGGGAAACGTTTATTTCAAGGGCTAAATTGTAATCTTTTGACAAATCAACATTGAGCAATGTTCCATTACTTTGTTATACACACATTTTAAACTATTTCTTTTAAATGACACTTTCATTTGAGTGGCAAATCATTTCGCTATAGTATCCATAATGTCATTCTACCCTCTAGAGCCACTGCATGTAATTCAAGAAAGGGGGTGAAACTGATGCCCAGTGTTGGTAATCAGTGGTTCAAACACACAGCTAGACTATCCCCACTATATTACTCTGACCACGCTGTGTGACTGAAAATAGGGAGAGGCTGCAGCAGCAACAACAATCGGTTTGTTTTATTTTGTTGACATCCCAATAAATAACATGCCCAGTTTGGTTTTTTCACTCCTTAGGTCTGATTTAGGTCATCCAGAAGACTCAGCTTGTTATTCATTGTGGAAAAAAGTTACATGGTAAATGAATATAGGGATCTAAGGATTATGTGGCATCCAAGATCTGTGTAATTCACGTGAGCCTTTGAAAGTTCATCAAACATTGGTTGTGTGCAGAATGCACGTCTGATATTACAGTTTTCTTCCTTTGGTTAAGTTGTAGTGAATATATAAGGAAGTGTGAAGAATCTTTCTTTTCTTAAGGGTGATAGCTCCACAGCTCTGGGGGCATAATCCTCCGTTGTCACATACTTTATGTACTTGGAATGACTATCGCCAGGGCCGCCTTCCTACTTGAGAAATGGTGGCAATAGAACCACTAGAAATAGTTCATCGAGATGAAAAGTGGCCAATGAAAATAACTAGCAGCGCTCAGCATGGGTCAACCAGCACTCTGAATGCCTCTTCTCTAATAACTCACTTATTCCACACAGTAATCATATACTATAACTACCACTGACATCCCCCTTCAACAGAAATGTGCATTTTATCAAGGGTATCTCTAAGTTTTTTTAGCACATTATCTCATTAACTGTGACAATATTCTTGTGAGATTACTAAATACTTCATTTTGTATTTTCTTTATAACACCAACATTATATTCCATTAAGACATAGTACAGTGTCATGTTTTTTTTAAATATCTGTTGAGGTCTTGAGGGCAGGGCCCATGCTTTAAGTCTCTGGATTTTCTTTTCACAAATAACTTGGTTACATGCAGTGGGCGGATTCTCCGAATAGAATTTCTTTATGTCTAAATTTACTACTGAAGTTTTATTGAGCTATCAGAAGCGTTTGTGACATAAAGATCCCTTGTTTCCCAAAGAGGAAAGCAGAATTTCATTGGAAGTTTGTGAAACAACAATTAAATTTAACTCAGAGGCCTGTGGAACCATTTCCATCAGCTATAAAATTACTTTGGAATTAGTGAGCACTGAGGGCAAAGAAGTTGGAGAAGGTTCTTCTCTGATGCGAATATGCATTCTTCGGAGACCAAAAAAAAGTGACACTATATATCCTGGTGCCAGAAAAATCTCACAAGAGTTAACGGTGTGAGTCAGCACCTGAGGGACAGAGCTGTAACTAGCAGATCTGAACTGAAGCCAAACCCACAGAGGGGTGATACACGTCTCAGGTTTCAGAGAACACCACGACTCAGGTTTCAGAGAACACCACGACAATCTTCCCCAAGACACAAAATACTTTTCATAATCTTTTTTTTTTTTTAAAGATTTTATTTATTTATTTGAGACAGAGAGAATGAGAGAGAGAGAGCACATGAGAGGGGGGAGGGTCAGAGGGAGAGGCAGGCACCCTGCCGAGCAGGGAGCCTGATGCGGGACTCATCCAGGGACTCCAGGATCATGACCTGAGCCGAAGGCAGTCGCTTAACCAACTGAGCCACCCAGGCGCACAAAATACTTTTCATACAATAACAGGCCACACACACAACAAGGTCATTATTTTTAAACCAGTTTACCAAAACTTCAGCCTCTATTTCCCCCAAAGCATAGACATGCACCTACAAATCCATCTGTGCTTCTTTCTCCTTAGGATCTGGATGGTTTACAGATCCTGTCTTGGGAAGAGGTGGAAATCATTTTTACATGATATATGATATCATGTTTGCATGATATGCAACTTCAAAATTCAGTTGAAAAATAAGAAAAAAAATATTGTTCTACTAAACAGATCACTTCATTCCAAGGTGTAAGGATGTCTTCCTGCAATAAGCCCCTTTGAGCAACTTCTCTAATGAGGGCTCTTGGTTGGAAACCATCAAGGAAGCCAAGTGCAGCCTCCTAGAAAGCTTACAGCCCAGGAATGTTGGGAAATAAGCCCCAAAACTTGATCAGAGTAACACAGAACAGTGCATGGCGATCACCATGAAGCGGCATGGGATAGCCATGGGAGTTCAGAGAAGGGATAAAGTGTCTCCAGTTACAAGAATCCAGAAGGATTTCATGGAGAGGGTGAACTATTAGCTGACCAATGAAGAACGGTTAGAAATTTAAATGGCCTGGGCTGGGAGACCTTGGAGATAAGAGTTAGCCTCGTGAGCAAAGGCAGAGAGAGGAGAAGGCTCAGGGCAGGGACAGGAAAAAATAGTCATGCTTGTAAGAGGGAAGTGGGACAGGAGGATGGAAAAATCATTCTAAATACTTCCACCCATTTTTACGGTGTTCTGTAGCCAGAGCTGAAAACTCCTGAGAGCCAAGTCACAGAGAAAGGCCAGGTCCAGAAAGGAGTGACGTGCAACAGAAGGTCAAATCATTCGGGGACCTAGAGGCAGAACAAAGAAAAAGGAACCTTTCCAAACAAGTTAAAGTTCTGGGGACGTTAATACAAACAAGGCAATTAGGACAAATGCTGCTTGAGAGCTGGTCTCTGTCTCTTGAGACAGGGCAGGAAGACTCAGCTAATGATACCAAGCTGAACTCTAAAGAACTGGATGGGGGCATTTTAAACGGGGGAACCTTTGACTCCGGAACTGTCTCTAAATGACTGTGACTTTATTGGTCCTTGGGGCACAAGGTCAAGACCCAATTTTTCTATCTAGTCCTCTACAATTATAATGAGGATGCTTGTTATTTAGTAATGTCGTAGATTAAGTTTGAATGAACAGACCCAGTGGTTGGAAGGATAATGAGAGCATCCTCCACTCATCAAAGAAACACAACATTACAATGAAGGGTTCACTCCTTTCCCAGGAAAAAGAAGAAAAGTTTTTCACTTGACTTTTAAATGACTTACCCACGAGAAGAGGGGAGGGGGGCGCGAAGAAGCCTAAATGCAATGTGTGAGCACAGTGAGAAAACTGGAAAATTAAGAGAATGTTTGGCTAAGTTTTAGATCCTGTGCTCTTTTTCCTGAAAAAATAGAACTTTCCCCAAACTGAAGAGTATAAAGCATTTAACATAAAGAATGAAAGCTTGACCAAAAGACATGAACAAGATTTTGAAACTGGCATGTCATTTGCTCATCTCTGATCATGACAACCACTGAAAGTTCGTGTCCGGTCAGCTCTGTTATGCTTTAAAAAGTTCTGGGTTTCAGGACAGACTGCACTGATTTGAGATTACTTCCTACACCTGGCATTTTGTCACCTTTATTCCTTAGCGCAATAGGCAAGCACTCAAATTCAGTCCCGGCGTATGTTTTCATACCATGACCTCTTCTCTGGGTATTCGGCATCCACATTTATTTATAAAGATGATAGCTACTGAGCACCTACTATGGGCCTGATACTCTTTGCACCTGCTCATTTCTCTGTCATTCCCAGAACCAAAATTCTGCAGATATCCCTATTGACATAATTTGAAATTTAATTTCCAAGTGATCCAAGAGGACATGTTTCATATTTTGCTCCAAATAGCACTTAATTGGGGAAGGTCTGGAAAGGAAGGGAGGACAGGCACATCTACTAAAAGATAAGAACAGCTAGGCCAGCATTTTACATGCAGACATATTACCTTTTTAACAGAACTGCTCAAAGCCCTGAATTTTACCCCCCTCTAGCTTTAAGCAAATAATGAGTGCTTGGGAGCTTCAGTTAGAGTATCCGTCCTATTACGATTTTATATTCAAGTCATCATTGTATTACCAAGGATAACACCAGGTTAGTCTAAATTATCTGCCATCGAGATGGGAAAGGAAGAATTATCTTTTCTGCATCTACATGGAACAAAGTAAAATAGAATGTAGCCATGAGCGGCTTTGTTTACCAATCAATGTAAAGGGCCACATCAGAGAAAGTTTCAGGGTAAGCAGACTGTCTACACAGATCAAATAAACACAATTCCCCATTTTTCTCATTCACAGTCTCAGAGCTAGTATTCGTCCTAGCTAGGGTTGTTAGTAAACACAAACTCAGTGTGTTAACTATCCATGTAGTCCAGTTCTCATAAGCTCTGTACAAAAAAAAAAAAAATTCAACCACCCTAGTTTTTTTTGTATTTGCTTCCAAAAGACAAAATCAAGCAGTAGATACAGTCAAGAGAAAAATGGATAAGTTTCATGTGGACCAAAAAAGTGTGGAGTGGTCAGTGGCCAGGGACTTTTAAACATATTATTAGTAACTGTTAATAAACAGTGGTTGAGGGTCACCTGGGTGGCTCAGTTGGTTAAGTGACTGCCTTCGGCTCAGATCATGATCTCAGGGTCCTGGGATCGAGCCCCACATCGCGCTCCCTGCTCCACGGGAAGCCTGCTTCTCCCTCTCCCACTCCCCCTGCTTGTGGTTCCTGCTCTCACTGTGTCTCTGTCAAATAAATAAATAAAATCCTTAAAAAATTCAATTAAATTAAAATTTAAAAAAATAATAAACAGTGGTTGAATGTCTACCACCTACAGCCCTGGGGAAAATACACATTTACCTATGTGGTCAGGCAAGTTACAACCGGGACTCTCCGCTATGGTAGATGCTGGGGGAGCCAGGAGACAGACCGTCTTTATCTTTTGAAAGGACTTCAAGCTGATTAGAGACTCGAATACAGACCACATTCCAAGGAACAGAAGAGAGACAAAAAATAAGAGCATCAGGGCTCCTGAGGAAGTTCCAGAGTCCACAAAGCTGAGAACAACTGTGTGCGCCAAATGAGGCCAGAGATGGGGGGGGGGGGCACAAAAATGACCCTGCTCTGCTTGCTGCCTCCACTGGTCCCCGCCTCACCACAAAGACAGAGATGTGCTCTTCCTAGGATTTTCTTCCCACTATGTGATAGATTCCAAACTTTTCTCATCGTTTGGGAACTCTCTGGCAGGGAGACCCAAGCCAAGAAGAACACGCCAAGGGGAACCCAAGTGAGAAAG
This sequence comes from Neomonachus schauinslandi, assembly GCF_002201575.2. Taxonomy (NCBI): domain Eukaryota; kingdom Metazoa; phylum Chordata; class Mammalia; order Carnivora; family Phocidae; genus Neomonachus; species Neomonachus schauinslandi. The sequence continues at coordinate 136,840,614 of NC_058410.1, read as the reverse complement.
TGACCAGAGAATCACAAATGAATGACAAAGGCTTTTAGGAACCACCATCTGCTTGCCCCTTTGAACCCGTGGATTCTCTGATGAAAATGAAGAAGAAATGAGCAAATAAGTAAATCTAAATGGTTTATAAACCTATATCCCAAGGGCAGGAATAGGCATTGATGCAATTTGGGGTTGCAACGAAGTAAAAATACAAATTGCAAAACAAAAAAAAATTTCAAATTGCAAAATGAGGATAAATGTTGAAATCCCAGTGCAGTTTCCAACCATACCAAAGAAAGAATACAAGAATTATGAAAGAGACCCCAAAAAAAAAAAAGTGGAGAAAGTAAATGTTAAATGGTAGAAGAAATCTGAAATGGAAATTTTAAGAGGAAGCACAGTGAAATCTGAGTAAATCTAAACACCACCTCCCACCCTTTGAATCCTCCCTGAGAAAAGCCCTAAGAAGAAGAATCAGCATTTATCTAACAACTTAGACTCTGGGAAAACAATGAGTGGGGCCCACCAATAGTTAAAAGATCAACGACATTTCGTACTTAAAAGGCCCAAATCCACCATGAAGATTTAGAATGAAGTGCAAAGTTCAAATCAAAAATAGCAAGCAGCAAAACTCAACTGTCATTGTTGACTCAACGGTATACACTTTAAAGCATTAAAAATAGCAAAGGGAAGGATTACAGTCTCAAAAACTTTTTCAAAACATGGAAGCAAATGCCAACTGAAATCAAAAAGACAAGTTCCAACCAAAAAATAAACATGCAATCCACTGATTCAAATGTCATTGATTAGGGAAAATAAGGTTGAGGAGTTGAACCGTTTTGAAAATCCTCAGCAACGGTGAAGACTGTACACATGGTAGGCCATTGAGCAATAATTTTCTGACCCTGGTGAAGAGAATCACAGGAATTTACAGGGACATCCACAGAGTAGAGGGTGTGTAATATATCCTCAGCCTTAGAACTCCATTGCCTATAGGACAGTATTTCAAGTTGGCTAATTCTGCCTCTGTCTCTCTCTCTCTCAAACACACACACACACACACACACACACACACACACACACACACACACA
>NC_058410.1:136690866-136839530 GCF_002201575.2 Neomonachus schauinslandi | reverse complement strand
CACACACACACACACACACACACACACACACACACACACACACACACCCCCATACCAACAAATGCCTGATATTCAACTTTCCCATTCCTTTCAGCAAATTCACGTGTCTTGCCCGTTCCCAGTTCTACGCCAAATGTTTTCTGATTATGACGTAGTGTAGTTAGTCCCGTGATCCTGTAAAGTTAATTGATTAGCTCTGGAATGAACAGCTAAGTCTGGGTGGTACAGTACATGGGACAAAGTAGTTTTGGTAAGCTTAGAGAAGGAGGAAAGGGGAAATGCAATGTCGCCAACATCTATTAGTATCTGTCTCTGCTTTTCCTAGCCTCCTTCTGAAATGGAGATTTTAAGAGGAAGCACAGTGAAATCTGTGAGTAAATCTAAACAGTTGAATTCTCAGAGATCTGACCACTCCAGCTTTGACCCTTTCTGAGCCCTGAGCCAGTCCTCAAAAGAAGAGGAAGCATATTAGGAGATCCCCTCAACAAGGTAACCACTAGAATCAGTTAATCTGCTGTCCAGTATCCACCTACAACCAAGCTTCTGACCCAAGAGTGATAGCAAGGATTTGAAAACAACGATGTTTGTCTCTTTTAAACATTATATTCCCAGTAGTCTGAGTCTAACCAAGAATGGCTATACAGAAAACCTTCCCAGGCACACAGGACCCTTGCTGACATGCTCAACACCTTTTCACCTTAGGCTTTGAACTCCTGTCTCCTTACTGTCCTTTCGTGGATTTTTCTACACCCCTTGCTGCAAAGTGCCCCTACCCACTCGCCTCAATGCTTCAATACTGAGGTGCCCCCTTCTCCCAAATGCACATGCCCAGGTACGTATTCCCTGCCTGTGGCCCTATACACAGTTCAGGGGTAGCATCTACTCTCTAGCCATGTCACCCTGTTCTATCAGTCTATGGACAGTGACCATCTGATTATATCTTTACTGCTGTGAACCCACCTGATTCCTGGCATATCCAAGCTTTTAAGCAGCAATTTGCTTGTGCGGCTTTCCTGTTCACATGGAGAGGAAATGCCTCTGACATTGGCCATGCCAAATATGTCCTTACAGCCTTGGAGATACCCCAGTCTTAGCTGCAAGGAGACCTTAGGTAGGCACTCCCTCCTTACCCTCTTTCTAACTGCCCCTCCCTCATCGGCTTTAAGAAGCCTCAAACATTTGCACAACTCTCTCTAGTCCCCAGTGAAAAGTGAGAAGAACAGGAATACACTGGCTGAAATTCACAAAAAGTCTCACATTGCGTCCTCCTCTGGGGGCAGGCTGCGGGGAAAGGAGGTGAGACGGTAGAAGTCCTATGGACTTAGAGCGGGATGGATGGTTTACACCTTGCCAAGCCTAGGCTCATCACCTCCCCTGCACGCGACTGCAGCCATCATCGGGCACCGTGACACAGAGGCACAAGTCCCCGGCTGGCTCAGGGTGTCTGATGATGATCTCTAAGAAACCTACAAGTCTGACTTTGTGGGGGGACAAGAGAGATCTGCACAGAGCCTTTGAGATCGCTGTGCAGGAGGAATACGCATGTACCCGAAGACAGCAATTTAGCTGATCTGTGACTTGTAATTTATTATTTTTTAATCTAAGAAAAGATGCCCTATTCACATTTCCTGGAAGCCAGGAGATCGATCCCCAAATATATGGAATATTCTCACATGGACACCCTCTTTCTCAAGTAGAACTGTTCTGTATAAACCCATAAGGCAGAACTAAAACCGATGGGTAGAAGGCAGCCTTAAGTTTAATATAGAAGAAATGTTTTATTCATTTTGGGGATGGTCCTAATATAGAATCAACTAAAAGCCTTCCACAAACACACTGCTTTCTCCCAAAGAGGTCTTGGAGATTGGGAGTGTTTAAGTCTGCGAGCATGAGTTGATGATGGATGCTACACGACTTTTTTGCATACAGGATCCTTCCCAGGGCCTCTCGCTGCTTCCTGCCTCGGCCAACATCCTGTCCAACAGAAGTGCCTTTTAGCTCCCAGATCAAAGCCTCCCTGTGTGCAAAGTGCCCATTGTTCATTAGTGAAATGTGACTTGCACCTGCTCTGCTGAGGTGTATGGTTTTCATTGCGTCCCTCTCGGTTTCAGCAGGCTGTAGCGAGATCACAGGCCAGTCGCTTCGGTGACGAAGGAAGCCACGCTTGCCAGTCAAAGACTGGACCAGCTGTGCTGGTCCTGTGCAAACCAGGTGCCTACTGCTTCCCCAGGAACCTGCTGCCAAGCCTTGGCAGCAGGGAGGACAAGCAGCTGCTCCTCCAGCCTCAGCCTTGTCTGTCTGTCTCCTCAGTCTGAGGATCCAAGGCTAGTGTGCTGGGGGGCTTATTACAAAGGGGAGGAAAGAACTTTGAGAGAGATACAAAACGGATGCTCACGGAAGGTTGGCTGAGGGTGTGAAAAGCAGAAACGCAGGCGATGTGGGAATGGAGACAAATATCAACCAGTCTAAACCTCTCATGTTCAGAACAGCATCATCCTCAAGATAGGGTGCATGCATAACAGGAAGGGAGCAATCCCGGGGAGCAAATTGTTTATTAGTACTATCAGTGATATTATGATTGATCATTGATTTTAAATCCATGCCAACATCAATCCAAACAAAACACTGATCATGATAAAAATTCACAACCTGAATTTAGATTAGCCGACAGTGCCATTTGCCCTGCAGGGATGCTCATTCTCATGAAGTTTCATGAATTAATATGGACAACGGAGGCAGGGAATAAGATCACCATTGGTTCTCTTGAGCTGTCCTGGTTACAGGTTCACTCTGTGTCATGACTCGGGAAGCACTACTAGGCTATAACTAAACTGGGTGCATTTGGATCTTGCATTGTATAGTGTGTGTCCTTTTTCTAGAAAATATCTAAATGCCACCAAGCCACTCGGCCAATTTTCTATGCCCCTTGGATCCTACCATCTCATTAGATCCCAATGATGTTATTCAACTAGGTGGGACCAGGAGCAAACAACAGATTTGCCAAGTGAGGGACTTCCTTCCCCACAAGGTGCTTCCTTGTGCAGTGTCCTTGGAGCTGTGGCAAAGGGCTCCTTCCCAAGCAGTAAACCTCAGTCAGGAGGCGGGGGTTGAGATGCTGGGAGTGTAAATGACACTTTTGTGCCATGACTCATCCTTTCACTGACTTCATTCGCTTCTGTGTTTGTAGCCAGTTGGACAGCTGTGTTGGCCATGTGAAGTCAGAGAATTTTTTTGTTCCAAAGACAGGAAGATGGGGAGGGGGGAGACAGATAAAACAGTGGGTGTGTGTGTGTGGCGCCATAATTACAGCATGACTTCAGCTTCTCTTGACCAGCTAACAGTCACCACATTAGTCACCAGTCCTCAGAGGATGAGTCGGGTCTGGGTGGATTCCACATGAAGTGAGACGGGCCCAGCAATGGAGACTCGGGGCCAGGAAAGGGTTCTCATCGTGTCACAGTGAGGTGAGGGGCAAATGCCGACAACTGAAGGATATGGTCCTTAGCTAGAAACTGAGGAAACTCAGACTATTACAAAAAACACAGGGGACAAGGACCTTGCCTTCAAAAGATGTCCACAATCTGGGGAGAGAGACAACTAGGATTAGCCAGAAATGCAAGCAATGCTTTCAGACCACAGAGGAGGAAGAATTCACACTCTCTGCACCTAGATACCCTATGACAACCACAGTCTGTGTCCAAAACTGCCAAACAATGCAAATGGGGCTACAGCCGACACATTCTTTCTAATGTCACTTAGACCCTGAGCTCCCCCTGTATGTTCTTTGTCACCCATCAACACTCACCCTCTCGTAGCTCCTGCAAAAATGACTGCAAATGTCCAACGTTTGCTTCGAAACTGTGGCCCGGACCTCAACTTTTGAACGCAGGCAACAGCCAACTGTGGCCCGCGGCAGAAATGCAGCCTGCCACCAGTTCTGCAAATGAAGTTTTTTTTGGAACGGAGAATTCACTTTAACATAATGTCTACAGCTATCTTCCCACTACAGTAGCAGAGTTGAGTAGCTGTGACAGAGACTGAAGCCTAAACTATTGGCTATGTAGCCTTGCAGATAAACTAGTTTGTTCCCCTGCTCTAATACATACCAGAAAACATCTCTTACTTCGCCAAGAAAATGTGAAGGTGAATTCCTTCAACCTTTTGACACAACATCTACTTCATAGTCTACAGCTGTTTCTATTCCCACCTGGGCCGGCGCAGGTTCAGGAGAGGAAGGTGCCTCCTTTCTTGGTCAAGACCAATCTGTCCATTCTGGGACGAGATGAATTAGAACCAGGAATTCATATCTTCCCTAAATACTCCTCACTCAGAATGAGATCAATGCCCCTCCTCAATGCTCCAAAAAGCATCCTGTGCACTTTGCACATTTTCTTTGTAGCATCTCCTCCAAGTATATCACACTATACTGATTCAGGATAGAATAGGACACAGTAATAGATTTCATAGCTGAGTACAGCTTTTCTTCTCAATCATGCGAAGTCTGACGGAAGTTGGTAGGAATTCCCTCCATCTGACAATCATGGCCCAGGTTCCCTCTACCACGAGACACTGTCAGGTCAATAACAGCTCATTTCCTGGGTCACGGCAGCATGGGAAGAGAGAACAAGGATTAGTGTACTGCCTCTTCAATGCCTCGACCTATGAATTGCATTCACATCTCATGACTGGACTAGTTACACAGTCCCATCTCCTGCAGGAGGCTGAGCAACACAACCACCTCTCCATTCAGGAAGAAAAATTCAATATGGTGAGCACCGGGAGCTTCTACCACCTCCAATCTCCTTTGTCTTTGGGCCCCAAGACCTGGAAGAGAGACAAGCGCACACTACGTACTGAACAAAGATTTTTTTGAACTGTGTTGACTCTGCCTGGTGAGCTTAAGGGAAGTCTTCACAGAAGAAGAGATCAGGAAGTGGAGAAAAGGCCCCTTCTGAGCCCTAACCCCAGGAAAGGAGTCTGAAACAAGAGAAGAACCAACAGACAGCATTGTTGAGGAATCCAAGTGAATGAATTAAGACAAGAATAGTCAATAGCATCACATGCCACAGAGGAAATAAATAAGAACATGACTGAAAACAGGCCATTGGATTTGACAATTAGGTCATTAATGGTTTTCTCTGGTGCAGGCCAAATCTCATTATGGTGAGTTTTAAGAGGGAATCCAAATCATTCCAGCGAGCTAGAGTTTCATAGTATGAATGCTGCTCAAAACAGATGGCTGTTTGAGATTTGTGGATGTTTTGTTATTCTGAGATTTTTAACCCTAATAAAATTTCTTGCCATGAGATAGTAATATGGCTACCATTCATCACGCACTTGCTATGTGTCCAGCACTCTGCTAAGTACTTTATTCACATTATTGCTAATATCTAATAACGATCCATGAAGGTGTTGTTATATTCTGGTCCCACAGTTAGTTCCTACTGCAATGAGTATGGGAGCCCAATCCTGGTTGGTTCCCAAATTTGTCCTTTTTCAAATACATCAGTCTCATTCCCCCAAACATACAGTGGTTAAAGCCATGGCTATTAGATCTGGGGCACTCCTTCAAGAATAAAATGTCAAGGTGGAGTGGCTCTCTGGTGTTGAAGGAGACTGCCCTTTTCATCTTTAGCCTCAAAATCATTCCATGCCAAAGCACAGTGATTGTTGCAGATATTCTAAATCAACCTTCTGAAGTTGTCCTCACTTGAGAGAAATTATACAACATATGCAGCATCCAAACTTTCTTTAGTGCTTCCCTGTTTGGCTTACGTTTTACCATCTCAGCCTTCCTTTTACTTCTGCAAGTAATAATCTGGTAAATTATTCTTGATGTTGGTGAATTCTCAGATGTTTTCTCTTTCATGCAACATGGTGAACAGTGTGCTATATTTGGGTAATGACAGTAAGTGAACAATAAAATAAAAAGTATACTTCTCAAATTTGGCAGGGAAAACAGTGTCAAGTATATAATGGTTTAGTTGTAGTTGGATTGAGAGAATATCTTTGGAAAGTTCTCTTTGGGTCAACAGGGAACGGGGAAGGAAGACTTACAAGTGCTATCCTGGCCATACCAAGAAGCAAGAAGTTCCACCATGGTTCATTTAAAGCTCCCAGAGAAGATAATGCTTATTCTCACCTTTGATTAGTCCTATAGTTCTGTGGTGCTTGATTGCTTCACAATCCCAAAATGACTAGACAAGTTGGCTCTTTCAATTCATATCTGTTATTGACTCCTTGTTTGATTGGGCCATTTGTTTGCAACATGACTCATGAACACAGTGTTCACCATACTTTCTGGATGGGAGATACTGGCATCTATTACACCTTGGTCTATTAAGTCAGAAGTGTATGTGGCTTAACATTTATAGATTTCATTGTAATTTTTATTCTAAGCTTCACCAGGAATTTCAATGAAGTATTACCTTTTCAGAGTCTGAAAATTAAATGATTAAAATTAATCATTTTTATGTGCATCTTTAGGAATGAGTGTTAGAAAATATTAAGCAGAACATTATAGGTATGTTTTATTTATTAAAATATCCAAGTTTCACTGAAATGGGCAGAGTCCTGGAAAGATACTACTTACCCTCATTGTGTCATAATATAGTAGAAAAAAAATTAAGTGAATGGATTTGCATAAAAACATGCAAAGCACTATGCCCACAGATGCAAAATAACAAACCTCTATCTTAAACTTCTGTATACTACTCAATACCCAATTTACAGAATAGGTAATTTGAATACCTCATCATAAATAGTTCACTTTAACAGATTCATTGAAGGTTTTCTTTAAACAGCTAACTTTTACACGTACTTCTACCATGATTCTCTGGAAGCTTGATCTCCCACTCTGTTCCAAACATTTTCCCCTCTACCGCTGACCCTTACTTCAGTCCTGGCCCCCTACCTTCAGTGGATGGACTGGACTTCTACTTCACAAAGTAGAAACCATCTTCCTGCATCTCATCAGCTTCTCCTTCTTCCATTTGTACAATGAAGATAGTATCCCACCTCCATTCAAGATTCAACTCCTTCCAATAGATTCTGGGTCCTAACCCCCTACTGATTTCAGACTTGACCCCTTACCTTGTCCCCTTTTTTGCTTTGGACTTAGATCTGCAATTAAATTCATTTAATGTTGAATGCCAACCTTTCGACCGAAGTTCCCCAATGCATTGTTTGGTTGGTGAGAGTTAATCCTCTGTTTTCTCAAAATGGGCTTCTATGGATAATATTTCCTAAGTTCTTACAAATTTGAAACTGTTTTGTAGCCTTTTAGAAATGAAAGATGTCTTGGCCATATATAAAATCTCTAGCTCATTCTTTCTTTCCTTAAATATAAGGATTTTTCCACCATCATCTGGGATTGTTTATATCTTTAGAAAAGTCTGATGCCTGCCCAGCTTCATTCCACCATAAGCGAATAGATATTTTCACCTGTTCACCCAAAATATTCTTTCTTTCTTCTAATCACTTTAGAATATGTCTTGATGCTTTTTTTAGAAAAGTCAATTTTCCCTGGTATATGGTGAGCCCTTCAAATATGTAGATTCATGCCTTATTTTTAGAAAAGTTTCCCTGAATTATCAACTATTTGTTCTTTTGTTTCGGTCTTCTTTTGGGGAGACCCCATGTGTACATGTATACTTGTGTTTATTCCTATAGTTTTGTCTCTAAATCCTTTTTCTTTTTGTATTTCTTGTTCACTTCATTTGCTTTTCTCCTATCTCTTTTGTTCCCTACTGTGCTTTCAATGGTATCTACTCTTTTTGTGTTCTAATTTAGTCTTTACTTCTGAAAAATGTTTTTATTTCTTACATGATTCCTGCCAAACTAATTCACAGCTCCCTTTATTCATCATCTCCTAGTTGCCCAGTCCTGAGTCACTGCATTTTTGCTTTGTATACCTCCATTAAGAACTAGTACTCCATTAAGTTTTTTAGACATGTGATATTAACAATAAAATTTTTATCTGCTTCTTGGCAATAGTTTTCTGGTGCACTTCATTTGTCTATAGTGGAAAATCTTCATTTGTCTATAGTGGAAAATCTCAGAATTTATTTTTCACAATTTAATAACCATCTCTGTACAGATGCTCTTCCAAGACTTTGTTACTCATATTTGAGTGAGTTTAATTTTCCTGGACCAGCTATTTACAAAGGTTACAAGGGGGTAGAGAGAAGGACTAGGGAGTTCCAGTCTGCCAAGCTTTACAACTCATAGGCTTTTTCTGTTCCAGTCTGTTGCAATAGGCTACTTCCCTTAAAAAGGTTGCCTCTGCTCAACCACATTCCCTTTGCCTTTTAGGTTCAGAATGGATTCTACCCATGTGATCTTCTAGTTTCTTCACTAGACACTGCCACCTAGGACACATCTCTTACCTTCCAAGGTAGTAGCCCCACTTTTTGTTGGTGCATTTTGGCTTCTGCTTTCTGTAATCTGCCACCTGTGTGTCCCTCAGGCCCTTCCCATCATCTCACATCCTGTTCCATCTCATCTAGGATGAACAACATCCCTGCATGCCCAGGACTGAGGATGTTCCTAGAACATGGGACTTTCAGTGCTAAAGCTAGGAAAGGTCCAGGCAAACTGGAACAAGCCAGTCATCCTGAATTCAACCTTGCTCCCTGCAGTTGCCATTCAGATGGGATTCTCCCCTTCTGGAAGTGAACACTTACTGGCTTTTCTGAAATTCACCACAGCTGATGCCACCCACCCTCACTATCCTTCTTGATGCCTATTCACCATTTACCATGCAGCTTCTTGCCTACTTCCACTGGCCTCACTTGCTTTTGGCAGCACATATAATTTGTAATTTTAAGAGACATCTGGGTCTCCTGGATTCACCGAAAATGGAATTTGTGAATTTTTCTCTTTGACTTCTTTCTCTATACAATTTCAGAGAAGTGGAAAAACTCAGATTAAGCCTCTACCATGTATCCTTGGAGATCAACAGGTATTTTCTGTTGTCTTCATAGAATGCCAGGTTGACGAGCCTCACTTTTGCTATAATTGAATTTCTTGACCAGGTGAACTCTGCAGTTAAGACTGTGATGCTCAGAATAAGCAGACCATGTAAGCAACACCCCAGACTGAATGATGAGCCAACAAGATGAATTTCAGGATGTGTATGCTACACATTATGAAAGCGCATTAAGGCACATAAAAGCATAAAAGCATTATAAATACCAAGTGCTATGCAGATAAAAGTAATAAAAATAGTGTAGGAAACACTGATAGCTTTAAAAAAAAAAAAAAAACCCACACAATGAGAGTTAAAGAACACCCTATATAGAATGTAGACAGAACACAGAATTAGGTTCTGAATAAGCCCTCTGTGAATAAGAAATTGCTCTTTCTTATGGCCGAACTCATCACACAAATATAAAAAATAGGCAGATTGAGTGGTCCTATACTCAAATCATTGTGCCAAGTGCCGTTGCATGGGTTATTTTATTTAATCCTAACAACTCTTCAAGGTAAGTGTAGCGAGACTGAGTGTGAGAAAAGTTAAAATATCCAAGATCATTCAGCAAGCAAGGACTCAAACGTGGGCATCTCTGGGACATTGCCCACACTCTGCTTGCTCTACCACCCACGCCCCTTTTCCATCAAAGAAAAGAATGGAAGTTCAGTGCATGGAAGAAACCTTGAGGGAGATAGTAACTTAAAACAAGGGGAGACAAAAGTCACTAGTTTCTAACCAGATGTGGAAAAAGCTCAAGTGTAAATAGCTTAACTGCAGGAGGAACACAGGGAGCAAGAAAGTCAGCAACCTTATTAAGATTTTTAATACAGTTGCTTCGACAAGCTGGAGACATTGAACAACACACTGCGTCTGGTTTCATCCTCTGACAGAAGCCCATTTTTGATGAAGTGGGAATAAAATTCACAAATAGAAGAAACCAGAATAGTTTACCAAATTTCTTCCTGCTGTTATGAAAAATAATATTGTGATAGGGAATGAGATTAAATCTTTCAAAAATCAAATTCAGTTTAAAAAAAAGAGAGAGAGAGAGAAAGAGTGGCAGGCTAACTGGTCTCCCAGAAGGAATAGAACTATCAGGTCTAATTCTTAGAAAGTGGTTTGCAAAAAGTCTGATTCTTCATGTCACTGAGAAGCTATTAAAATTAGATACGCTCCAGGCATTTGAAAGTGTCAACTTATAGCCCCTTCCCAAGTTATGAACATAGTGCCTCAAAGACTCAGGCGACCAGGATGACATCACTGGAATCATCTTGATCTTCAGTCAAACCTCATAGGGGCTCCACCAGGAGCAAAGCCATGTGCATGTTTGACCTTGGCATCTGCATAGCGCCCCATGAATGGAAAGAAATTTGGAGCTGCAAGCCTTCAGCTGATAGGAGGAAAGTGCATGATGTAGGAACTGACTGATTTGAAGGCCATATGCAGCCTTGACCAGAAGCCTCCCTAATATGCCATATATCTTAATTCCATTAATTTCCAGCTATTCCAGTATGTTATTCAATAAGGAAATAAAACGCCAACCCTTTATCTCCAGATACTGGTGCATTTAGATTTCATTAATCTTTAGATACTCCAACCCATACTGACCTCTTATTTCTCTGAAAATTATTCCTATGGTGATGCAATATAATTTGACCCTTAATTGCCTTGGGTTGTTTTTTGGGGTTTTGTTTTTGGGTTTTTTTTTGGTGAATGTTTATGTAGGTAAACTTTGACTCAAACTACAGGAGAAGCTCTTTAAGCATTAGTTCCAAACATTGTGATAAGCCAGAGCAGATACTTAACATATATTAATTCACAGATCACAAGGGAAGGGAAATTTTAATGGAAGGATTAAAGGGAAGGAAATATGAAATGCAAAGCATACAGCATGTTGGGGAAGGGGAGCCTTCAGGAACTATAAAAGCACTGGGTTTGGGGCAGCCAAAGATGTACAAGAAATACTGGACACCCAAGAGAAGAGAGGGCAGAAGTACTAATAGATGGAAAAAGGCATGAGAAATGTTGACTGCTGTGCCTAAATATTCATATACAAACTAAACACTAAATTGAAGGTAAACTCTTTATTAACTTCCTGCATAGCTTCAGGAGAAAGACACATGGGTAACAAAGAAAGAAAAGAACATTCTCCCTCTCTGGAGAGGTCAACCACAGAGATCAATGTGGTGACAGTTGTCAAAGCCAACTTACGTTTTTATCCCAAAAACAAGTATGAGAATATACCAAAGATAAACACAATTTGTCCAAGGAAATAGAAATCAAGCCCTTGCTATATCTTCAGGCCACAGAATTAAATGTGTTGTCTTTTCTGCATTTAATTGACTCCATCCTCACCCTGCATTGGTGTTTCTGGTTTCTAAGTTTAAGAAAATTAGTATTAACAAATGATATAATGTGGGACTTCATATTTTATATATATAATATTGTATATACTAGACCATTCTCCATTTTCAGGATTTTCTTAAGTATGAAGCATCAATAACACTTCTATTAAATGAGCAAAAATGTTAAGAAACAGACAAGTCAGACCATACGGAAAACAATTTTCACTCTTAAAAAGCTTAATCATCAAAAGGACTTCAGAAGATTGAAGCATTATAATAGATCCAGATGACAACAGATTTTAATTTTTCCTCCTTATTTTATCTTGGCTTTCAGGGAACAAAGTTGAATCTATAACGAGGCTTTTAAAATCTGAGTGACCCTAATTTGGTTTGACAAAGTTATACTTGATGTTAAGAAATTCTGAGTTGCAATGCTGAAAGGTGGTAGAAAGACAAAGAGGATGCAGGTAATCAAAGGTATATAATAGGCAAGCCTTGTTTCTTTTTTTCGGTTTCACCAAAGTCTCTAGATGTTCTAATCTTTTTTAATAGGTGTCTAACTTGTTACACTGTAGCTGGGGAGAGGAGGAGAAAGAACCCTGTGATCTACAACTGCTCTCAGGAAAATTTAAGGATGCCTACTTCCCAAAATGCTCACATTTTTCTTACTTTTTCTTTTCATTAAACCAACAAAAATTATTGCATTCTGGCATAATGTAATCTGAGTCACACAATGATAATTAAGACACTATACTTGTACCTAAAGGAACTTAGATAAAGAAGAGATTCTAAAAATGACTATAATTGAAGGTGGCAAACATAGTAGATCAAGGCGAGAATGAAGTTTGAGAAAGTACAATCCAGGGCCCCAAACTCAAGTTTCAATATTTGTTTCACTATATGGGCTGCAATTATTGAATTCTTTGGCAACTGGCTCAATCTTTTTTACCCTAAATTCTGCAATCATCTTGCATGACTTTATTATCTTCATGGCCAGTCCAACTTTATGATTTCAGAAATTTCCTCTTCCGTGGCACTTTAGCTAACCTCTCCCATATTTGACATCACTCAAAACTATTCCATCTTTGACACTGCTCATTAATATCAGCCAACCTCTAACCACAGACTACTGTCATTCCAGCCTACATACTCAGTTACTCCCAACACACACATTCCTCAGTTCTGCTCAAACCTCTGGGGCACTTACTACTTTCTCTTTTTCCACACCTTCCAGGCTTCATTTCCCTCTGTTTTCATCTAAGATTCTGTGGTTTATAATCTCAACCACTCTCTTACTAATCTTTTCCCCAGCTTTATTGAGATGTAATTGACGTAGAACACTGTGTAAGTTTAAGGTGCATAACATGATGATTTGATACACATATATTGCAAAATGAGTACCACAAGAGAATTAACACCTCCATCACCTCACATAATTACCACTTTTCTGTGCGTAGTAAGAACATTTAAGATCTACTCTCGGTATTGTTAACTATAATCACCTTGCTGTATATTAGATCCTCAGAATTTACTCATTTTATAGCTGAAAGTTTGTACCCGTTGACCAACATCTCCCCATTTCCCTCACCCCCAGTCCCTAGTAACTACCCTTCTACTCTGTGAGTTTCCATGAGATCAGCTTTTTTAGATTATACATATAAGTGAGATCATATAGTATTTGTTTTTTGTGCTAATCTTCAGGAACTTTCTTGCCCTGATATTTTTTTTATAAAGATTTCATTTATTTATTTGAGAGAGAGAGAGAAAGCACATGAGAGGGGGGAGGGTCAGAGGGAGAAGCAGACTCCTCGCCGAGCAGGGAGCCCGATGCGGGACTGGATCCAGGGACTCCAGGATCACAACCTGAGCCGAAGGCAGTCGCCTAACTAACTGAGCCACCCAGGCACCCTTGCCCTGATATTTTTAATTGCAACTACATTAACAAAATCTCAACCATAGATGAATTCAAGTATCCCACACTCAGTAATGCCTTATAAGTTGCTAAGTATTAACAGAGGAATTCAACCAGGCTGACTGGAACCATCAAAAATTCACATCAGTGAGTTCATTTGGCCCCTAAAATCTGTCCCTCACCCCAAACTGTCCCATTTTCCACTTCAATTTCAAAGTTTCTCAAGTATCTCTAATCAATCTCTCCTCCATCATATTGTAGATGACCTCTTGGAAAATATAGAAAGCATCAAATAAGAACTCCCTCTGCTGCCCAAAAAAGCCATAACCATACTCATCTTTCATCCTCCTATCTAAGATCAATTCTTCCATCCATATTCCAAATTCTATCCTCTTTGGTTTAATCAAGAACATTTTATTATTTGGGGCTCCTGGGTGGCTCAGTCGTTAAGTGTCTGCCATTGGCTCAGGTCATGATCCCAGGGTCCTGGGATCGAGCCCTACAAAAGGCTCCCTACTCCGTGGGAAGCCTGCTTCTCCCCCTTCCCCACTCCCCTTGCTTGTGCCTCTTTTGCTGTGTCTGTCAAATAAATAAATAAATCAAAAAAAAAAAAAAAGAACATTTTATTATTAAATATGTCTTTCTTGTATGGTTCCCTTTTTTATTAGTCCCTTTCTATTAGATTCAACCACGTTCAAGAGTCTCCAGATTTTCAGTCTCCTTTGTACTTCTCACCTATTCTAACTAAACACACTCTCTCTTCCTTTCATGGAAAAGTTTTCCAAGGACTGTCAAGAATCAAAATTCCTATATCTTCATATCCCAAAATTCTTTATGCACTCCAATCTGGCTTCTCTCACATGGACCACTAAATTCCATCCAAATAATTGTATAAGGTATTCAGTTCAATGACTTCCATGGTATCAGTTCTAATGGACTCTTAATTTTTATTTTATTTGACATCTCGAAACATACAACATTGTTATTCACATCCTCTGATTAAAACATCTTTGCTTCCTTGACCTAACACTCTTCTAACTTGACTTCTTGGTCAATATACTTCGGTCTCCTTTCCTGGGTACTTCTCCTCTACACACTCTTTAAATAATGGACTTCCTTGACCAAATTTCCATGGGCTTTTTCTGATTGTGTCAGAGTTTACAGAAATACTTCAAAAAAGTCATTAAACACCACAACAACACTAAAAACAAATAACAACAACAACAACAAACTCTCAAGAGGGGAGAGAATCTAACTGCTAGAAGTGCCACATTATATCATTTTAAGTGTCCAATTTTCAACAAAAAATTACTTGACAGCCGAAGACACAGAAAAGTATGGTCTACATAAAGGGAAAATGTAGTCAATAGAAACTGTTTCTGAGAAAACCCAACAGTGGACTTACTATACAAAGATTTTAAAACAGCTATTTTAGGTATGTCCAAATAAATGAAACAATGCCTAAATAATTCATGTAAAGTATGAGAACAATATCTTACAAAAAAAGAATGTCAATAAAAGAATGGAAATTCTCAAAAAGAACCAATCAGAAATTCAGGAGTTGAAAAGTAAAATAACTGAAATGAAAATTTCACTAGAGGGACCCAACAGTGTATTTGAGCATGCAGAAGAAAGAATAAGCAAATGTAAAGATAGGTCAGTTGAGATCATCCACCCTAAAGAACACAAAGAGAAAATAAAGAAAATAAATGGAACCTCAAAGACCTGTGGGACACCAATTAAGCATACCAATACACATAATGGGAGTCACAAAAGGAGAGACAGAGGTAGAAAGAATATTTGAAGAAATAATGGCAGAAAACTTCCAAAATTTGATTTTTAAAAAAACAAGCTACATTTTTCTAAGATTTTATTTTTTATTTATTTTATTTACTATTTGAGTAAAAAAATTTTATTTTTGAGTAAAATAATCTCTACACCCAATGTGGGGCTCGAACTCACAGCCCTGAGATCAAGAGTCGCACGCTCTACTGACTGAGCCAGCCAGGCACCCCTCTACATTTCTTTGAAAGCTTTAAAAAGCTTTCAAGATAAACTCAAAGAGATCCACACTACACATCATAATCAAACTGGCAGAAGTCAAAGACTTCTTGAAAGTAGCGAGAGAGATGTAACTCATCATGTGTGAAGGGTCCTCAGTAAGATTCAGTGAGTTCTCATCAGAAAACACAGAAAACACCAAGATGGCTTATTCAAAATCAGAGAGAAAGACTACCAGCCTGCCAAAAGGATAAAAGCCTAATATCCAAACTATCCTGTAAAAATAAAAGAGAAAGGAGGACATTTCTAGATAAACAAAAACTGAAAGAATTTGTCACTAGCAGACATACCCTACAAGACATGCTGAAGTGAGTCCTTTAAGTTGAAATGAAAGGATACTGAATAGCAGCTCAAGTCCACGTAAAGAAATGAAGATATAAAGAAATAAATGTAACTCCACAGATAAATGTAAAAGATAGCATGAATGTATTTTTTTGCTTGTAACTTTTTTCTCCTAACTTAAAAGACAACTGTATACAGCAATAATTAAAAATTTATATTGGTGGGTACAGAATGTATAAGGATATAATTTGTGTAACACCATTAGCCCCAAAAGGAAGGAGAAAATGGAATTACATAGAAACAAAGATTTTGGATATTCTTGTAATTATCTCTATTAATCGAGATTGTTATGAATTAAGATGTCAATTATAGTCTCTAATGCAACCATTAAAAATAACCCAAAAATAAATTTAAAAAATAAATAGCAAAGTGGCAGACATAAGTCCTACTTTATCAGTATTACATTAAATGTAAGTGGACTAAACACTGTAATCAAGGTAGAGATGGTCGAAATGGATAAAAACAGAAAATATGAACTATATGTTGTCTACAAATCATACGTTTTTGATTCAACACACAAATACATAGGAAGTAAAAAGACGGGAAAAGTTAACTGTGAAAACCATAGCTGAAGAGAACTGGAGTGGCTGTATTAGTATCAGACAAAACAGACTTGAAGATAAAAATTGTAACTAGAGACAAGGAAGGATATTTTATGATGATAAATGGATAAATCAATCAAGAGGATACAACAATTATAACAGGACCCCAAAATACATGAAGTAAAACCTGAAAATTAAGGGGAGAAATACACAATTCAATAATAATGGTTGGAGACTTTGATACTTCATTTTTAATAATGGATGGAACAACTAGACAGAAGATCAACAAGTATTTGAACAACACCATAAACCAACAATACCTAATATGTATCTATAGAACATGCCACCCAACAAGAGAAGTATACACATTCTTCTCAAGTACATGCGGAACAGTCACCAGAATGGACTATATGTTAGCCCATGAAACAAGTCTCAAAAATTTAAAGGGCTGAACTCATATGAAGTATGTTCTCGGGCCACAACGAAATGGAATTAGAAATAGAAGGAAACTCTGGAAAATGCACAAATATGTATTCATCATTATTAGTAGAATAAAGGGTAAAAAGCCACAAGGCCCTTGATCTTGGGGTTGTGAGTCTGAGCCCCATGTTGGGCATAGAGATTACTTAATGAAAAAGCCACAAGATCATCTCAATATATGCAGAAAAATCACTGGATTCCAAAACCCTTATATGACAAAAACATTCAACAAACTAGGAATAGAAGGTAACTCCCTCAAACTAACAAAATGGAAAGCCCACAGTTAACATCACATTTAGGATAAAACTAAAAGCTTGAAAGATCAAGAGCAAAACAAAGATGTCTACTCTTGCCACTTCTGTTCAACACTGTACTAGAGCTTCTAACCATGCTAATTAGGCAAGAAAATGAAAGGCATGAAAATTGAAAAGGAAAAGGAAAATTGTATCTATTTGCAGATGACATACTCTTGTATACAGAAAATAAGTTACCACCTACAAACACACACACACACAAAAAACTACTGAAACTAGTAAACAAGTTAAGCAAGTTTACAGGATACAAGGTCAGTATACAAATCAATTGTATATCTACATGTTAGCCATGAAAATTTGAAAATGAAAAATTTAAAAATCTATTTATAATGGCAAAAAAAATAGTACTTAGGAACAGATTTAACAAAAGAAGTACAAGATTTGTACACTGAAAACTACAAAACATCACTGAAATTAATTAAGGAGGATCTATAAAATGATATCCTGATTTCATTAACTTAAGGACTTAATATTTTAAGATAGTAGGTAACACTCCCCAACTCAAATCTACAGATTCAATACTTATCAAAGCCCCAGCTGTTTTTGTACAAGTTGACAAGCATATCTTAAAATTCACTGAAAATGGAAGAGACCCAAAATAACCAAAAGAATCTTGAAAAAACAATCACAAAGTTAGAACACTCAAGATTATTGATTTGAAAACATACACAAAGCTATATTAATCAAGACTGCTTGGTATTGGCATAAAGATAAAATATACAGATCAATGCAATACAATGGAGTGTCCAGAAACAAACCCATGCACTTATGATCAGTTGGTTTTTAACAAGAATGCCAAGATAATTCAATGGAGAAAGAATTAGTCTTACTATCTAACAGAGCTGGAACAACTGGATATCATATTAAAAGAATGAAGTTAGGTCCATCCTTCACACCACAGACCAAAATGAACTCAGAACGCATCAAAAACCTAACTGTAAAGGCTAAAACAATAAGTTGTAAGAGGAAAACATAGACATAAAACTTCACGACCTTGGGTCAATGGTTTCTTAGATATGGCACCAAATGCTTAGGCAAAAACAACAGGAAATTGTGCTTAAAATTTAAAATTGTTGTGTTTCCAATGACCCTATCAAGAAAGTGAATGCAACCCACTGAGTAGGAAAGAATATGTGCAAATGATATATCTGATAAGGGACTAATATCCAGAATACACAAAAACCCTTAAAACTCAATAAAAGGGAAATCCACTATTATGGGGGCCAAAATTTTGTATAGACACTTCTTTAAAAAAGAAAAGAAAAGAAAAAACTATTTTAAAATGGCCAATAATCACATGAAAAGATGCTTAATATCATTAGTTATTAGGGAAATACAAATCAATACCTCAATGAGATATCACTTCACAGTCACTAGGATGGCTATAATTAAGACAGACAACATAACAAGTGTTAGGGAGGATGTGAAGGAATTGGATCCCTCATACACTGTCGGTGGGAATACAAAATGTTGCAGCCACTTTGGAAAACAGTTCAGCAGCATCTCAAAAATTTAAACATGGATTTACTATATGACCCAGCAATTCCACTCCTAGGTATATACCCAAGAGAACTGAAAACACACAAAAATTTGTACATGGATGTTCACAGCAGCATTATTCGTAATAGCCAAAAAAGTGGAAAGATTCTAAATGTCCACCAGCTGATGGATGGATAAATAAACTGTGATATATACATCCAAAATATTATTCAGCCATAGAAGAAGTGAAACACTGCTGTATGCTCTACCATGGATGAACCTTGAAAACACTATGCTAAGTGAAAGAAGCCAGACACAAAAGGCCACATATTATACTGTTCCACTTATTTGAAGTTTCCAAACAGATAAATCCACAGAGACACAAAGTAGGTTAGTAGATACTAGGCTGTAGAGATGGGAGAATGGACAATGGCCGCCAGTGGGTAATGTGTTTCTTTGTGGTGTGACCAAAATGTTCTAAAATTAGATTGTGGTGATGGTTGCACACTCTGTGAATATACTAAAAACCACTGAAGTATACATTTTAAGTAGATGCATCTTTTGGTATGTGAAGTATATAGCTCAGTTAAAAGAAGAAAAAAAAAGACTTCTGCCACTCAGTGATGCCACATCTAAGTACATATCCTACAGAGAAACTCTCAAAAGAAGACATGTACAAGTATGTTTATTCCTGCATCATTTGAGGAAAAAATAGAAACAGATTAAAGATCCATCAACAAGAGAATCAATAAATTGTAATTTTATATAGTGGAATACTCTATAGCAGTATATACACACTGGAGGATGTATATGAATGCATATTGAGTGAGAAGCTAGAAAAGCAAAGAATGCATCATTTAAAGATACGGAGTAGAAACCACAAAAGCAATATTGTAAACTGCTTATAGATACATATAGAAGTATAAAATAATCACCAAAATTAAAACTTCAAACTCAGGATACTTGTTACCTCTGCAGATGGCAGAAGAGGAATGGGATCAGATTAGTTAACAGGGGTTTCAACTACATCTGTTAAGATTTTAACTCATGGGGCGCCTGGGTGGCTCAGTTGGTTAAGCGACTGCCTTCGGCTCAGGTCATGATCCTGGAGTCCCGGGATCGAGTCCCGCATCGGGCTCCCTGCTCGGCAGGGAGTCTGCTTCTCCCTCTGACCCTCCCCCCTCTCATGTGCTCTCTCTCATTCTCTCTCTCTCAAATAAATAAATAAAATCTTTAAAAAAAAAAAAAAAGATTTTAACTCGTAATGGAGAAAGGAGGATGGAAAAAGGAAGAGATGAAGATAAATCTGAAGCAAATAAAGAAAATTATTATATGAATGAGCTGAGTGGTAAATATATTATATTAGTGTTTATGCTTTCTTATATATGTGAAATGTTTTACAGTAAAATGAAAGACATGCTCAGCTTTATATGTGTGTACATATACATACACACACACACGGATATGGATAAAGATAGAACCAAAACCTGACCAGCTTTAATTTGTCTTTAACTCATCAGTACTTCAAAGTATAGGGAACAAAGAAATTAGGGCTGAAAGGGGCTTACTAGTCCACTGACGTACCTTGCTAATTTTCTATAGAGACCTTTTTAAGATCACAGTTTTACTGTTTGAAAAATAAATTCATGATTATTCCCAAATTTGGAAACTATAATAATGCATATATGAAATTGTATATAATTATACTGCTGAGATAAAGCCACTGTTTACATTTGTCTTTTTTTTTTTTCAGTCTTTTCTCCATGCAGACATGTATCTTTTTATATAAAATTAGGCTCGGGGCACCTGGCTGGCTGTCAGTAGAGCTCATGACTTGATCTTGGAGTCATGGGTTTATGTCCCACATTGGGCATAGAACTTACTTAAAAAATAATTTTTTTAAAATAAAAATCTTTAAAGATAAAAATAAAATTAGGGTCATGTTCTCACATGTAAATTAGATTGTCATTTGCTGAAAGCCTCAATGGTTGTCTAATATCCTCCTATAAAATCTAAACTTTCTACCTAACCTTGGCCCTGAGACATATGATCTAGGCCTACATGCCTCTTCTCCCACTCTCCTGCCTATTCTACTTAAACCTCACTAGCCTTCTTGTGGTACTAAGCTTACTTCCAGCACAGGACCTTTGCACAAGCTCTTCTTCTTTCTTCCTGGGATGCTCTCCTCTCATAGGATTGTTTGAATTACTGTTCATCACATATTCATTCACCTACTACTTCTACTCTGGACGGGATAGGTTTCCCTTTGTCATTGAGATCAGGCTTGTCAGTGTGATTTGCTTAGGAATTTGCAATAGAATGTCAGTGAACATGACACAAAGAATGGTTTACAAAATGCTTGTATGACAGGACTTGTCCTCTTGTCCCTGTCGTCATCATGAGGAGAACATGCTCCAACTAACCTGCTTGTCCAAGAAGGATGAGACTCACATGACACAGACCTGAGCATAATTTTCAAGTTGGTGCCAAGCCCAGACAAGCTCAGACTGAATCAGCTAAACCCTGTCTACCTACCTCAGAAAGAATAAATTATGTGGAGAGAATTATTTTATCTTAAACCACTGAGTTTTGCAGTGATTTGTTACCCCGTATTATGGCAACTGTTCATGGATATACTCCATATCTTTGCATAGCTTAATCTTGCACTCCATTCAGATCTTGAAACATGTGCTCCCTGCTTTGAATCAATTTCTATCCCCTTAACTCTATTTTATATTTATCCATAATATTGGTCATAATCATACATGAATCTGTTTGTCATCTTCCCCACAAGAATGGAATTTTATGAGAGCAGAGACTTTATATTGTTCACTGCAGTCTCTCCAATACCTCTAACAGTGCCTTGCACATTGTTGCTGCTCAATAAACAACTGTTAAGTGAGAGAATATTGGGACCTCCTGCTTTTTTAACATTCTTCCCAATTCTTCCCATTTCCAGATCATTAGACACTTAGTTTACTTATTTTTGCTATTAGAAATATCATTATGAAAATACCATGGTACATAAATCTTTCTCTATATCCCTGATTATTTTCTTAGAATGGCTAAATCAAAGGTCTTGAGCAAATTTGAGATTCTAAATGTATTTGAACAAACTTCTCTCACTAAAGTTTGCACAGACCTGTAGAAACAAATTTTCACCAATCTTTTGCTCAAACTTAATTTTATATTTTTTTAATCAATAAGGAAGTTGAAAATGGTGCACCACTGTTTTTTCATTTTTTTGTATTGATGAGGTTAAACATTTTTATATGTATGACACATTGTTACTAATTCTTTTAAAAAATGGTATTCACATCCTTTGCCCAGTTTTTCCATTAGTATGTCAAATTTTTTTTCTAATCTTAAGAATTCTTTATAATTTAAAGCTATTAAGCATGGTGGATTGTCTCAAACACTGCAAATATTTTATTCCAGCTATTCATTTTCCTTTAAATTTTAAACCACTAAAGCATAGTAAGTATAATATTGGCTTTCATAGTAGGGTAGAACTGAATTTGAACACCAACTCAGCCTCTTCCTAACAGTATGATCTTGATCAAAGCTTTATCATCAGGAAGCTTCAATTTCTCATCTGTAAAATGTGAAGAATAACACCTACTATGTAGATAGATGTGAAGATTAAGGTAGCTCATATATGTCTAGTCAGTTAAGGTTCTGGTTTTAAACAACATTAACTCTGGGTAATTGAAGTGAAACAATGTATTGGAAAGATACTGAGACAGCTCACCAGATTATGGAAGAGGTGCAAAAACCATGGACAAAAACCATGGGCCCAGGGGTCAGTAGCAGGAGCCTTTCCATGGACTACCCAGCTGAGGTCCATCCATTATATGACTCAACTCCAGTTGGCTTTGTCCCTGGTCTCTACACGTAATACTTAAATTCCTAGTTGAGAGATATGGCCTAATCCAGATCAAATGCCCCCCCCTCTATAATCAGAAAGTGGGGTTTGATTACAGAAAAGGTGGAAAGTATGCGAGGCACATAGCCCCTCCCAAATAATCAAGAAAGAGGGGAAGGGAAGGAAGGGAGAAAGAGAAAGGGAGAGAGGAGAGAAAGAAATGGAAGGAAAGGAAGAAGGAAGGGGTGGGGCAGGAGGGAGGTGAGCTACTCCTATAAAATGCTAAGCTCTGTATCTGCCCCTTTAGTAAATTCACAAAAATAGCAGCCATTCATATACTATGCAACATTTTTCTCTGGATTTTATACTTATATAAAAAAAAAGAGAGATTCCATTGAAGTCAGAATCTTGAATAAGTTTCTCATGGTAAGTTATCTTTTGCTCTTATTGAACTCATTCCCAAGAGAGCCAGCCCTTGAATCAAGCTGAAAATCTTCAGCTTTCTAAGAGCTTAATGCTTAGTAGTAACCATAAAGCAGCAGCAGGCCTCTTTCGTAGACTCTGTTTCCCTAGGATAGACTGTTCATGTTTAATTGTGTTCTTGAATAGTACAGAATCCTGAATGGAACAAGTATTTGAAGACAACCTTTCAGAAGATCCAGTATTTCAAAGCCAAAGTAGAAATGCCAGAATATGAAGCTTTCAAATTTATATAATACAACCAAGTTGGAAAATCCTCCAAAGATATTATCCTTGGACAGGACTTAACCTTTCCAAGACTTAATTCCCCATCCTTAAAATAGGTTTAATGGTATCTACCTCTCATGATTACTCTGAAGATTAAAACACGATGAAAGTAAGATTTAAATTGTAAGTACCTTATAATAAAAATTCACTTTCCCTCTTTTCCCTGTGAGTCAACTGAAAGCACAATGAAGACCTCCATTGCCTGATTTTATGTACATATATAAGTATATAGCATATAATGAATGGAGTATAATAACAAAGGCCATAATTCAGTTATTTAAAAGGAGGCCTACAAACCACCCTGCCAGCATCCCAACATGATGTTATTCCTCACAGCAAGCCTGCAAGTTCCATCTTACAGACGAAAAAAGTAAAGCTCAGAAAAGCAAGGAGCATGTCAAAATTCAAACACAACTCTGACTCCAGAGCTCATGTCTTTGCACTAAGCCACATTACCTCCTAAGAAGAGAAGATGATCCATAAAGAGATTATTCTAGGACTAGACAACACCATGGTCAACTGCTCAAGACTGTGATCTGTTCAGCCAGTGCTCTGAAAGGACATGAAGCACCAACAAGTTGTTTATGTATCTAACCTCAGCCCCTGGCTTGGTGCACAGGTGATATTCCGTATGGATGTGTGCAATAAATCTTGTCTGCAGTTTCATGGAGGGGAGATTCCAAATACCACTAAACAGTTCTAGAAAAAGGGTTCGAGGAAACCATCGAATTTTAGCTTGGTGAAATTCCTTCATCTTCCCTTCCCCATCCAAAATAAGAAAGAGGAAGAAAATGAAGAAAAAAGGCCCACCAAGCCCTATAAATCTGTTACCAAGAGTCTGCATGGGTGGTATCCTTTGACCTTTAATTTTTCGCTCTGATGGGTCACAGTATTTGAAGTCAACCTTTCAAAGAATCTGGTATTTCAAAGATGAAACGGACACTCTAGGTTGCCAAGTTTTAAAATACCGCAGACATCGAATTATTTGTATGATACAAACATGGCAGAAAATCATTCAAAGAGATTGATCTTAAAGTATATGTGATTTGGATAAAGTCATAGCCCTAAGAGGTAGTTCCAACAGTTCTCTGAATTGGAGCTAAAGAAGTATATGGCATACATATCTATTTTATTTTAGCATTTGGAGATGAATTTTTTTTCAACCACACTTACGGAATAGAGTATCAGATTCTTATAGGGAAAACCAAGAGGGCTTCAAAATGCACATAGCAACTCCTCTCTCTCCAAAGCACGCCATCCAGCTAGATTCTGAATGAGAGTGCGCTCCAACAGGATTGGCATCAACCCCACCCATCCCTGGAGGAGTCTGGTTATTAAATTATTTTTCAAAGACTCGTCTTCCCCCCAGTCTTCAGAGGCTGTACAGCTGGGAGCCATTAGCTGTAATCAGTGGGCAGCCAGCAGAAAGAGGAAGCAGTGGGGGAATGCTCTGTCTTTCTGAAGCAGCCATCTGGGCAGAGTGAATTTGGTTTGAAACCCTAGGGGGTGGAGGAAGTTATTGGGATCTTGTTATATTTGGACTTGACTTCAGATCCTAAACAAAAGGTCTTTTTTCACCCGAGCTTTGCTTTCTGGAAACCGGAGTCAAGAGGGAGCAGAAGTAAGCTAGTGGCCATCTCGCAGGACATTGTGGTCAATGCAGACAAAGTCTGAATACAAAACCCAAACACTAGCTGGTCGGGAACCTATTTCTGGCTTAGAGTTTTGAAAGAAAGGAGGAACACATCCTACTGTGGGCAGTCTCTTTTTGTCTTCCCGTCCAGGTTTGCAAAGAGAAACACACCTCTTCCACTCCCCACCCCACCCCCCACCAAAAAAATAGGATTATGCTTGTCTTTTAAGTTCTCCATACATATGACAAGATGTCACTTTTGACTTGTTTCAAAATAGAAGTACCGTATTTTTCATTTGATCCTCTCTCTCTTCTCTGAGGATGTTGGCAATATGTGTATTAAATGAAGAGCAAGAACGCACTTTGAGGCCAGAAACCTGGGTCGGATTCTGGTTCCACTACTTACCGACTGGGTGGCCTCCGCAAGCTAGGTCAGCTCTGGACCTCTTCTCCCTCATCTGTAAAATAAGGGTAAAAAATAGATGTATCCTAAGGTTGCTCGAATTAGTGAAGCTGTGCACCAAATACCCAGCATACTCCCCAGAACACAGGAAGCATCCAACAATTGATGACTTATTCCTGTTTACAATATTTACAACCAAACTCTTAGTAAAGGTGGTAAAATTCACCAAATGATTTCACAGGATTTTGAGAGGGGAACTTACAGAGTGAGTTAAATATGGCTTATCCCTCCAAATCAGAAGCCCCTAACTTGGGGATCTATGGACCCAAACATCACTTATAGATGTATTTTGGCCTCCTAGGATTTTCTTTTTTAAGATTGATTTTTATTTATTCATTTGAGAGAGCGAGCGAGCACCTGAACATGAGGGGCAGAGGGAGAGGGAGAGAGAATCTCAAGCAGACCCTGAGCTCAATCCCATGACCATGGGATCACAACCCAAGCTAAAAGCAAGAGTCAGACGCTCAACCAAATGCACCACCCAGGTGCCTCTAGGGTTTTCTTTTTTTTTTTTTTTTAATTTTTTTGAGCACCTTAAAATGCAGATTTCACACTAAAATATATTATTTCCAGCTTTCCTTGGAAAAACGAAAATTTAGCCACCCCAGGCCAGCATTCCTGAATGGCACAAAGGGCTAGGACTGACTGGGTACTGTCTCCCTCAGATGTGCTCTTCTGTCTGCCACAGTCCCCTCCCTCCCAACTGTGGGATTCTGACCCTGCTACCCTGACTTACCTTTTCAGGCATTTGAATCTGGGACACCTTTTCTAACCCTCTGCACCTAAGTGCAGACGGTTGAAAGTAAGAGAAACATGAAGGTGCTTTCTGAAGAATGCTGAGTTCGTAGTTGTAGGTCATGAAGGAAAAAGAAAATCATCTTGAGTTAGGGGATTAGGAGGACATGGGGCACCAGACCCAGTGACTCCCCCAGGCACTTGGAGACTTGTCATTTAATTTCAACAAGTCTCGAGTTCCTGACACGTAAAAGGCAGCTAATATTTGCTCTGACATTTCACAAGATAGATACAAGGATCAACTAATGTAATGTATGTGAACAAACTGCAAAACGCTTTGTAGAAATGAAAGGTAGATTATCAAAGAGAATGGACACAATATTCAGAGGAAGAAAGTAATTTACTAGACCATTTCTAACAGATCTTTCTGGAAAATCACACAACCAAAAGAGGTCTTTAAAATAACTTAATCTAGGGGCACCTGGGTGGCTCAGTCAGTTAAGTGTCCGACTCTTGGTTTTGGCTCAGGTCATGCTCTCATGGTTGTGAGATCGAGCCCCATGTCGGGGTCTACGCTGAGCATGAAGCCTGTTTGAGAGTCTCTCTCTCCTCTCCCTCTGCACTCCCCCACCCTCCCCTGCTTGCACACACACTCGCTCTTCCTCTATCTAAAAAATAAATAAATAAATAACTTAATCTAGCCCTCAATATTACAAATGAGCAATCTGAAACACAAGAAGCAGCTCTCAGGAAGCTTACAATTTTTTTAAAAAGTTTACAATATAGTGAAAAAGAAATATTTGGAAAAGGTGTTCACTGAAGAGATGTCTAGAACCAGATGAGCCTCTATTAAGTCCAGGGGTAGAAATATTCACCAGGAGCAAATGTTTTTTAAACAACTTAAACAGTTTCTGCCTTGGATTTCAAACTCTAAGGGTAACAGGCATTTCCTCACTCTGGAGAAAAGGATGGAACAGGACATATGTTAAAAAAACAGGCACAGAAGATGTCTCTCCCCTTGAGTGCTGAGTTCCATGGATGGGACAAGACAATTTGCAGAAAAGAACTATATGTCTTTCTAAAGAGGGAAAACTCAATCCAAACTCCAAGATTCATAGTTAGGACATCTGTCAGGAAGGACCAGACCAGAATGACCCTCCCCAGGGTCCACTGGCAAGAAAGGCAAGTCTTTAAAGGAACTCACCAAGAAATAAGGGGTCAAGGGTCAAACCAAGGATCTAAGAGTCTGGTAAGTGTGAGGGGAGGCTGGAAACCTTTTCATGCCATTTTGGATCTTTCTAAAACCAGACACCAAGACAGGATTAGATATGCAAGAGATTTACTGTGTGAAACGGGGTGCCTGGGTGGCTCAGTCGTTGAGCATCTGCCTTCGAATCAGGTCATGTTCCCAGGGTCCTGGGATCGAACCCCACATCGGGCTCCCTGCTCAGCAGAAAGCCTGCTTCTCCCTCTCCCGCTCCCCCCGCTTGTATTCCTGCTCTCTGTCAAATAAATAAAATCTTAAAAAAAAAAAGAGTAGAGCGGAGGAACAAGAGGAGGTGAGGAGAGTGTCCAGACTAGGATGCAGCACTCACACCAGCAAAGGGAGGGAGAGAAGCAAGCAGGTGTAAGTCCTGAGGACTTGGGAGAAAATGTGGAATCGTGAGTTGGGACTGGGTCAGGAGCTTTATCCAGAAGGAAGTGGGAAGTATCAAGGCTTTGAAGGAGGGGTGATGCCATTAAAACCATTGGGAAGAGCACTGTGACCAGAGCCCCGTGCCTGGTGGTTTGAAGGCAGAGAAACAGACCTGCGGGTTACGGAATTAGCTTAGGCAAACTAACAAAAGGACGGAAATGGTTATAATACTAAATATGGAAGAGTTGAGTGTTAGGGAAATAGAGAATAAGCAAATTCCCATCACAGAGATGGTTTCCAGAAAGAGGGACTCCAGAGACAGGATGGAAATACAGATAAGAAACCAGCTTTTATCTTAAGGATTCTATATTTGGACTAATCCTGCAGCAAATGAGGTTAAGAAATGTTTATGTTAGAAGATTTGCATGTAGAGCACTGTTTTCCTCTTCTCGGTTTCAGGGCACCCAGACAGAAGAAATTAAGTGTAATTAAATATAAAAAGTATCAATTAGCACTGATTTGCCCATCCTCCGAGAGAAATGGCCAGTTGGGACTGAGTGATCTAATCCTCAATCAAGCCTCCGAAGGAGTCAGAAAGCAGACATCCATCTAATCCCAATGGGAAGATATCACAGGAAAGTCAAGGGTCCCTGATAAGCAAACAGGATTCCGCACCCCCCCAGGGCAATATGATGGTTAAAGTAATAACATTTGATGTCCTGTTAAATTATGCCCACAAATCTGAGAGCCTGGAGTGAAGTCCTGAATGATGTTTCACTCCCACCTATCACTGAATATTCAAAATCTTTCCATATCCGAAAAGAATAAGCCTGATAATCTGACAGAATAAACACATTTAGCAACAAGTCCCACTTTTGTTAGTTTCTACCAAGTAGATTCCAACAATCACTTCCCCATTCTCAAGGTGACTTCACATCGCAGTGCTGAATGGCATGTTCCTAGCTTGCAACGTTCTGTTCCTTCTGCAGTCACCCATACCAGCTCCCCCCCAATAGCTTTGTGATTCTGCTGGCCCATTTCTCGGCTCTCCTTGTTCAAGGAGAATCACATTTGTGCACCACCAGTCAGTGGTTTTAGGGCCTTTTCTGGTTGACGTAGTTTTCCTCCATTTTCCCCTGTCCTTAGTATCCACCTTACCCCCCACCAACAACATATACTCATCCTTTGGGGGATGTTCTGAATATAGGGCAGATGCTCTACCAAAGAGTTATTATATTGAGTTTAACAACATACAATAATTAAGGCAGCTGTTTATATAGTAATGCGGCATACGAAACCTTACCCACTCAGCCCCAAATCCTGAGCACATCTGATTTTACTCAGGTGCCTAGCTACCTCCAGTCTGAATGACCCCCGCCCCCATTCTTCTGGGATAACTCCTGCTTTAGTAGATAAAACAAAGGTTCCAGGCCATACACACAGCAGGAGATCTAGAGCGTCCCTCAGATCTAGATCTGGCCCTGCCTCCCTGGAGTCAGTCCACTCCACAGCCTGCCATCCCTGCTCCTCCATTCCCAGTATCTGTGACAGGTAGACCACCCCCCCCAGCCATATCCCCCCTCAGCACACACTGGACACCGTAGTTTTCCCAATTTCCTGAAACGTCTCTAACAAGAGCATGCGTGTAGAATTCTGCTAACAGCTGGAGTGTAATGGACAACAGCCCAGAGCAGGAAAGGGCTTCCTTTCAGTATCAGACAAAGGTAGACATATACTGGCCATTCTTGACTAAAGTAAATTTTTCAGGAGCCATATTCCAGCACAGACCACGCCCAGCTTCCCTCCACGTTCTTGGGAGCTCCTGCTGACACCACCCACCTCACTTCATTCCCTCCCCATTCACAGACCCTAGCCCCCTCAGTTTTACTCTACTATGCAGAACAAGAAGGCACTGTCTTTGTCCCCTCTGACTCCTCCTCAATGTGCCCAGGAAGTCTTGTTTTTCTCAACCAAAGGGCTTATCATCAGGGCTTTTTCAAAGGCAATGGAATTATTCCCATGGGAATAATCTGTCATTGCCTTAGAAGATAAAAATAGTAGCAACTTTTTCATTTCGTAGTAATTTTTTTGTTCGCTTTGTAATGGCGAAGCATGTATGAAGTCTTTTAATTAGGGCACAGGTCCCCAAAATTCACACTGTGATGTCCTGGGGATGCTCTCCTGTAGGCCTGAGGGGTGCGGGACCCAGCCGTAGTCAAGGGCCATGCTAGCTGTGGGCTGACTCCACTCTGAAATCCATCCACAAGACCACCAACACCAGTGATCTCTCCAAGGCAGAGAAAATTTATTTTATTCCTTTGCCAAGCCATCTTTTATTCTACACCCCCCCCCCGCCCCCCGCCAGTGATACCCTATTCAAACCCTCAGCCAGGCAGAACATCCTCCTTGTCCTCCTATGGTGGCCATGCTGTCCAAGCAACCCCCAGACACCATTCCTCTAATTCTGCCACAGCACCTGGCCGTGAGCTTGCTGGTTGCACCAGTGTGACCTCCATGTGCCACACGAAAGTTCTTGAAAGCTCCCTTTCCAGAGGACTCTCCAGGCTGACCCCTGCCATGTGAACTTAGCAGCTCTCATCTTCTAACTTTACCTACTTCTCTGTCAGTTTCCATCTCTCCTCACCTGCAGCCCTGTATTCATTTCCTGAGGCTGCCATAACGCAGAACCACAAACATGGTGGCTTAAAACAACAGGAATTTATTCCCTCACAGTTCTGGAAGCCAGAGGTCTGAAAGCAAGAGGTCAGCAGAGTTGCACTCCAGACAAAGACTCCAGGGAAGAGGCCCTCCTTGCCTCTTCCAACTTCTGATCCCTCTAGGAGTTCCTTGGCTTGTGGTCTTCTGAGTCTCAAATCTCCCTCTGCCTTTTCTCTTATAAGGATGCTTATCCCCTTGGATTTAGTGCCCACCCAGATAACCCAAGGTGATCTCATCTTGAGATGCTTAACTTAATACACCTGCGAACACTATTTGCAAATAAGGTCACATCTGCAGGTTCCAAGCAGATGCAGGAGTGGAAGAGGAACAGGGGAGACCATTCACCCCACTATAAGCCTCACACTTCTAGGAGTCCTGGGCTGACCCTTGGCTGTGAAGGACATCCTACCCACAGCCTTCACGGATCCCCCCCTGGCTTCAGGAAGACTCACTGAGTTGGCCCACCGTGCACTACATGACCACAAGGAAACTTCGTTCCCTTCCCCCTGGGGCAGGGAGATGTTCTCTCTCTGCCACGAATTGCTAGTACAGATCTAATTTCACAGGCTAGGACTCTACCACCGTGTAAGGGAGGGAAAGTCATCAATCTCATGGGACTTTTCCATCTCCCTCAGCAGGATGAAAATCTTAACTTTCTCCTCTCGCACCTCCCCTGGAATTTGTACATTATACCGCACAACAGCATTTTCCAAACCATGATCTACAGAACAGGGGACATTGCTGGCTGTTCCACAGGTAGATGTGCTGAGACCATGATCACACATGCAAGCTTATTAGCGCTGACAAGCCTACAATACACAGGCTAAAACACTTCTTTATTTTTATAAAAAAAAAAAAAAAAAAAAAAACCTTGGTTAAACTCATTTAAACTAGTATTTCCCAAACTCTCTTGACCTTAAAGCCTTTTTTTTTTTTTAACATAGTGTCTTAAGATTTCATGGAATACTAATGTCCTATAGAACACAACTGGGAAAGGTTTTCTGAAAACATTGGAAGTGTCATAAAATTAATAATGCGCAAGTTATTTTCTTCCTGTTCCCGACATTAGAATACATAGCTGTATTTTAAGTCCTCTCCGTATTACGTATCTAAAATTAAAGTCTTAATCTGGCCAGTTTTGATTTTTCTACTTAGAGCTGAGTACCCTGAATTAGCTGGCATCTGTCAAGGATGAAGGCACCAAACCAACACAGAATAACCCTCAAGATATTTTTGAAGCCAGTGACCCATCTTCATCTTTCCCCAGCCTCTTCCCACTCCTGGAAGCTTGTGCGAAACAAGCATGGACTCGCTGTCCTCGGAGTAAGAGCGAAGCCATGAACTGTGATGATCCCATGTGCACTATTGCAATTTATATGTGGGAAGACTAAACCCTAGTTATCTTTCCTTTTACAGACACAGGATAAGATTTCAGTGATTATTTAGGTTTTTGGTATAAAGAAAAAACATTACAAATTACATAACAGACAATTTTCCAAGGTTTCCATGAGTCATTTCAGATTATAAAGCTTGATAACTTTAAGCGCAGATACCACACATTCTTCAAAAAAAAAAAAAGGGCACTTTCTATGCATAATGAGGCCAGTCATAGGTTTCCCCTCTATTTTCCCAGGAGGCAGCCCAGGGTGGTGGATTGAACACTGACCCAGGAGTCAGAAGACCCAGGTTTCAGTTCCACTTGGATGACTGCAGACAATTCTTTCTGAACTTGGGAGTTTCCTTCTGGAGTTTCCAAGTACACAAAAAGGATGTACCCATACAGTGAATCCTCGTTAACTCAGGGATTCCATATTTGCGAACTCACCTACTTGCTAGTATTTCTAACCCCCGAATCACTATCCATGGTGCCTTCGCAGTCCTTCATGCCCATGGACAGATTGGCAAACAATCCTAACGTGCGTGTTACCTGCTGCTGGTGAACAAGGACACTCTGCCTTTTGGTTTCGGCCCTCATACTGTGAACAAGAGTCCTTTTCCTGGTCTGCTTATTGCCACATTTCCCACACTGTTTGTACTTTTTGTTGATGATTTCATTTTTTTTTTGATGATGATGACTTCACTGTTTAAAATGGCCCCCGACACGTGCACCCCAATGTTTATAGCAGCAATGTCTACAAAAGCCAAACTGTGGAAAGAGCCGAAATGTCCATCAACAGATGAATGGCTAAAGATGTGGTATTAACATTAAGAATATTAACAATGGAATACTACTCAGCCATCAAAAAAATGAAATCTTGCCATTTGCAATGACGTGAATGGAACTAGAGGGTATTATGCTAAGCGAAGTCAGTCCATCAGAGAAAGACAATTATCATATGATCTCACTGATGTGAGGAATTTGAGAAATAAGGCAGAGGATCATAGGGGAAGGGAGGGAAAAATGAAACAAGATGAAACCAGAGAGGGAGACAAACCATAAGACACTCTTAATCTCAGGAAACAAACTGAGAGTTGCTGGAGTGGGGGGTGGGGTGGGAGGGATGGGGTGTCTGGGTGATAGACATTGGGGAGGGTATGTGCTATGGTGAGCGCTGTGAATTGTGTAAGACTGTTGAAGCACAGATCTGTACCCCTGAAACAAATAATACATTATATGTTAATTTAAAAAAAATTTATGGGGCGCCTGGGTGGCTCAGTCGTTAAGCGTCTGCCTTCAGCTCAGGTCATGATCCCAGGGTCCTGGGATCAAGTCCCGCATCGGGCTCCCTGCTCTGCGGGAGGCCTGCTTCTCCCTCTCCCACTCCCCCTGCTTGTGTTCCTGCTCTTGCTATGTCTCTCTCTGTCAAAAAAATAAATAAAATCTTTAAAAAAAAAAAAAAAAAAGAATTTATGTGTAATTCCACCAATGGAAAAAAAAATCACCGCAATCCAGTAGACTTTTTCAAGTGGCAGTGACAGTGAGCATAACCAAAATACCTAAGTAATTCTGTATCCTTCGTGCCTAAAATATAATTTTTTTTCTAAAAAAATAATAAAATGCCCAAGTGTAGTGCTGACCTTCTGTCTAGTGCTCTAGTGCAAGAAGGCTGGGGTAGGTCTTAAATATATGTTGGATAAGCTTCACTCAGGCATGAGTTGTAGTATTTTGGCCATGAGTTCAATGTTAATGAGTCCATAACATATATTCAATAAGGTGTCTTTAAATAAACACACATAAAATAAGGTTATGTATTGATCAGTTGATGGAAATTTTATGAGCAGATCCTCCCGGGGACTTAACCCTCTATTTGCCTTAGTGGCAAGAGTTCTGCATTCACTAATTCAATATTCACAATGACTTTATAGAATATAACTACCGTGAATAAGGAGAATCAACTTTATATCCCCAGCCTCATAAAGTAGCTATGATTCTTAAATAAGAAAATATATTTATTCAGCAATATTTAATAATTACAGTTGACCCTCGAACAAGGCAGGGGTTGGGGCACCAGCCCCTCCTCCCCCCAAAGATCCACGTATAACTTTATTAATAGCCTGCTGTTGACCAGAAGGCTTCCTAAGAGTCAATTAACACATATTTTGTATGTCCTGTATTATATACTGTATTCTTACAATAAAGCTAGAGAACAGAAAATGTTAAGAAAATCATAAAAGAGAAAAATACATATTTATTGAAAAATATCCACATATAAAGTGGACCCCACACACCAGGCTCTGTGCAGACACTGGACAAATTTCTGCCATCCTCTAGACCCGGTCCCTTGTCCTGCAGAGGGCAGAGACAGGGGGGCACTTGGAAAATATTACAACTTTAAACAGTAAGTTATTATGTTAACTTTTGTGTTAATATTAACAAGTTTTCCTAATATTAAGGCTATTTAAAAAGGCTTCACCTTCAAAATGTAGGCTTTGTTCTAACAAATAAACAAAAAGCTGAATCAGACCAATAAATATAGAAAATAAATGGATAGTTGCAGGGCAAGGGGATGAGCAAAATGGATGAGGGGGAGTGGGAGGTGCAAACTTCCACTTATGGAATGAATAAGTCATGGGGATGAAAGGTAGGGCATAGGGAACATGGTCAAGGGTATGTAATAGCATTGTGTGGGGACACTTGTGGTGAGCGTAGCGTAAATACAGAGTTGTCCCCTCGCTAGGTTATACACCTGAAACTAATGTAACATTGAGTGTCAGCTATACTCAAAAGAGTTTTGTTTTGTTTTGTTTTGTTAATGTAGGCTTTGTTCTTATGGAACCAGAAAGATTTGGAAAGTTAATGTTTTTGCCAAATCCCCTAATTTAAGCCATAAAGATGAAGAAAGAAAACATA
The DNA here is from genome assembly GCF_002201575.2 of Neomonachus schauinslandi. Classification (NCBI taxonomy): domain Eukaryota; kingdom Metazoa; phylum Chordata; class Mammalia; order Carnivora; family Phocidae; genus Neomonachus; species Neomonachus schauinslandi. Next base: position 136,804,993 of record NC_058410.1, on the reverse strand, counting down.
CCCAAAAAAATTTTCAGGAAAACTTCAGTATTAGATTTGCGTTCATAAAAAAGTTCATATTACCAGGACGCCTGGGTGGCTCCGTCAGTTGGGCATCTGCCTTTGGCTCGGGTCATGATCCCGGGGTCCTGGGATGGAGTCCCGCGTCGGGCTCCTTGCTCATCTCCCTCTGCCTGCCACACTCTCTCTTTCTCTGACAAATAAAATCTTTAAAAAGTTCATATTACAAGAATTATGGAGCACAAAACCTACAGAGCATTTTATAAAGAGAAGATCAAAATTTCCAAGGTCTTTAAAAAACTGAACTTGCATCAGGGACAAAATAGATGAATGACAAATATTGGGTCACCAAAGGATCACTTTGTCCTCGGTGCACTAGAGGCTAATCAAATGCATAAAGACAATGCTGATATGAGTAGAGACTTTTAAGTAAAATCACGGAAGTAAAACGAAGACGTTCACCTGGAATGAACGCCCTTCTCCACACCACTCAAACCACATCCACAGCCAAGACACAGCAGCAACAACAACAGGCCAACAGACGTGCGGCAAATGCCAGTACGAGCATATTTCAGCGGCTGCTCCATTGTTTTGGGCCAGTTTTCTCAATGAGACCGTGAGTCCTGCTATGGAGAACGTGGTAAAATGTTCCAGGTGTTGCAATCCCACCCTGAATGGTTATGCAGCTTCTCCCAATCCATTTTCCCCAACTCCACTATCAGCTGATTGAAAGGACTTGGGTTTTGAAAACTCTAACGTGCCTCGCTCCCCTGGGTGGGTAGGCTGCTATGTAACAAAGAACATGCCAGTTCATCTTCCCCTAGCACTAGGCGCAGCTGGAAGGAGAGAAAAGGAAACCCATTTTAAAACATTTTAAAGCTACTCTCTATTCCAGACTATGAGACTGCTCTGTTTAGGATCTAAAATATGCTTACTTTAACCCATCTTTGTTGACACAGCCACAAACTTCAGCAAATACTGGAACCAGACTCAACTAGATTTCTTGTAAACTTTCATATGTGAGCAAAATCCCCCTCTGATTTCGCCTAATGTTCATCTGCTATAATTTTTTTTTTTTTACCAAGTTCTAAAAAGGAAATCTGGCATATTCTCTATTCTGTATTTTACGGTAAACACACAAACACACAAAGCCAACTGGACAAGATATCCATTAAGCTATACTAAGTTTTGTCTCTTCATTCTCTCAAAAGCTCTTTTCTGATAGTCATTTGTCTTTATGTTTTATAAACAGTCCTTCTAATCCATGGTACTTTCTCTGACTCCCAAAGTAATGAGGATTTGGGGTGGGGGGGGACAGAAGCCAAAGCTTCAGGTAGCAAGGTAGGGGTTTGGTTGGCCCGAGTGGGGGTGGGGGGTTGCCACATCTTTCTCAAAGAGCCCAAAGTGTGTTCACAATTGGCTGACTCTCCACTCGGAGAAATGTGCTGTCTTGTGTACAAAGCCGAAGGCTCGCGTCCTCAGACCATCTCTCTGACCTGTATCATGCAGAAAGCCAGGGTTCAGGGCTCCTGAACCCCTTTTCCCTCTTGCAACAACCGGCTATGTAACCTCAGGCTGATCTCTGGTCATTTCTAAGCTTCAGGGTCTTTGTCCAGAAAATCTGAGTAATACCTTCTCTGCCTGAAAGCTTAGAAGTAGACCCTTCCCATTTTAGATCCAAGCTCCCTGAGCATGTAACAGGTCCTAAAAAGGCTGTTCCCAGTGTGAACATCCCTGACCCTTCCTTCCTCTCCCCTCCACCCATTTCCCCACTCCCATGGCTGGCAGCCCCATCTCCACCTGGCTGGAGACCCCCTGACCCCGACATGATCCCCACACTTACTCGTCCCCATGTCTCTGTTCCGGCTTCCCTGTCTTTCTAGATTAACCTCCCTCCACCTAGAATATTCAGACCCACTTCTCAAGGTACCTACTCCATTCAGCCTTCCCTGATTTCCTCCAGAAATAAATTCTTTCTCCCTCCTGTCCATTCAGTTCCTTATGGAACTTAACACATTCATGGTGTTAGAATTATTTATATACAGCCTCATCTTATTAGACATTGGCAGAAACCTCAGTTTACCCATATTTCTAGCTCCCTCTTTCCACCCCAGTCTCCAAGTCTTGATTTTTCAATAGTAGTTCATTAAATAGTAGATTAATAAATAAAGCTTAGTAATTTACTTCCCTATGCCAGTCTCTCTTCATTTATGAGGGGGCAATAGAAAGTGGCAGTACATTTGCTGACTAGCTTGAGATCACTTAAACAAAAAGGAAAGCAAATATTCACTTTGAATTTAACAGTGTTACATGATATGTTAATCTTGTGGTCTCTTCCAGCCCCTTGATTCCAGTTATGAAAGGTTTTGGGAAAAGCAATGTGTGTGTGTCTTACAGCTGGCCTCCTACGTTCAACCCCTAGGGGCCCAGTTCTTTGGAGTGTCCCCTAAGCCCAGCTTCAGAGCATGGCGCAAGGTGCTTTCCATCCGTAACAGCTGAGACAAGCCTCTTTTTGTACCTGCAACCCAAACTCTGTCTCATATTCACAACTACAAGTATTGGTAGAAACGGAAAGGACCTCAAATACGTGATGAAATGTCTACCTTGAAGTCAGATGGGGGGATTCATACAATTTAACGTGCCTCTTTCATAAGCAGATACATTCCTACCCAGTAAGGAACAAAGATGCCAAAGGTAGCTTTTCCTTTCTTAGAAACCAAACACTTTTCATCTCAAAAAGTCACACAGGACTTTAAGTCCTACAAATCAGTTTCCTTGCACACATGTAGTGAAATACCCAAGCAATAAGGGCTTCACGAAGGAGTGGGGCCAGAAGACCTGTGTCTGAAGCCTTGAGCACACGGCTCATGTTCACATTCCTTCTCTAGTGCTTCCTGCAAAAGGCATGGCCCCCAATGCCCTCTCTGCTCTGGTCCCGGCTATACCCACCCTCACCCCCCACATCGCTGGGCACCTGCCACATGCAGGAGCTCACCACTGCCTGGACATACTGGGCATCTCCTCCACTCCATGCCTTTGCTCAGGGCTGATGCTCTCCTTCCTCTCCTCTGCCAGATGGAGACCTTTGAGGCTCTGCTTGCTGGGGCATTTGTCCCCTCATCTGTGCTCACATACGACTTTATTTAGTACTCGGCTGTCATGAGTGATTAAGTGGGTTATCTTGGTGGTTCCCACCACCCTAAAAGATGATGGCTTACCCATCTTATCTCCAGAAATTGGCATGGTGCCTGACACCTAATCGTGTCTACTCATACCTGTCCTCCCACTTCCATGGTATAGAAGGGTCACCTTGAATGTCTATGCAGCCCCAGACTCAGAATCTCATCCAGTGGGGCCATGTAGGCACCTCTCCGCACAGTACACGAGCAGAAGTGATGTTTGCCCATTTCAGACCAAACGGGTGAGGAAATGGCTATGTCCCCCTTCACCCGCTGTTTCCTTTCCCACCAGCTGGAAGCAGAAGATTCCAAAGCAGATAGGGTCACAAAATGGAAGGACCCAGATTCCTAGAATCACGGCATGGAGGAAAGCCTCCCACCAACTAGGAATACCGTCATTAGATTGTTACGTGAGCAAGAAATAGACTTGTATTGCATTAAACCGCTGAAATGTGGGGCTTTGTTATAGTAGCTTTACTCTAATATTAATTCTCAAAAAATGCATTATTTTATTGAATTAGAGAATTCTGGGTAACAATGCTTCGTCCCTCTAAGGTCTAAACCATAAGGGAGAAGGAATGAAAGGGGGAGGCAGAGGAGGGAAGGGAGAAGAGAGAAGGAAGGAGGGCGGGATGAAGGAAAAAGCAAACGTATGCAAGAATACTTGTAGTCAAACCACCACCTCAAACATAAGTAGTCCATATCCTCATCATGGATGGAGTACAAGTCACTCATTAATTTTGATGCAGTATCCACAGTGCCTAAGCATTCCCTGAGACACAGTGGACTTTCAATAAATATGTGAATTAACTAGTAAATACAATTATGCATTAATACCATGTCTTTGCTTCCTTATAAAATGACCCCAAGAAATCACATCTCCCTCAGCCTACAGATCATGGGTACTTAATCAGGTATGAAATAATTTCTCGCCTCCAAAGGTTTAAAAAACAACACATAAGACGAGAATATGCATCTCAATGCCTATGATGTGCGGTGTGCGCCTTGAACTCATGTTCCCTGGGGGCTTTCTTCTAAAATAACAGCGTATTGCTTGTTATTAAAGAGCTGATACTTCGTGGCTGGCTCTGAAGTAGATAAAAGGCGGCATTTTTCTCCCTTTCTTATCCTAATCTCCAAAACAAGTTACTTATTATAAGAATTTTTAGAAAAACCTTCAGAAGATATTTTTGGGGAGGGAGATCAGGAGCAAGGAGAGATTTCTAAACAGAAATGAATAATCCAACCTTAATATCAAGTGGGAGAAGAGACCACATGTGGTGATGAGACCAATTTAATCTACATCCTCCGGTCCAATGGTTCAATTATTGCAATATGTGTGTGTGTGTGTGTGTGTGTATATATATATATAATGCTAAATTTTGCCCAGTCCTGCTAATCAGACAGCAACTCACTGTGTCTGTTTATCTCTAAACCATTACCCAGTGGTACAGTAAATCTGCATTTCCAGAGATGGTCTAAAATAGAAACCCATGCTAGCTAAATTTGTTTTGGGACATATCAGGCAACAGCTAGAAATTTTTAAATGACCAACTTATATTCCACCGAGGCACTGAATGAATTGATTAGGGAAAAGCTAAAAATTGAATAGTATTTTCTGGAGTAGGCTAAGGTTAGTGCTGCCAGTGAAAATATGTAACTAGCAAGAGAACAGCTATCCATCAGAGCTGATTTTGAAACAGAAATGTGGAAAAAAATACAATTCAATTGAAGAGGGAAAGGTCTTATTTTCCCATCGAGATGCCCCTTTCCAACTCGGTCAATGATATAATTAAGTCCTCAGGAATACACGCAAACTCCCAGCACTAAAATTATGATCAGAGAGAACAAGTCTTCCCACCAGCCAGAGGTTATTTCTCAGTTACGACACCCTTTGATCAGAAGATGCACACAAATATGCGGAGAAGGGTTGACACCCCATGGACCAATACCGTGTGATTGATTGGTTTCTAATATGGAGTGCGTGGTGCTGTCTCGAGGACTCTCTTGAGAAACAAGCCCAGCTATTGTTTGGCCGCTCTCCTGTTAGCAAGTGCCCTGCGGTAACCCTCGTGCTCTGAAATACTCATATTGGTTATTTCAAAGTTGGGTGCAGAATTGTGCTTTCCCGTGTCTGTCACTAATGACTTGCAGCTGTTGCTAATCTGTGCCTCTGATTTCCTTTGATTACTATGTGTATTGATGCCTGTGGTAAATAGGCATCTGCCAGGTGCCAGCACAATCAGGGGAAAAATATAAAAAGTTCCCTGTTTCAAATTCAATGTGACATTGTGCAAGTTGAGAGGCAGCCATTTAACTATTCAGAGGAACCCGCTTCCTGGGGCACCTCCGGCCTCCTGGCCAGGGACATTCCTCCCATTCCCCCTCTCCCCCCATGAGGCTGACTTTCTTTAGGATTGTTTTCAGCCAGAAGAAGACAGTTTCCGTACCACACGACATCAGCAAAGCAGAATATCTCAGTTGGGTGGTTAGGACCCAAGTTTCCAGAGAGTGAGTGGCTCACTCAGCCAATTTAAGTTTTAAAGAACCTCACCTGCCCCAACAAGTTCCTAGAAGTTTCTCGACAATGGCTGTCCTGTGTTCCCCTCCACACCCCCCGCCCCGAGGAACAGTTCTTACTCAGGAAGGGGTCTGGACAGTATCGCCATCTCCTTCAGGAAAACCAGGTGTTAATCTTTGAGAAAACAGAGCAAGATGGAGGCTTTCCCAGGAAAGACGCAACGGTGATCATAATCAAAAACCACCACCTGGAGGTCCAGTGGGAAGGAGCTTCTCTCAAATGTTTTTTCTTGGCGTGTTTTTGTTTGGTTGGGTTTTTTGGTTCTTCGGAAAGCTATAAGAGAAGCAGAGCTCATCGACTTCTTACCCTCACACAGCGGATCTTAAAGCGTAATATGGAAGAGAGAAAGGAGCTTCCGGTGTCCCCAGGTTGGGGTTTTTCCCTCATGGCTTCCTCAACCCACCTTTACTGCAGCAGTGAGAGAGATGTCCTCTTACAGGCTGGCTCTCCTGCACCTCAAGGAGACTTACTCTGCTCTTCACGGTCCTCTCCCCCTTCACCTGTGTATCGCCATGCCTTGACAGGTTCACACCTCCAGCTGTTGATGCCCATCTGTTATTTATCATCACTAGCAAACAGAGTGAGAGTTGGGTCTACTTTGGAGTTAGCTGTCAGGTTGCAAAGTGAAGCACCCCAAAGAAGGGACCAAAGAAGGAAGGGTAACCAACTGAATCCTAGAATACTGGGATAGAAGTCCACAAGATCCCAAGATACACTGACATTAAATAGGTCATTCGAAACTTACAAAGATCTAACAAGAAAATAAGCATCTGATGGATCTTTTTTAATCCCTACTTGGGTAATTTTAAAACCCAGACTGTGGCTGGGAGATGGATTTAAAAGCAGATCTCATGAATGTTTGTTCCTGTTTGATAGAAGACCAAAGTGACCACTCTCAACACTTAATCCTAAAATGGCTTAAAAAAAAAAAAATCAGACAGTATATCCAAACAGAAAAGCCGTTAGAACATAAATGAAAGAGGACCTCATATCAAGTCAGAATAATTATAAAAGCCTCTTGGCCCAGTGATTAATCATCATCATCACCACCACCTGGGCACTAAAGGATTCAGAAAGAAACCTCTGAATCAAGCGAAGTACAAGATTAATTAAGAGGATATGGGGTGGGGCGCCTGGGTGGCTCAGTCGTTAAGCGTCTGCCTTCAGCTCAGGTCATGATCCCAGGGTCCTGGGATCGAGCCCCGCATCGGGCTCTCTGCTCGGCAGGAGGCCTGCTTCTCCCTCTCCCACTCTCCCTGCTTGTGTTCCCTCTCTTGCTGTGTCTCTCTCTGTCAAATAAATAAATAAAATCTTAAAAAAAAAAAAAAAAAAAAGAGGATATGGGGTGCCCGGGTGGCTCAGTCATTAAGCGTCTGCCTTCGGCTCAGGTCATGATCTCAGGGTCCTGGGATCGAGCCCCACACCGGGCTCCCTGCTCGGCAGGAAGCCTGCTTCTCCCTCTCCCGCTCCCCCTGCTTGTGTTCCCTCTCTCGCTGTGTCTCTGTCAAATAAATAAAATAAAATAAAAAGATTAATAAGAGGATATAGAATAATAAATTAACAAAAATGTGGGCCAACATTCTTGGAAAGAGATACCATTTCCTGGGTATTCCAACAATAAAAGTATTTTACTACACTGCATTTGAAGGCAATGGATAAAAAAACAGCTCCCAGATCCAAACTAGAAGCAAGTCAACATCTAAAAGTGCCTTGATAGACTGAAAGACTTTATTTACTACGATATAGAAAGCACTGCCAAGATGGGTGGCTGGAGGTAAAGACATCAGAGATTTGAGTTCTGCCACTGCCCTTTTAATCAAGTGCTCACAAAGTGCAAAAGCAGGTCTCTTCTCAGGGACAGCTGGAGAACAGATGGAATCCGATGACGTGTAGAGTTGATAATCATCTAGAAAACCAGTAGGGAAAGGCTGGCTAGGGACACGTATTACTCTATTAATACCAATCCACACAGCCACCGCCCCAATGTCCCCACTCCCCGAAGGAATGCAAGTGTCAGGAACAACTCTCGCAGCCTCAGGAATCATGGCAGTGGAACCCTTGATTTCCAGCTCCTTGATGCGACCTTTTATTACCAGGAGCCTTACTAATTGGCTTTAAATTGCTGTCGACACATCTGATCACAGCATATTCCAGAGAGACCTGTAAAAGGAACTCTGTTGAGGATCTGGACCCTGCACAAGCAATGAGGTTGAGCAGAATCCTATATTGGCAGCAAGAGCCAATTGCAGCCAAATGAAGTAGCCAGCTGGATCTTTTGTCTAGCAACCTCCCTCCTCCATCCTCGATAAAACACATGCCCAGTGGCTTGGAGGAATCAGAGATCACAGGAAATCCAGTAAGTGTGAACTCGGGAGTTGTCACCCTGCGCATCGCATTCATCACTGGGTAGAGGTGTGTGTATATCAAATGCTTAGTGTTACCAGTTCATTGAATTTGAGCCATTGCAATGGCAACTGTCTTTTTTCCAAACATTTACACAGGAGTTTTGTGCCTAGGTTCCCAAACAGTGATGCAAGCGGACTTATCACTGAGTGGCTAAGCAGATTAAAAATGTAATAAAATTAAAATAAAATCAATTTTGAAAAAAAAAATGCTCAACATTATATGCTCTCTTTTAAAGATTCCTAAAATACATTAGCACATTATGTACTCTGGGGAGTCCTGGGGTTCAATAAAATTTAACATCGTTTAATCTAGAATTTTCTAAATACATTTGATGGAAAATTCCTTTATCAGGCGACCCCTATAAAAATACCACAAAAGTATTTCATGGCCATTCTATCTTAATACAGTCATCTTTCTGTATCAAAACAGAACATTTTATTATCGACAAGTTGGCAAAAGTATGGCATACTTCTATGATAGGTTGTCATCTATATAATTTGGTCTATAAACTGGCTATAATATTTAATTAATAAACCTTGGCAATAATCAAGAGGAGACAAAAATTACTGTTCAGCTGAAATCCTATGGCATGATGAGTTAGTATGGGGTCTTTTTTCCTTGTTTGTTATCCATTTTGTGAAATATTTTATTTGCATTAATGAAAATGGGCAGTGTTATTTTTGCTTTAGAAGAAATGTGATCCCAGGGGAATTCTGCAAATGTTTCATAACAACATTCATTCTCTGTGCCCTCACCCCCCAAAATCTCCATGTAAGTAGCTAAATTTTAAAGAAGACCTTCCAGGTAAAAAGCATGTACTAGAAAATGAGAGTCCTTGCTTCTTGTTTCAGAGGTTGTTAAATTCAGTTGATGAGACAAGAGAACCATGCTAATAAATAAGGGCATAATGCTCCAAACACTAGAAGAATAAAAGAGGATTAGCTCTGACTTAAAACTGGGACTAGATCAGGCAGAGCTTCATGAAGTGGATGTCGCGGGAGTAGAGCTCTGGAGAAGGAGTTGACCATTAAGCCACAGATGAGGACAGCAAGAGTATTGCATGACTAAGGAGAAACAGTGTGGAATGAAAGAGACCAGTGGCATTTAAATTACTGTTCCGGCTCCTGAGTACTAGTTAGGACATTTGAAACGTGGAAATAGATCAAGTACATGATGAAGGGCCAGTGAAGGTTTTGAGAAGATGTCAAAGAGCGCTGTACCCAGGGAGAAGCACGTAGGTGGCATGAGGAGAGCGATCAAGAGCAATGGTTCCCAGGGCGGCAGCCTCAGCAGGTGCCATGTCAGAAATGCATATTCTCAGGCCCGCCCTAGACCTATGGAATCAGAGACTCTGAAAGTGGTGCCCAGGAATCTGTGTTTTAACAAGTCCTTCTGCGGAATCTGATGCATGCTCAAGTTTGAGAAGTACTGGTCTGAAGACAAAGTCATTTACAAGATAATTCTAGGAATTGTCTAGTAAACTGGTAACGAGTTAATTCAGGTAAAATAATCGTAAGAAGGTAAAGAATAGATTGGGGGCGGGGCGGTGGGGGAGGGGGGAGACTGACTTCACCAAATTGTCAGATCTGGAAGGTACAAGATCATCGTATCTCTTCAAATACTGTCCTAAATTTCCCGGACAGATGACCACAGTTCCCTTTTCCCCCCCCAGGTGTGATGCTATAGGAGCACAACTGAACAACTCCTGCAGACTGACCAGCTACAAGGAAGGAGGGATGGAGAGGATTCAAAAGAACTCCAAGTTTTAAGCCTCAGAGACAAAGAGACCAGCAAAGCAGGAGGCGATATGAATAGAACAGGATGGATCCATGTGTTTAGTTTTTACTATTTATACCCTTACTAGTGACAAAAGGATTTACAGAATCTTATGAAAATGCATACTATGCAGTATGTTTAAATAACATAAGGTAAGGGCGCCTGGGTGGCTCAGTCAGTTAAGCATCTGCCTTCGGCTCAGGTCATGATCCATGATCCCAGGGCCCCCGCTCAGCAGGGAGTCTGCTTCTCCCTCCCCCTCTGCCCCCCTCCATGCTCTTACTCTTGCTCTCTCTCTCAAATAAAATCTTTAAAAATAAATACAATAAGGTAAAACAAAAATTAAAAATGAGGCCAGATAAAAAATAAGTATAGAAAAATAAGATGAAGCCATGAGGGACCAGAAGAGGGCCACAAACGTGACTTTAAACTTCTTTGTACTCATGATCTCCAAAGAGTCAGAGGATCCATGAGAGTAAAGCAGATCAGTTGATTTAGCTCATTTCTTCTATACTGAAACCAGCGAGAAATTTCCACCTTGGACCATCAAAGAAGAGACTCAGAACATAACAAATAATGTTCTCAATGCTGCTGTTGGAGATGATTTGGTTTAAGAACAGCAGGGGAAGGGCACCTGGGTGGCTCAGTCGTTAGGCATCTGCCTTCGGCTCAGGTCATGATCCTGGGGTCCTGGGATCAAGCCCCGCATCGGGCTCCCTGCTCGGCGGAAAGTCTGCTTCTCCCTCTCCTGCTGCCCCTGCTTGTGTTCCCTCTCTCATTGTGTCTCTCTGTCAAAAAAATAAATAAAATCTTAAAAAAAAAAAAAAAAGAACAGCAGGGGAATTGTATGTGTCCACAGGACAATAAGGTGAACATTTTCTGCAGAAAGATGAGATAGTGAATCTGAGGCTCAGGAAGAAATATGAAATGAATGAATTGGGAATTTTCCCACATGAAGGAGTTGCCTGGTGGACAGATGACAACACAATAAAAGAAATACAATTGAAAAGGTCCTGTTGCTATTAGGGTTTATGACTATAATACAGAAAATACTGCCTAAACAATGATATGATATTGTCACAAAGATTATTTATCAACAGACTTCAAACATGAATATTTAATTAAAAATCTAAAAGCGTTTCCCTTTTGGGAAAAAACTAAGTCTGCTACATTTTAAATTTATAAACACTAGTCTGATTACCATTCAGAAAGATTCAATATCAAATGTCAACACTGATTTTCACCAACTGGCAACTGCCCTTAGTGACATCAATCTATAAAATTTCATTTATTGCTAATTTTAGAACATGTTTATTGCATTAGATGTGGCAAATATATTTTTAAACTACAATCCAAAAAATGTGTTGGGAAATAATTCCTACGATAAATGTGATATGAAAGGAACAAACTCCGTTGGTTAAATTAGCTATTCTGTTTACGTCACAGAACAGAACTTTCTGATAAGGCCATTTCCAAAAGGCAACTATATTCCAAAGATCAGCGTAAGACTGAGGACTGTTTGGGATGCAATTAGCAGAAAGTGATTCAGACTTTTATATCTGCACATATATATATACCCATATACATTATCAGAAGGATATGTGAAGTGGCTCACAGATCAGAGATGTTGAGTAAGATCTATAAGATCTGCTAGGCCACTGCTCAGGGGACACTACCGTCTTCAGGATGTATCACAACCTCTATGTTTTCCATTCTACGCTTGGGTCGAGTTTCCCATTCCTAGGACAGAGAGCATGGCTTCACATGCCCATCACTTGGCCAGAGAAAGGCAGGGCCCGGGGATCAAAAGCCCCTCCCAAGCAGCCTTCCTTAGCACCTGAGAAATGAGGTTGTGTTATAGCAAAAGAGAACAGGCAGGAGAAAAAAGAGGTCTACCACGTGCCGCAAGTGTACATTTCTGCTGGGAAAGCAAAAACCAATGTGAATATGGACATAAAACGTGAATCCAATCATCATCCAGAAACTGGAGTATTTTCACATGCACATCCCTTGAGTATCTTAAGAAACCAGGAATTTGCTGCAGGGTATTATCAACTCAGGAGGGATCCTCATCAGATCAGGAGGATCTTTTTTTCTTCAATAAGAATGTGACAGAACCATTTTGTCTTATTCCTACATTTCATAAGAAGTAAAGTTAAATTAAAAGGAACAAGGCAGGGGCGCCTGGGTGGCTCAGTCGTTAAGCGTCTGCCTTCAGCTCAGGTCATGACCCCAGGGTCCTGGGATGGAGTCCCGTGTTGGGCTCCCTGCTCAGTGGGGAGCCTGCTTCTCCCTCTCCCTCTGCCCCTCCCCCTGCTTATGCTCTGTCTCTAAGAAATAAAATCTTAAAAAAAAAAAAAAGGAAGTATTGTTCATCTTAGCTTGAAATAAGCCAACATTATACCAAAATATTAATGCAAACTTAAACAATGAAAATTAGGTCCAAGTGACAGGAGGTACAGTCTCAATGCCTTCTATACTGTTTCAACAGAGCATTATTTTGAATTCTGAGTTTTATAATTTAGAAAGGATGCAGCAAATTAAGACTATATATTCAGAGGACATGACAGGAGAGCAAGGAAATGATCAGAATAACAATGAAGGAAAACAGGACCATTTCATATGAGGAGGACTTGGAGACCCAATGGCAATGTCTTAAGCGTACTACACTGCAGTGCACAGAAAACCTGAACGCGTTCTCCAAAGACAGAATTTAGTTCCCATTCTTCCGATTTTGCTGTGTGATCTGGAACAAGTTGCTTACCATCTCTGGGTCTTGGTCTTCATATCTATAAAAGGTGTTGTGTTGTGGCTAATGGCAGGGATTTTAATCAGAGAGACCCAGGTCCAGATCCCACCTTCACAGCTTACTGGGTAAGTGATTTTGGTCTGAGTCTCTATAAAATAAGGACAAATAAAGATGCAATCTCCCTTAGAGTTTATTGTGTGAGGATTAAAGTACTGTAAATATCCTGGTACAGTGACGGATACATAGATCAAGTCAGAGTATTCAATTACCAATTACCAACCAATGGTAATTGTAACTATTTAATAAGAGGATTCTATGAAATATTTGGCGTGCCATCCCAGAAGAAAGGGACAACATTTTCTGTGGTGTTGTAGGACCACTGGCTAAAAATAGGTATGTAGGTTTTTCTTCAATTAAAGGAATATATTTTTTTAAAGATTTTATCTGAGAGAGAGAAACAGGAAGAGAGCCGGGAAGGAACAGAGGGAGAAGGACAAGCAGACGCTACAATGAGTGCAGAGCCTGACGCAGGGCTCCATCCCAGGACCCTGAGATCATGATCTGAGCCGAAATCAAGAGTCAGACCAACCAACTGAGCCACCCGGGGTCCGCAACAGAATGATTTTTCTACTAACTAGAACTAAGAAGAGAAAACGTTCATTTGTGAAGTAACAGGCTTCCCAACAGTGGAAATATTCCAAAGACATAAGCTAAATAATACCAGTTGGATGTGGAACAGCTTTTTATATTTTGTATAAGTATATAAGGTCCCCTAATGGCCCAAATGTTCATGAATTTCAGCCGAGTGCAGTACCAAGTGCATTCAGTTTATAATATTAATGTACCACTGCCCTCTAGTGTATAACCTAATATAAAATCATGAATACAAAAAAAGACAGAAAATGGCCCAAGCACCGTGCAAAATTTTTTAATCAGCAAAGGTTATCTTACTACTCATTGAATAAAACCTTCTCATTTTCAGAGGAGAAACTAGGAATAAAAAGCTAAGTGTTTAGCCCAGAGTCGGCTACAGAGCAGAGATGGGAAGGCTGGGCCCCTGGCTCTCAGGTCAGAGTTCTGCCTGTTCCGTCCCATCCCCGGGACTGCAGCACAGGGCCCTGGGTAGCATCCCTCACCTGGGCCAGACGTCCCTGCTTCCAGCCATCCAATTGCACAAGTCAAGTTCCCCTCTGCACCATCAGCCCAGTGCGTCCTCAATCACAAGTTCAAACACTTACAACTATGTTGCTGAAAAAAACAATGGTTAATGAGGCCTTGTTGACAAGAACAGTCCGTTATCAGCAAGCTAATGACCACTCGGGCCACAGCAGGGATGCCAGCCTGCAATTAGGTCTGCAGTGATGTACACACAGAAAGGGACTCTAGTTATAATTAAACCTGATCCTTTAGTCCAATTGCTCATTAGGAAAGAAAATAAAACAAAACACAGTCCCCACAACAAGAAGGCCGAAAGCTAGTCCTTTGGTCCAGGGATGGAATTCTAGGCCATTGATGGATTAAGCCAAGTATCTGCCTCCGAGTGAGCACTTACCCTTATATTCACATTCAGAATACTTTGAAATGAAGGGGGATGGTTTTTTCGGTCTCAGTGATTTTAAAAGTCATGCCACACGGGACGGTGAATAATCTTATTTTATTTTGCTTATCAGCACTTCCCAACTGTTTTTATTATGAGCTTGTATAACTTGTGCAATTAAACATTAAAAACCTAATTGGCAAACCCTCGTTAAGTGATGAAAAAATATCCAGGTAGGAAATACAAGAATACATAAAAGCACAAATTTTTCATACTTCGGAGGTGGCCCTATTCCATTGGACAGCAAGGTGATGTCGTCAAGTTTAGCATGGGTTCTGGAACCAAACAGACCAGGGTTTGTAAGGACAGTTCTGCTAGTTAATGCCTTTGAGATCTTGGCCAAGTACCAAATGTCCTTAAGGAGGGTGATTTCATTTAGGATTAAATGAAAGAGCTTATGTAAAGATCCTAGCAGATGCAAAAAAAAAAAATAAAGGGATCCAAAATTAGAAGCTTCTTCCTCTTCCCCTTACCCCTTTGCATTACCCCTTCTTTCTCCCCATAATGCCAAGAACATGCCTAAATCTAGAAAGAGACGGGTCTCACTAAGAAAGACCTACCTATGTAAGGTGTTGGGTTGCTGAGGTGAAGTAGGAAGGAGGGGAGAAGAGCAAGCAGGTGCTGATGGAAATACATGGCTTCATTGGGATTTTAACTCCCCACAGTGTTGAGAAGGTGAAGAAAAAGCAGAGGATGAAGCTAACAGGATTACAGAAGACTGGTTTTTTCCATTTCTTCCCATGTGGTCCCCCCACTTCTTTCCTTCTTGCCTCTTTCATATTTTCCCAGGGAAGTAAAAGATAAGGGGCTTTCTTATTCTTACCCCCTTCACTCTTCATCTGCAACTTCTTGCTCCTAAGCCTGCCCCCTGGCTCCTGTCCTTTTCAATCCATGTCACCAGCAGCCTCTAGAACCAAGTGCCTTCAAACTTCCTTTTTATTACATTATACTTTCCCATACATCCCTTCAATCTGTTCATCTCTACTGGCCTTTTATCCATCTGTCTAAAAGCCTTCTGAGGGCTTCTCTACTCTTAATATTCAGTCTTGCAAGCCCTTAAATTGCCACATCTCCTCTCTAGCTAATAGAAAGGGGAAGGACTGTGAATATATAATTTTTTAAAGTGTTCCAGTGCTCAAGGGGCTTATAATTTAGCTCTGGAGGCAAGACTGCTACTTCACTAGAAATAATGGTGATCAATAAAAAGCAGCGTACAATTAAGTCCTAAATTGTGTTGCCAGACTTAGTTTCTACAGCTGGGGGGATGCAAGAAGAGGGAATGCCCCAAGATGGGATGATCAGGGACAACTTGAAGGAAGCACTCGACCAGAATAATACTTGTAGCAATTACTCAATAAATGTTTGTGATTTGACTTTGATTTGAGATGAAGCCTTGAAAATCATTATCATAAGATCACCAATCCTCCCTTCTATTTGACAATTACCCTTATTCATGGATTTTAAAGGTGCACATTATTTCCCATTTTAACAACTCTGAAACAAGGATATAGCTTTTCATTAATATCTCAGCATGTGTCAGAAATATGCAGTGCCTTTTCTTAGTGGCATATGGAATAATTGTAGTAACTTACAACTGATGGCTTCTTAGATTCCATAATACACCAAATTCATTGAGCATCTAGTATGTCCCATGTATTCTTGACTGAGGGGATGGGTGAACCTCAAATGTAAAGTTTCTCCTGTGGAGCTTGCATGGTGGTCAAGGAGATGGACCATAAATAAAGGAGCAACTGTGTGATGAACTGAAGCCAGGCACTGTGACCGAGCAGGAACTAGACTGAAGCCTACATCCCCATCTACTGTGGTAGGAAAGAAAAAATACTTAGAAGCAAACTTTTAAAATTCAAATTCTAGGCCTCCTGGGTGGCTCAGTCGGTTAAGCGTCTGCCTTTGGCTCAAGTCATGATCCCAGAGTCCTGGGATCAAGCCCCAGGTCAGGCTCCCTGCTAAATGGAGAGCCTCCTTCTCCCCCTCTCTCTGCCCCTCCCCCTGCTTGTGAGTGCACACTCTCTCTCAAAAATCTTTTTAAAAATAGCATAAAATAAAATTCAGATTTCATATAAGGAGAAATTATAATTTGGGAGAAATTGAATATAATATAATGTAAATTGGATCTAAAAGTAGCCAATTAATGGAAAGACATCAAGCTTGGCAACTGTCTTCAAAGCCATGATACAATCCTACAGTTTTGTCTTTTCAGCAATTTTGTCAATGGTTTGGGCAAACAAGATATTACATTCGTATCCAATTTGCAGGTAATAAATCTTGGAAGAAGAACAAGTACATGAGATGGAGTTAAGGCACAAAAAAATGACAGAATAAGACAGTGGGCTAAACCTAACTTAATAAGAACCACCAGGAAGTGCTGCTTTCAGATTAAAATTTTCATTTGCAAAAGAACAGGAGAATCTATGCTGGAACAGAAGTACAGGAAACAAGATTTGGGGATTTGGGTTGCTGACAAGGTCTACAGGAGATAAAATTTCTAAGGCTAAATTGTCTTAAGTCTGCTATGCTGAATACATCTTGTTCTCCTTGTACTGGTCTCCATCTGGGGTGAACATCACATTCAGTGTGAGCTGACATCGTGTAGACAGAGGCTCAGCAAGACTCAACTGACAGATTTGCTTCTAAGAATCTATGAATCTCAAAATTGTATGTAACATTATGGAGTCTTTTTTAAGGAAGATTCCATAACTTCTGTCAGATTCTCAAAGTATTCAGAACCACGGTTTTTAAAGGAACGCTGGCCAACTCTTATGGAACCAAAGGAGAATCTGAGTGATAAAGGGCCTGGGGGAACACACCACATGAGGGAAAGCCGAAGAAGGAACTACTTAGCAGAGAAAGAGGACAGTCTTTAAATATTTGAAGGAGCTTATTGGAGAGAACCTGGATCTAGTTTACATGACTCTGGAGAGTAGATCCAGAATGAAAAAGTGAGTCACTAAGGTAATTTCCCCACATCGTAGAATCAGAATTATCTTAATGCAATTGGCTGTTTGTAAGATGGTTTCTTCCTGGAGGTGTTCAGAGACGGGCAATGACATCGTAAAATTCTACCCTTGATCTCAAGGGTCAGCAGATGTTTTCTATGAAGGGCCAGACAGTAAATAACTTCAGCTTCATGCATCATATGGTCTCTGACACAGTTACCCACCTCTGCCATTATAGCGTAAAAGCAGCCTGGACAATACATAAACAAAGGAGCGTGGCTGTGTGCCAGTAAAACTTGATTTACAAAAAACTGGTCACAGGCTGGATTGACCCTGCATTGCAATTTGCCAATCCCAAGCCTGGATAGCTGCTCCTAAAGGCTCCTAGAACTCCAGAATTCTTCGGCTCTGAGATCTGAACCTGTAGGCCTATTTACCCACAACCATACACAACACCCACACAAACCCCAGATTTTTAGGAAGGCTACAAAAGCAAATAAACAAGAAAAAGGAGGAGCAATGTTTATGGTGTGTAGGGAGCAGAAATGAACCCATTTACGAATTTTTGCTCAAAGACCTAGAATTTAAACTCATCCCGACACAACAGGGTCTTCCTGATAGATTCAGAGAAGCCTGCACTAAAGAGAACAGGGTTTTTTTGTTTTGTTTTTTTGGTTTTTAACAGCCACAGGTAGGAGGTGAGCAGGCAATTAGTGAGGTCTGTATCCTCAGCCCCAGCTTGTTACACTGCGGTCAATTACACAGCTTGTTACAAGTGTGTGTGTTTGCACCTGTTCAAGCCTTCAAATGTGCTGATCTCCTATTAATTAAACAACTCCTTAGAAGCAGGTTAAAAACATATTACATGCTGCCATCCTGCTCCTGTCCCAACCTTCCCTCAGTGGCCCTTTATCTATAAGGGATCATCTAACAAGTATAAGGAGCAGTGTTCATTTGTAATTAGGGAGGGGCTCGTTATCCCCCAATTAATGCTGCCATCACTTAGTGAAAACAGTTGCTGGTACACAATACAGATTAGTGACTAATAAGGGTTGATGAGCTAAGCTCCCTCACAAAGGCAAAACAGCCAACTTCCACATGGACCGCTGGTTGGGAAAGGGTCATCAATAGTCTAAAATGAAAGACGGGCATGATGACCCTCCTCTTTCTTAGTTGGTTAGGAGACAGAAGTCCATAGCTAACCCGTACACCTTCCAAATGTAACATTTCCAGATGACTTGAGTTGTCAAGAATCTCTGGCTTAGAATCCGTGAAAACTAGGAAACCACCATGGCAGATGAGTGTGGGAGCTGGTCTTAAGCAGAGAGAAGAATGGATACTGTATGTGTATACAGTGTATTATAGAACATCAGACATGAATTCTCCATTTCAATAGTCCTGTTGATTTTTTAATTTTTTTTTTTTTAAGATTTTGTTTGTCAGAGAGAGATAGAAAGTGCACAAGCAGGGGGAGCAGCAGAGGGAGAAGCAGACTCCCCGCTGAGCAGGGAGTCTGATGCGGGGCTCGATCCCAGGACCCCGGGATCATGACCTGAGCCAAAGGCAGATGCGTAACCAACTGAGCCACCCAGACATCCCTAAATGTTATTTTTATTAGGAGCATGGAACAGTAGGTAAAAACAGAGGACTGAGTTTGGGGATTTGCTCCATTACAGACCTCGAAAATTGTTACTGTTTCTATTACAGCAGCTCTTATGGCAAGTCCTAATCACCTGCTTATCCATACATCACTCATACCCACGGCACAGCTTCGGAGCAGAGAGTCGATAAATCCACCTGCGCACAAGGCGCTAACTATATAATTTACCATGATTAATCTTTAATTTTTGAGACTCTAGGATCCTGGAAAGCAGATGGTTTGTAGCAGGTCTGTCATTCATTCTCTCCCTTTACCAGGGGCACCCCCAGAAAATAAAAAGTATATAGTCACCGAGCACCTCTAGATGCCAGCCCTGCGTCAGGCACAGCAGTGTACGTTCTCTCGAGTTGCACTTACATAATAACGTTAATGTAAAAAAAATTCCCAACTTATGGGGCGCCTGGGTGGCTCAGTCAGTTAAGCGTCTGCTTTCGGCTCGGGTCATGATCCCAGGGTCCTGGGATCGAGCCCCGCACAGGGCTCCCTGCTCCGCGGGAAGCCTGCTTCTCCCTCTCCCACTCCCCCTGCTTGTGTTCCCTCTCTCGCGCTCTCTGTCAAATAAATAAATAAAATCTAAAAAAAAAAAAAAAGCATCTGACTCTTGGTTTAGGCTCAGGTCATGATCTCAGGGTCATGAGATCAAGCCCCATGTCAGGCTCTGCACTCATAGAGGAGCCTGCTTGAGATTATTGGCCCCTCTCCCGCTGCCCCTCCCCCGGCTCATGCAAATAAAATCTTTTTTTAAAAATAATATCGTGTAAAAATATTCCCAACTTACCTAGTTGCAAAGAGCAACTGAGCTTCAAGTGCCCTATTAATACCCTAAAGATAGAAAATTCTGTTCCTCCAAACTTAGTCATCCAGGCTTCAAATGTGGATTTTTTTCCTCCACCAGATGTCATTACTAATTTTAATTTTTTTCACCTTAAAAACCTTAGTAACGGGGATATTATTTTATTTTTTATCAGTTTGGTAATTTTTAAAAATGTATAATGCCCAGTGTTGACAAGGGTGGGAGTATACAGGTCCATTGGTGGAGGAGATGTACACTGGAAAACCATTTAAAAATATATCAAACCACATTTCTACTCCTAGGAATGTCGCCCTCAAAAGCACTCCCATGCTATGCAAAGTATGAGTGAAAACGCATAAAAAGCACAAATTCCCTTCAATTCAAAGATAATTAAATAAACCATGGTTTAACCACATGATGGGGAACAATGCAACTTTTGAACACCTTGATGTACAATTAGATGTACCCATAAAAAGACATTGAAGACATAACTAAGTGAAAAGGCAAATTGCCAAAGAACATCCTTCCACTCTAAAACAAATAGGGATAGTAATTATAGCAAAAACACAAAAAATATGTTCAAGGGGAAAAAAACAACTGTAGAAAAATAGCTCAAATGACTAAGCATGATCATCTTTGGGAAATGATAGTATGAAAGGAATTCCACTTCTTATGTTATTATTTGTAAATTCTTACACAGAATATAAACCATATATGGTAATATCCGCTATAATTTTTTCTGAATAAAACAAAAATACAATATAAAAATATATAATATTCTATTTGCTTGTACTCAAAACAAAAAATGAAAGTTTTATTAGATCTCCTCTTTGAGTGGAAGACTGACTCTTTAAAGTGACCATTTCTGGGGCGCCTAGGTGGCTCAGTCAGTTAAGTGTCTTCCTTCAGCTCAGGTCATGATATCAGGGTCCTGGGATCGAGCCCCGCATCGGGCTCCCTGCTTAGCTTCTCCCTCTCCCTCTGCCCCTCCCCCTGCTGTTCATGTGTGCTCCTGCACTCATTCACACTCTCTCTGATGAATAAAATGTTTTGAAAATTTTTAAAAAATAAGGTGACCATTTTGAATCTTGCTAGAAATCCCAAATTCTTGTTCTCAGCTTATCACTCCAATTGAAACACCACCAAAGAATTACTAGTGTTTTCACACCTACACCTTATCCAAGAAGTGGCAGAATTCCAAGTAATGTTGTGAATGGCAGTTAACTTAATATTCTAGGACGTTTGCCACTCTTCCGCTTAGGAGTCATCTTGGAAATTGGGCAAACACACTTAGCCTGTTCTCACGCAGATGTTCATGAACTTCTCCAGACCAGACACAAGGGGCCTCGTGAGAGGACTGTGGACAAGAGGAAAGTGGATGGATTATAGAAGCTCTTCAGCAGGACTCCTATAACTGAAAATAGGACTTCTGTAACTTTGCAGTTCAGAGGTAATCCCAGAGCCCTCGGGAAGGACATGGAACCTGCTAAAGTAACAGCTAGAACCTGTCCAACGCGCTTGAAAAAGTAACAAGAAGGAAGGGTAGAGGAGGAGGAGGATCTAAAAGTCAGCAACCTATTCAGGCAGACACGGCCAGACATGCTTTCTCCTACATAGAGAGCCAAACAAATGCTTCAAGATTTCAAAAGATCATCAAAAAAAGAAAAAAGAAAGAAAGAAAAAGAAAAAAATTGATGGTACCCATCAACTCCATATATCTATTTTCCAATACCGGGAGATACTGACAGAATACCCGAGTAACCCAGGAATATCATAGCAAGACTCCTTGGGTCAATCCTGAGAGCGAGCCAAGTTTAGAACTTCTGTGGCATTCCTGCAGCCAAGAAATTCTCTCCCCCCACCCCCCACCCCCAGGAAAAGAGATAAAGAGAAGCCAGGAAGTCAAGAGAAGAGACAAAAAAAAAAGGAAAAAAAAAAAAAAAAAGCTAGATGGCAGTTTGTAGGACAAATCCCAGAAGGTTTTCCTTCCATTTTCAAATTTAAGTTGTCCTTGTTAATGGTAAAAAAAAAAAAAAAAAAAGGGCGCCTGGGTGGCTCAGTTGGTTAAGCGACTGCCTTCGGCTCAGGTCATGATCCTGGAGTCCCAGGATCGAGTCCCGCATCGGGCTCCCTGCTCAGTGGAGAGCCTGCTTCTGCCTCTCTCTCTGCCTGCCTCTCTGCCTACTTGTGCTTTCTCTCTGTGTGTCAAATAAATAAATAAAATCTTTAAAAAAAAAAAAAAAATTTAGCATGAAAGTCCACTGAGGCAGTCACCAGAGTCCTAGGGAAGCTGGGGCGAAGACGTGGTGCTCATTGCTCAGTGTCCAGGTTCTATGAAGGCAACTGATTTGATTGACAATACATGCAGTGTAATTATGCAAGTGCTTGCACAGTGGGAGTCTTAAGATTTTTTAATGGTGCAAGTAAATGTTTTGTAACATCTCTGAAGCTTTGCAAGCTAAAGTTAAGTAGTATGGCCTCTGGCAATGGTCCACACATTTTAAAAGCATGAGAACCTCAAACGTCAAAGGACAGTCTTGCAGATCCCCCACAAGTAATAGTTCTACTCTGACCATTTAAAAATATCTGACACCCTTCAGGTGCGCCTGGGTGGCTCAGTCGTTAAGTGTCTGCCTTCCGCTCAGGTCATGATCTCAGGGTCCTGGGATCGAGCCCCGCATCGGGCTCTCTGCTCCATGGGAAGCCTGTTTCTCCCTCTCCTGCTCCCCCTGCTTGTGTTCCCTCTCTCGCTGTGTCTCTGTCAAATAAATGAATGAAATCTTAAAAAAAAATAAAAATAAAAATATTTGACACACTTTAAAAGAATGTGTGCCAATGCCAAACTCCAAAGATATCAAAGGAATTTATGCTATAGCCCCTAGTACCATTTTTAATAAAATATTTTTTAAAAATGTGTGCCAAATGCATAGATGGTACTCAATTATTGCAGGAATGAAAAAAAAAAAATAACACATAAAATAATTAACCTACAGTTTTTGGAGGGACTGTCCCCTGATCTACAGATTGGGCCATTCTCCTTGGAGTAGAAATTCAGAGTGGAAATGGAGAGCCTGCTTTACCCACTGGTCTATGTGCCGGAGCAAACCTGAAGCTATGAATCAAAAAGAGTCGAAGTCTTGCCTGGACTCCACCCAATCCCAAATGGAAACTGGGGAGCTTTCCATGTGGCAAGTGTCCTCTTAGACTTCAACTTCCACAAAGTGTCAACCCTACTCCCTGCTTAGCTGTTAAGAATGTGGGTCTGTGCTCAGCCAGCAACGTGGCTTACCTGTTCTTCAGCTATTGCTGAAAGGAATAACCTTGAAGTCACTGATGCTTAATTGTATCAAAACCTAGCTAAAGAGATATAATATTTATGAAAGATGATTGGGCAGTCTCTCTTCCTCTACATTTATGCTCATTGATCTCACTTACATGTACAATGTAAAACAGTCAAACTCAGAAGCAGAGAAACTCCTAGAAGCATAAAACAGGTGCTGGGGAGAAGGGAAAGGAGAGAAGTCTTGGTTAAGGAGTACAAAGTTTCAGTTTTGCAAGATGAGTAAATTCTGGAGCATGGGGACTACAGCTAACCATACTATATTATATACTTGAAATTTGCTAAGAGGGTAGATTTCAATTACCCTCAACACACACACACACACACACACACACACACACACACACACAGAAAAAACTAACTATGTAAGGTGATGGATATGTTAATTAGCTTGGTTGTGGTGATGGTTTCAAAATGAATATCAAAACCTCAAATTGTACACCTCAAATATATGTAATTCTTGTGTGTCAATTATAGCTCTGGGTTTGTTTGGGTTTTTTGTGTTTTGTTTTGTTGTTTTGTTTCTTAGTACTTATGCCCACATCGATCTGTTTTGTCAAACTGTGCTTCCGTAGTCTGGTCCCCCAACAGAACTGCTCTCACCAAACTGTATTTCATGTTTATACCACTGGCTCACATTACAGAATGTAATGAGTGACATTGACTTTGAGGATACTGTTGAGGACACTGTTCTCTATGGTATACAGGGTTCTCTGTATAAGGACCAAGGGAGCAGTTTATCTCCGTTCCAGAAAGTTACTTCTAAGCAATTGCTTTTTTCTCCTTTAAAGATATAATAAGAATGCCAATGAGTGATGGTGTTTTTCTACTATGTTACAAAAACTTAGCTGATCTTGTGAACCCGAGTTTCCTCCAGTAATTTCAAAGCATTTTGAAATGGATAACGACCCACATTTTGTGTACTGACCTCGTCCTCATTTTTACTGTTTTCTAATCTTCTGCTTCATTAGCTCCGATTTCCAATGGCGTTTGGTGCCGAAAGTGGCAGAATAGGGGACTAGATGTGCATCTGAGAACAAGTCTATACGTAGAGCCCATCCTGAGCTCCGAGGTTCAGCAGTTACCGCAGCTGACCACTTCCATGAAGAGCCTCCTGGAAAGACGCATTCAGCTGTAAAAGCATGACCACCACCACCTCCACTCAGTGCCCCTTCCACCTCCAGAAAGACTGGAAGCAAGCTGGAGACACTGGTGGAGTGTGTACAGGATTTGGGTGAAAAAAGAAAAAGGTATTGTCTCCGTAAGGAGGAAAGGCTGCATCACACACCAAAGAGCCAAGGAAAAGCGCCTGTGAACTTGGAGAAAGCTCTGGAGCGTGGGATTCGCTGCAGAGCCCAAGCGCCAGGAATGGAAGGTGTGAGAGAACGGCACACACCCCTCTCTCCCAGGAGCCCCCCTCAAGACCAGGAGTCTAGGCAGCTCGGGTTGTGGGCTCAGCACACCTACTAAAGGAAGAGAGAATGTCGAGAGAATGTGAAGTTTAAAAACGAACAGCAAGCAGCAAGTCACCTAAATGTGATTCACAGCCGAAGAGCTGACAGATGTATGGAACTGGTCTGAGAGGCTGTGTAGCGCCAACAGGAAAAGGAAGTCTTATGTGGCAGGTTCAAGAGCATGAACAGGTCTCCTGTTTAAGACCAATGAGTTGAGACTTCTGACCCGGCTATCTTTATGCCCTTAGTTGTATGGGATCCATTCGATTTTAAGATTACTTTTAAAAACAAGGAATATAATACCATACCCCTGAAACTAACATAACACTGTGTGTTAACTGGAATTCAAGCAAAAACTTAATTACAAAAAATACATAAGGAATATACATGGAAAGAATTTCTCTTAAGCTTTTTTTTTATTAACATATAATGTATTATTTGTTTCAGGGGCACAGGTCTGTGATTCATCAGTCTTACACAATTCACAGCGCTCACCATAGCACATACCCTCCCCAATGTCAATCACCCAGCCACCCCATCCCTCCCACCCCCCCTCCACTCCAGCAACCCTCAGTTTGTTTCCTGAGATTAAGAGTCTCCTATGGTTTGTCTCCCTCTCTGGTTTCATCTTCTTGTCTCTTAAGCTTCTTAATATTACTGTGTACTGAGTTGAGGGTGGGGGCATGGAAGGCACGGTACAGGTAGAATGATGGTCTGGGAGCTTCACGGCGGAGCACTTCCATGCCAGCCCCTTGACAACATTTTCCGTTTGTCAGCCACCAGCTCCCAGCACAGTGCACGAGTGTGGCATGCCTTAGGAGCCGTGATGCCCCCAAATCAGATTTGGGGAAGTATAATGCTCTAAACTTACCAATACCCTTTGACTCCCTTTCTAGATATTTACTGTGAGGAGTAATCAGATATATGCCTGAAGATTTTCAAAATCAGGTCCACCTCAGGTGCCTATTTGAGAGTTCCCTTATTTGCTTGATCTTCCTCCTCCTTTTCCCGCAGGACAAACCAGGTTTGTTTCTAGGTGTCTGCCCTCCATACAGGTGTCCTGCTGTCCCAGTAAAGCTGGCAGACCCTCAAAGTTCTCTGGATTTTTGGAGGCGGCTTTTAACCCACCAGAATTTTCACAGAATATCCTCAAAAGTGTTTTTAACTTTCTCCTGCTAATACTAATATAAACTGCTAGTTGCTTTAAACTTCCACAGTGTCAAGCACAGATCTAGGAAATTTATATTTAATCTTTGGGATATCATCATTTTATAGGGAGGACAACCCAGTTAGGAAGGCAAACCCAAGATACAGTATAACTCTAGGATTCCATCTTGTAACCTGACTTCTGTGACAACTATAACCTTGCTGCTCTTGACAAGTTTGGGGGAATGGGTTTTATACCCTCAGGCTATCAAAACTGCCACTGTTCTCCAGTTTGCCAAAAGACCGAGGCTGGGGGAAGAAGGAAAAGGAGGATGGACTAGAGAAAAAGGTCCACCCTAACCACCCAAGAATGTTCATCATGGCACCATTTTAAATGGAAAAAATTGCAAATAATCTTGAGGACTGATTCAATATGTTATGATACACTCAATATATCATTAAAACCATGTGTTAAAAGACTAAAAGTATTTAATGACATAGAAAATGCTCCACTGAGATACTTTGGAATAAAAATCACACTATCTGCAGGGTAATATAAAACACACATGTTGTATGTATGCAGATCTAAAAGACTGGAAGTATGGGACTCAACATTTTAAACAGCTATCTCTGGTGATGGAATTGGGAGACTTTTTTTTTCCCCCTTTGTGCCTTTCTAGATTTTCCAAATCTTTACAACAAACTTGATACATTCTAGTCAGAAGGAAAAAAGCTCCTTTTTAAAAAGGTAAAATATTTAATATTAAGATCTTCTGTGACATCACAAAAACCATACAATCACTGGAGTCAGCTGAAACTCCAGTGGCTACTAGCACAGTTTGGATGACACTAAGTGAACTCGCACTCCCCCATAATAAAACCTGATAGGACACCACAGTAACAATGTAGTATATAGTATATAGTAGAATCTAACACGTGTCTACTTAAAAAGAACTTAGGGGCGCCTGGGTGGCTCAGTTGGTTAAGCGACTGCCTTCGGCTCAGGTCATGATCCTGGAGTCCCGGGATCGAGTCCCGCATCGGGTTCCCTGCTCGGCAGGGAGTCTGCTTCTCCCTCTGACCCTCCTCCCTCTCATGCTGTCTCTCAATCTCTCTCAAAAAAAAAAAAATTTTAAAAAAAAAAAAAAAAAAAAAAGAACTTAGTATGGGGCACCTGGGTGGCTCAGTCGGTTAAGCATCTGCCTTCGGCTCAGGTCATGATCCCGGGGTCCTAGGATAGAGCCCCACATGGGGCTCCCTGCTCACCGGGGAGCCTCCTTCTCCCTCTGCCTGCCACTCCCCCTTCTTGTGCTCTCTCTGACAAATAATCTTAAAAAAAAAAAAAAGAACTTAGTATATGATAAAGGTAGCGTTACTAATCATGCAGGAGGAGGAAGGATTATTTAATAAAGAGTGTGAAAATAGCCATTTTAAGAAGATAAATCACTACCTTATAATATACAACAATACATCATTTCGATGAACTAAGTTGCTAAATGTAAATGCTATACTCAGGAGACCTTAGAAAATGCACGTGAATTTGTGATCTCGAATTTAGAATACCTTTGTAAGCAAAATTTTAAAAGAAGAAAATAAACCAGAGAAAGAGCAATTTTCCTACATTTCTGTATATTGCTTCCTTACATCAAAAACCACCATGAAGGGGCGCCTGGGTGGCTCAGTTGGTTAAGCGACTGCCTTCGGCTCGGGTCATGATCTCAGGGTCCTGGGATCGAGCCCCGCATCGGGCTCCCTGCTCAGCGGGAAGCCTGCTTCTCCCTCTCCCGCTCCCCCTGCTTGTGCTCTGTGTGTCAAATAAATAAGTAAAATCTTTAAAAAAAAAAAAAAACCACCACGAAGGAAATTTTAAGGTAAAAGACACGTTAAGGAAATCTGCAACATATACAACAAAGACTTAAAATTCTTAGTATGAAGAGATCTTATAGGTCAATAAAAAGCTTCATTTTTTTTTTTTTTCTTTTTTTTTAATTAGAGAAAGGACGGGATCAAGCATTAGGTTCCATTAGGGCAGGATGGTCTGGCTCATTCTCTGCTGACTCAGCAGAATGCTCCACACATAGTGAACCACCACTACATACTGATTCCATAAAAGAGATAACTTACAGAAGAGTAGATAGAAATGGCCCGAAAAAGTCCATTTTAGGAGTCCAAAAATCACAGGTAATCAAGTAATGCAAGATAAAATAGCAATAACATTTTATTCTATCAACTTGGCAATTTTTTTAAATAATGCCCGCTATGGTCAATTATGTGATAAAATGAAGGCTATTATCTACTGCTACTATGATTTTAAATTAGTTCAAACTTTCCACACAGTGATTTGTCCCTACAGAAATCTTAATGTTCTTCTGACCCTTCACCAATATTTTTATTTCTGGGTATTTATTCTGAGAAAATAGTCCAAATACACACAAAAATATCAATCTCTCCAATCATTTTAATGTTGTAAATTGGAAACAACCAAATTGTTAAACATAGGGAGTTGGCTAAATAAGTAGATACATGTGATAGGTTATGAAAATAGTTGTGATCTAGAATATTTAAATATATGGAAAACTGCATATTACAAAATAAGTTTAAAAAGACAAACATACATGTATATATTGATTTCCACTTTTTTAAAATATGTGGATATATATGTTTACTTGGATAATGGAATAGATTTTTATTTTTTTTTATTTTTTTAAGATTTTATTTATTTATTCATGAGAGATAGAGAGAGGCAGAGGCAGAGGGAGAAGCAGGCTCCCCGCGGAGCAGGAAGCCCGATGCAGGGCTCGATCCCAGGACCCTGGGATCATGACCTGAGCTGAAGGCAGCCGCTTAACCGACTGAGCCACCCAGGCGTCCCTGGCAGAGATTTCTTAAATAGGAAAAGAATACACTGAACTTCATCCAAAGACATCTATAGACAGTCCCTGGCTTACAATATTTCATCTTATAATTTTTCAACTTTACAATGGTGTGAAAGCCACATGCATGTAGTAGAAACCATACTTGGAATTTTGAATTTGGATGGTTTCCCTGGGCTAGCGATGTGCAATATGGTCCTCATGATGTAGGGCAGCGGCCACCACCACTCCCAGTCAACCACGTGATCACAAAGGTGAACAATCAATACATGGACAACCATTTTGGACCCACACAACCATTTCACTCTTCCAGTACAGTGTTCAATAAATTACATGCAATATTCAAAACTTTATTATCAAAGAGGCTTTGCATTAAATGATTTTGCCCAAATGTAGGCTAACGTAAGTGTTCTGAGCACTTTCGAGGTAGGATAGGCTAAACTAGGATGTTTGGTAAGTTAGCTGCATTACATACATTTTCAACTTATGAAATTTTCAATTTATGATGGGTTTATCAGGATGTAACCCCATTTTAAGTCAAGGAGGATCTGTATTTTGAAGATTTAAGACACAGATCGGGGGGGAAAAGATCTTATCAAAGCATGTATCTGCTAAAGTACTGGTATCAGGAATATATAAGGAATTTTTACAACAATCACATAGTTTTTAAAAAACAGGAAATATATTTGAACACACACTTCACCAAAGAAGGTATATGAAGGGCAATTAAGCGCATATAAAGATGTTCAACAACATTAGTCATTTGGGCCATTAGTCCCAAGTAATACCACAGTGAGATATCACAATGAGATTCCACTGGAATGGCTAGAATTTAAAGACCGACCACACTGTTTCTAAGAATGTGGAGCAACTGGAAATCTCATACACTACTGGTCGCAACACAGAATGCTTCAACCTCTTTGGAAAACGGTTTCTAAAAACTTAAACCTTCACCTCCCATAGGACCCTGCCATTCCACTCCTACGTATTTATCCAAGAGAAACAAAAGCGCATGTGCATGTCTACACAAAGACATACATGAATGTTCATAGCAGCTTTACTTGTAATAGCCAAAAACCAGAAACCATCCAAATGTCCAATAGGAAAATTGACAGAAATTGTGGTATGTTCTTACAATGAAATACTACTCAGCAATAAAAAGGAATGAACTATGGATTCACACAACATGGAGGAATCTGGAAATAAGGATTCTGGGTGTAAGAGACAAGGGAAAAAAAGATCCTAATTAGAAAGATAAGATTCCTGGGGCGCCTGGGTGGCTCAGTTGGTTAAGCGACTGCCTTCGGCTCAGGTCATGATCCTGGAGTCCCGGGATCGAGTCCCGCATCGGGCTCCCTGCTCGGCGAGGAGCCTGCTTCTCTCTCTGACCCTCCCCCCTCTCATGTACTCTCTCTCATTCTCGCTCTCTCAAATAAATAAATAAAATCTTTAAAAAAAAAAAAAAAAGAAAGATAAGATTCCTTATTACTCAGCCATCAAAAAGAATGAAATCTTGCTATTTGCAACGACATGGAACTAGAAGGTATTATGCTAAGCAAAATAAGTCAATCAGAGAATGACAATTATCATAGGCTCTCATTCATATGTGGAATTTAAGAAACAAAATAGATGAACATAGGGAAAGGATGAAAAAATAAGATGAAATCAGAGAGGGTGACAAACCATAAGACTCTTAACTCTAGGAAACAAACTGAGGGTTGCTGGAGGGGAGGTGCGTGAGGGGTTGGGGTAACTGGGTGATGGGCATTAAGGAGGGCACATGATGTAACGAGCACTGGGTGTTGTATGCAACTGATGAATCACAAAACTCTACCTCTGAAAATAATACACTATATGTTAATTAATTTTAAATAAAAAAGATAAGATTCCATAAGATTCTCAAAAATGCAAACTAATCTATAGAAACCAATGGTTGCCTTGGGCTAGGGGAGGGGCATGAGGTAGCTTGTGCAAGTGATAACTACGTTCATTAACTTGATTTTGGTGATGGTTTCAAACATACATATGCATGTATATACAGACACAGATACATTTATACACATCCATATATACATATATATGTGATGAGGGAGCAGAAGGCTAGCTGAAGACAAAGCATAAGCTGACTACCCTACAACCTCCCCCACCCCCCCACTCCTGGACGGGACATGTGGTGTGACATTCTTCCAGGAATCTCCTATCGTAATGTTAATGCCTTGCTAGAGGGGAAAAACAACCTTAACTTGACAATGGCAAGGCCTCTGGTAGCTTGTAGGTCCTCCTTAGCATATGAAAGTTCTCTTGAAACCTCCCTTTTCCCCACCCCTCATAACCCTGGGGCAGCAGCTCTTTCTGCCCACGGGTCCTGTCCCCAAGCTTTAATAAGACCACCATTTTGCACCAAAGATGTCTCAAGAATTCTTTCTTAGTCGTCGGCTCCATCCCACTGAACCTCACCTATATTCCAAAACTACATCATATGCATCTGTGAAACCACAGAGATCAAGTATGTGTGTATACATGTATACATAATAGAACTCAAGTTGTAGACTTGAGCCCAAATGACTAATGTTGTTGAACATCTTTATATGCACTTAATTGCCCTTCATATACCTTCTTTGGTGAAGTGTGTGTTCAAATATATTTCCTGTTTTTTAAAAACTATGTGATTGTTGTAAAAATTCCTTAAATGGGTGTAGTTTATTGTCAGTTACACCTCAAAGAAGCTATAAAACAACATTAAATAAAAACCTATGGGGAGAAAAATTAATAAGTATCCCAGCCCTCAAGTGAGACTGCCAGACTGGGGAGCAACCTGATTGATCCACAGAGACCTGAACAGAGCCAGAGCGCTTCCACATCTATCGAAAACTTAGGTCTTAATTTTCCCTCTTACCCTTACCTGTGGATATTGGGATTCTGGATGTTTTTCTTTTCTGTTTTTGTTAGGTTCCAAGTTTTCTTTCATGATCACATAATCCTTTCATAGTAAAAATTATTTTATTAATTTAAAAATGTTTAATGAAAAAACCAGTTTAAAAGATCTTAATAGTAGAAACACTAAGTATCAAATGCTTAACCACAGTTGAATACCAAGTGGAAACATGCCCCTGAAGATGGACAGACGATGGATAGACGTGGCTGTACAGAGAGATTTCAGAAGAAATCACCTTAGTCTACTTTAGTCTAGAGAAAAGGAAATGAAGGAGAGCTCAGAGAATAATTAATTTTCTTTAGTAATGCTTTCAACTCTGCTCTGATACCATCTACTGCAAATCCTTGTCTTACCCTAATCAGCGGGGGACGGAGGAGATTCTGCCGCACCAGAGAAAGGCAAAGAGGCCTCTGGCAGTTTACCCAAAAAAAGCCCAGGCTGCTGCAGAGGTTATTCGAGCAGCTGCAGTCTTTGTTATGTGTGCACTATTTTGATGGGCACTGAGGGATGGCAAGGGCAATCTGACCTTGACAGCCGCAACAGGCAGGCTCGAAAAGCAAGTGGCAAGGCTCTGCTGTTCCACAGCTCTGGAATGCATGAAAAATCTTCACTAACCTCTTGGAATAATATCACCCTTTGGAGACATTGCCCACCCCCCCCCCTTTTTTTTTTTTTAATACTTTAAGTACCCAAGTGTTGCCTGCAGACACAGCGCAAACTTAATGGCTCTGTATCAGTTCACCTTCGAAGAGCCTTCTTTTTCCAGGAGATGATGCCACAGACCTGTCAAGGGCAAGAGAGATACCACCTTACAGAGGGGGAGATCTGTGCTTCTCGCTTGAGCATGCCCCCAACCCACAGAGCTGCATATGCTGAACCATGAAGGGTGGTTGGGGGCCAGTCACAGCCCCTCGGACCCAGGGATCCCTCACATTTATGTCTGCGCATTGCTAGCTCCCGTCCCTATCCAGATGTATGTGGGCAAGGTGGGAGCGACACCATCGGCCTCAAGGCAACTGAAGGGTCAGTTTGAATTTTGAAGACATGAATTTTTGTCTCTTTCAGAGCAGCACCCATGTTCAAAGTTAACCTCACCTCTCAACAAATCGTTTCACCAACGTAAGTCTTGGCCAACACTGGACTTCCTTCTTACATCTTCTCGAAATGCAGAGAGCCGGACCTGCAGTCCAAGTCACCCTGATAAATCCCAACAGGTAGGGCTAATCTACTGAAGCGGGTCCTATTCAGTCTGCTTACCTCAAGGATACAGGCAGTGCTAATCTCCTTCGCCTTTCTTACAGATTTAAAGAGAAGCAGGGAGAGAGCAGAGTCAGATCCTTGCTCTGTAAGCAAAATAACCCCACCCACTGTGTTGTACAGGACCCACGAGATTTACACTCACCAATTAGCCCATTATCTTCCTTTTGGAAGGGCTTAAAAAAGGATGGCTGGGGAAACAAGAGAGGTGGACTCCAGAACAGCTTAGAATCAAGGTGGTCCTACAAATGATCAAGTTGGAGACCCAGTAGAATGGAGCGTCTCGACACAAAAATCCTAAAGATCTCCATTCACTACAAAGCTCAGAGATAGCAAGAGAGGACATCAAGCTAGGGAGATGATATCGGAGGGAGAAGTCTCAAGTCTCCTCAGGTTCGGAGAGGAGATGAGCTCAGGCTGGTGGCAGTGGTCTTCTACCCGTCCAAGGAGAGCCCCTGCTGCCAGGTTGCAGGAAGGTCTGTCGTGGTGAAGTTCTGGATAATTGCTTTCTATGGCTTCAGAAACCAACATTAGTCAGTTAGCTGTGCCAGCTGGCTGTGCCACCTGGTTCTAAATGCCCTTATTTACAACCCCACTGGTGCCGGATCACTTTCTTATCCAGAGACCTTATAACAGATGGGCAGTCACACGACAATCGTGATACTACCAGTCCACAAGCTTGCCCAAATAGACATCTCTGAGGTCTAAGAAAGAGCACAGCATACCTAGTCCCTTTTATATAATCCCAATTTTACAGATGAAGAAATTGAGCCAGTTACATAACTGCCTAGCATCACAGCTAGGGCCAACAACTGAAACCAAGTGACCTAACTCCAGAGTTCACATTCAATCATGGCACTGTATTGCAAAATGACCTATATAGGTTTCTAAGGAAAAATGCCCTACGTAGGGGCGCCCGGGTGGCTCAGTTGGTTGGGCGGCTGCCTTGGGCTCAGGTCATGATCCCGGAGCCCCGGGATCGAGTCCCGCATCGGGCTCCCTGCTCAGCGGGGAGTCTGCTTCTCCCTCTGCCCCTCCCCCCTCTCATGTGCTCTCTCTCATTCTCTCTCTGTCAAATAATAAATAAAATCTTTATTTAAAAATAATAAATAAATAAAGTTTCACTGGGCACCTGGGTGGCTCAGTCGGTTAAGCGACTGCCTTCAGCTCAGGTCATGATCCTGGAGTCCCGGGATCGAGTCCCGCATTGGGCTCCCTGCTCGGCAGGGAGTCTGCTTCTCCCTCTGACCCTCCTCCCTCTCATGCTCTCTTGTCTCTCATTCTCTCTGTCTCAAATAAATAAAATCTTTAAAAAAAAAAAAAAAAATGCCCTACGCAGACCAAAGCAAAGGGAGCTTTGCTCTGGTTAGAAAATTAACCTCCACTCAGATGGTCACCCAAAGCCACAGACTTGGAATTAACAAGAGCCATCATCGTATCAAATCTCCAATCCAAACCATAAATCCTGTCTATAAAATCCCCCAACAGATTATCCATCTTCTAGTGTTGCCACAAATACCACAACCAGTAAGTGGCAGTATTTACGGAGCATATACTCTGTGCATGCCTCTCCCAGGACTTTATGGACAGGATCACATTTAGTCCCTATTAAGTAAGAAGTACATAATTCCCGTTTTTCAGATAAAAAAATACGTCTGAAAGTGATCTGTCTATAATCACAGACCCTGTGATTAGCAAACTCAAGATGGCCCATTGGAAAGGGGTCTAGGAGTCAAGACGGAGGTGCAAGCCCCTTCCAGGGAAGGGGGGGCACTGTGAACAGGTGTCAGCCCCACGGCGACATGCGTGTCCCACAGGATTGCAGCCGATGTTCCCCATGCCATCAGTTTACTCTTTCTGCAAACTGCCTTTTTGCCCCCCCCTTTTTATTTAATGTTTGTTTCACCTCTTACTCATGTCAGCAGATACTTAACGAGCACCCAGTGTGAGCCAGAGACTAACAGAAGCACTGAGGGTACACCAGGGAGCCAAACAGAAATCCTGCCTCTCATGGAACATGTATACTGTTGGGGACGGGAGAAAGAACGTGTGTGTGCATGCAAAATATATGAGAGATATGTAAATATCCCTACTGTCTATAGATACCTTCTAGTACCTCCATGGATAGGTAATAGACGCAGAGAAGGAAATCTTTGGTACAAGTATTATGGTAAGAAAATGGAAAATAAGGCAAAGTAAGAAGGATTGAGAGTGATGATACAGGGAGGAGTGGAATTTTATATCAGATGGTAGGAAAAGTCTTTGCTAATGGAGGGACTTAGAAGCAGAGACTTTAAGTAGATACTTCATGTACTTTGGGGTCCTTAGATCCAGGAAGGGATGGGGCCAATAGGTCTCATCTGAACAGCCCTAGAGAAAGGTCTCTCTCTCTTCATTCATTCATCTTGGAGTATCTCAGACAGTGATTCCATTACACTAGACTCTGTGAAAGACCCAAAGAGGAAGAGCAACCAGTTGTCTTGAGTAGGGTTCCCTGGGAAATGGTCTCAGACTGGTATTTGTGTGCCGGAAGGAGTTTTATTAGGAGCGCTCTGGGGAGCAACATTGTAAGGGAGGAAGAGAAGCAACACTGGGCAGAGGGACATGCTGACTAGTCTCACGGGGATCTCTGGAGCTGGGATGGCCCTAGAGAGGGCAGGCCTTTGGACCTCTGCATTGTCCAGTCCCTGGATACAGGCTGTCCCCAACAACAGAGAGAACCCTGGCTAGGCTGCTTCTACAGAGGGCAGTTAGAAGCAAGGGACTCCAAAAGTAATTAGCAGCCAACTCTTCAGCAACCGCAGACATGAGTAACTGAACACCTTACCTGGAGGGAGGTCTGGGCCAGACACCACAGCACCCACTGCACTAACCGTCCAAGACATTCTCTGCAGGCAGTATCATAAGATGGGTAAGAACATCTTGGGTGAGAGCACCAGGGTAAATCTGACACCATTATCAGTAGAACTATGGACAAGTTCCCTCTGTGCCTGGACTCCCTGGTCTGTAAGATTAAGGTAACAATGATGTCTATTTCCTTGGGTGGTTCTGAAGATTATAGGAGTTAGCACATATAAAATGCTTAGAGAAACACCTGGCCTACCATGGTAAGCGCTGAATAAATTTTTTTTGCTCTCAGAGTATCCCCTGCACATATTACTATTTCTATTCTATTAAACAAGTTTGGATAACCCACTATCTCTTCTCTCCCTTCTCTGCTTTGCCATCCACATGGTTTGCACGGGGCTGGCTCCACCCCTCAAGTGCAGGGAATGAGCCCGTGAATCGGGCCTGGCCATTAGGGCAGCTCAGACCTTGGTGCCTATTCTGGAACAAGCATCCAACCTAAACGAAGACCAGCAACCCCTCCCCTGGGGCTTCCACTAGACTTTCATCAAAGCATGTTCTTCTCCCCTTGAAAATCTAGCTCAAAAGCTTATATAAAGATTCTGAAATTTCTAGGAATCCTCTTTTCTAAATTTTGGAGTGTGCCAGCCTAAAAATGAAGCCAACCCAAAAGAAACAAAGCCAAAAGAGGAGAGAGATTCCTAATGAATGTGATTGAGTTTCTGGATCCTGTCATAGCTGAAACTAGCCTTCCGGGTTTTGTAAGGAAGAGAGAGAAAATGAAGAAATTCTTCTGTGAATTGGGTTTGGGCTGGGTCTTTTCACTAGCCATACCTGCCTATGTAAGCACAGCTGAGCCAACTGAAAGTCCACTCTGGACTCTGTAGAGGTGAGCATACCCCGGAGAGCAAGAGCCTGGGGTCCGGCCATGAAGAGAAAGAACATAACAAGCAAGAGACAACCACAGCCTAGAACAGCCTTGTCAAAAGACTAACCCCTCACATGAGGGGATGAGAACGGCTCTGCCCCAAAACCCATATCCCCAGGCTAGTCAGGAGAACACCATCCAAGTCCGGAGAACAATTCTACAAAGTACCTGCCCAATCTCTTCAAAACTATCAAGAGCATCAAAAACGAGGAAAACCTGAGAAATTGTCACAGCCAAGAGGAGCTGGATGATGATTAAAGGTACTGGGGTGTCCTGGGTGAGATCCAGGAACAGAAAAAGGACATTACAGACAAATAAGATCTGAGTAGAGGGGCACCTCGGTGGCTCAGTCGGTTAAGTGTCCTACTCTTGATTTTGGCTCCGGTCATGATCTCAGGGTCCTGAGACTGAGCCCCACATGGGGTTCCACACTCAGCGGGGAGTCTGCTTGAGGATTCTCGCTCTCCCTCTGCCCCTCCCAACTCATGCTCACACACACACTCTCTCAATAAATCTTTAAAAAAATATATAAAAGGAGAAGGAAGGTCATCTCTGCACCCTCTTCCAGTTAGTCTTTGCTCTGATGGTTGAGTGGCCTAGTAAGATGGCAGCAAAGCATAACCTTCCGGCAGCTGGATAGCCTTTCCATCACAACGCCTCTCCCATTCATTTAGCACACCAGGCTGTGTGCAGGGTACTGGGGCTCAAAGAAATGTAAGCAAGCTATGGTCTTGCACTCAAGGAATTTGCAGTCTAGGGAGTACTGGACAGCAAAGGTGGGTCTCCCGGCTCTACTAGTCTGATGGCCTCCCCTGTAGAGCGATCCTTAGCAGTGGGGTTGAAGCTGTAAGACCTTGGCTTAGAGAACCCCTGAACTTCAAACAGCTGGGTCATGAAAGGAGAAAGAAAGAAGGGAGAAAAAGGAGTTGGCTCAGTTGGCTGCTTTTGAAAAAGGACCACAGGCTCTTAAACCTACAGATCCACAGTCCCTTAAGTTAAATCCTTGAGCCAGATAAGCTTCAGACCAGAGAATTTTTCAGAATTTTAGAAAGCAGCGAGGTTGCATTACCACGAGCTCCAGTGAGATCTGGGGCCACACCCCCATAATCAAATGTATCATCAAAGCAAAACACAAATATGCACTCAAAGCAGGAGAAGGAGAAGGATTATAAATAGCTTCATGAATTCCAGACAGGTTTTGCCATGAAAAAATGTTGGTGCCAAACTTAGAGTGAAATTCTTGGTTTTCAGAGCTTTTGTAACCTTAATAACCCTTTCAGCTTCAACCCCAAGAGAGAGTCGGTAGGGGTCTTCCCATCCACCTCCATTCTCCCTCAAGCTGTGTTTATCTCCTAACCCCGAGGATGATCATCCTTAAAGTTCCTTGCAAACTTCTCTCAGCCATCTGATAACATCAGTGTTTTGGAGGAAGTGGTCCTGACCTGGTTTCCCTTCCCAGCTAGTGCCTTAGTTCACACTCCCTACCCCACTACCCCCTGCCACCTCGCCCACACACTAATCAGTCCTTCTAAGCTTGAGTGTGCACCCCAAGCACCCAGAGAACTTACTAAAACAGATACTAAGCTCTGCACCCAGAGTTCCTGATTCAGTGGGTCTGGAGCAGGGCCCCAGAAATGCATTTTTAACAAGTTCCCATTTGCATCCCTTGGATGCTGCTGGTCCTAGACCCCACTTTAAGGATCCACTGCATTACTTGACCGAGCTTCCTCATTCCACACTGCAGTGAAGAAATCAATAAGCCCTCAAACCCATTTTTCATTCTTATAAAGCTCCCAAATGACCCCAATGTGTATTTGACGGCTCACAGCTGCCTGCCTATTTGACACATATAGAGACAAAAAGCCAGCTGGATACTTGTGAAAAGCTTGATTGCCCTGGGATTGTAATGGGATGTCACCCTGAGAAGCCCAAGCTAGACTCTTCACTGGCGTAGGACTCAAAACAGCAATTCTAAAGGGACTTGCGGGGGGGTGGGGGGGGTTAGATTTTGATTTTAAAGAAAATTCCTGAATTAAAATTATTTTCCCACTCCACTGTATCATGTTGCTTTGGGGGGGGGGGTTGCAAATTATTTTTGAAAGTCATTAAATAAAATGCTATTTTCCTTTTAACGTAAATAATTGTCAGCCAACATGGGAACCAGTGCACACAGACTCCCTTCCTTCAGGAATCAGGGAAGTTGTGCAAACTCTCATGAGTTGATTTTCTTAATTTCTCTACCTACAGGCCAGTTGCTAACATCAAGATATTTCTTTAACTTTTTTTTTTTCCCAACTCTATTCCTCCATCTTCATCTTCTAGATCTTACCTACTAAGTCCAGAAGAATCTCTTCTTACTCTATTTCAATTCTCAGGGGGAGAAATGGCCACATATGAGAAATAAAAGCTAAGACAGATCTACTCAAACACAAAGCTACACTTTTAGACACAAGAATCGGTGCCACCAACCTCTCAAATTTTTGGTGTCCTTCAATCTTTACAAAAGTCTTCATATTTCTGACAGTGCATTTATGCAAACATTAATGACAACCAAAAATATATTCTTGTTGAGTTTGTTATCTCCTTTATGATTTTGAATATTCTAGTACTACTCTTTTGACTTGTTTCATTACAAATATTATTTAACCTACATCATAGGTTTAATTTTGGAGGGTTAATCTGGAACACTATGATTTATAAATTTGTAGGTCAAGGGATGTGTATTTTTGCTGCAATAAAGATCTACAAGCTGGGACGTCTGGGTGGCTCAGTCAGTTGAGTGTCTGCCTCTTGATTTTGGCTCAGGTCATGACCTCAGGGTTGTGAGATCCAGCCCCACTTCAGGCTCCATGCTGGGTGTGGCGCCTGCTTAGGATTCTCTCTCCCTCTGCCCCTGCCTTCCCCTCCCTACTCCCAGCCTCACACTCTTAAAAAAAAAAAAAAAAAAAAAAAAGCCAATTCATTCCTTTCTCAAGGACTACAGGAATTTCTGTAGTCCCCTAAGCATGACATATCGGTAATAACAGAGTCCCTTAATGAACATAGCTTAGCCAACTCCTAGATTATCAAGCTGAACCACTGGGTTTTCTTCTTCTACAAAAAGATCTTTGCTTTTCAAAAGAACCAACCATAGTTTCCTTTAAATAGTCAGATGTGAAAGCATATTTTGTCTCACACAAATTTTCACGCACACAGCTGTTGCTAAAAGCAAATGAGAAAATGAAATAGAAACGAAGGGTAAGTATCATCAGTCTTATCTTAGGCCTGTAGACTCTGCCTTATTAGATTGAGTCTCATTTCCTAATAGAAAGGTTCAAAGCACATGACTTCCCGTGTGGCTGTGAGATTTAACCTTGGCCGACACTGCTACGTCCCTCACCGCAGCTCAACAGTAAGCAGCCAGGTGAGATCTAGGACAAGGGATGGTTGCTGATGCCTTACACACAGGGTTACCAACGGCAAGGATTAAATGTCTAAAGAGCAATTTGTTTCCAAGTATGTCTTCTGTAGCTCATCCTTAGAGGCAAGAGTTGTATCTCGGGAAGTTCTGCCCTAATGGGAACTATTCTAAAATTGGGGTTCAGTGCACACCCTGTCCCTCAGTTAGGGTCCCTGACTCTGACCCTAATTGGAGATATTAAGGATGGGGCCTATAAATGGATTTTTAACATTCTGTTTCATGTCTTAAAATGCTCTTACCTCACCATATGTCCTAACTATCCTTTAAAAACAAAATCCAGCCCTGTTTCTAGAGAAGGACCAGGTTGGTACTTGTCCCTTAAAGATATACACCCCATACTCAGGCAACCTGCTTCTGTGGTACTAAGAATCCCATAATTCACTAAGACCGTGGGGTGTAGGTCTTCCTTCTATAGATGCCACTGTGCCTGAAATCATGCCATCAGTGGTGGCCTGAATATCTATTTGCTGGTGCCCCTATGTAGCAGGTGTCTCCTAGGCCAACTTGGCCCCTACCCTCAAATGACTCAGGGCCCTTAGAAGAGTCCCTTCTTTGG
Source organism: Neomonachus schauinslandi (assembly GCF_002201575.2). NCBI lineage: Eukaryota > Metazoa > Chordata > Mammalia > Carnivora > Phocidae > Neomonachus > Neomonachus schauinslandi. Next base: position 136,764,499 of record NC_058410.1, on the reverse strand, counting down.
GGGTCAATTATTGTTCTGTCTCTGTACACCTGTTAATATGCAACTACTCATGGGTAAAACAAGGCATGCTATGGATTTGTTCATCAGGTCTTTCTTCCCCAACCTAAAGTATCTGAGAACAGGTAATTTGTAAAGAAAATAATTCTTGAAAAACCTCTAGGAAGAAATACAATGACCCACAGACCCCAGTTTGAGAAAAACAACTGTCACCTTAAGACACACTTCACGGGGCGCCTGGGTGGCTCAGTCGTTGGGCGTCTGCCTTCGGCTCAGGTCATGCTCCCAGGGTCCTGGGATCCAGCCCCGCATCGGGCTCCCTGCTCCGCGGGAGGCCTGCTTCTCCCTCTCCCATTCCCCCTGCTTGTATTCCCTCTCTCGCTGTGTCTCTCTCTGTCAAATAAATAAATAAAATCTTAAAAAAAAAAAAAAAAAAAGACGCACTTCACTACAATCACTGCCCTCCTATGAGCAAGAGCCGTGCATCGGCCATGACTTCAGCGAAGCACTAGATGGCGCTAGAAACCCGCCGCAGAAGAGTAACGGCCCGCATGGCCTTAGCGGACAGCTTTCCCAAGCACCCCACGTACAGTGCTTCAAAACTGGCCCTCGCCGGTCACTTTCCTCAGAGAAGAGCTGAGGAAACAAAAACGAATATTCTAACAAAAGAAGCACCTACCGTTCTCACTGTCAACATTCTGATTTAATGCACATGGCCAGCGATGGGGCTTCAAGGAGACCAGGACTTTCCAAGTTATTCTGAGTTCTCATTTCCTCGGATGCTATTTAGAGTTAGAATTTCATCCAGCTCCCGGACAGAAACATGCGGGCACCACAGACCACAATGGATCTGAAAGGCTTTTGTAAACTGTGGTGGGTTATGTATGAATCGCCATTAGCCCACAAAATGAACGGAAAAAGGAACAGATGGCTTAACATGTTACCCCTTCTAGAAACATCTATATTTACATGAGAATGGTAATAAAAGGACAGGGTTTCAAACAAAGGAACAAATCTCTAATGGTTGAATGTAAGACACCGTAAAGAGATTTTAAGTTACCATCTCTTCCCACTGGAAAAATCATCTTTCATAGCTTTTTTTTTTTATTTATTCTTATGTTAATCCCCATACATTACATCATTAGTTTTAGATGTAGTGTTCCATGATTCATTGTTTGTGCATAACACCCAGTGCTCCATACAGAATGTGCCCTCCTCAGTACCCATCACCAGGCTAACCCATCCTCCCACCCCCCTCCCCTCTAGAACCCTCAGTTGGTTTTTCAGAGTCCATCGTCTCTCATGGTTCGTCTCCCCCTCCGATTTCCCCCGCTTCATTCTTCCCCTCCTGCTACCTTCTATCTTTCATAGCTTTTAACAGCCAGCTTTTCCTCCTCCTGCCTCGACCCCAGCTGTGCAACCGACCACACTCTGATGCAGTACTCGCTGTGCTCTTCCCTTCCCTCCATGCCCCTCAGCATCCACACTTTCAGATTTAGAGAATCTTTCTTTCTGACCCTAAACTCTCCCTCCCTATATACACACACTCAACAAATCAAGCTAGCCACAATGTAAGCCCCAAAACTTAGCAATACTGTAACTCTTCACACCACTTGATAACTGATAGTCTTTCCACCAGAGAAAAAGGGGATGCCATAAATTGCCTACGTTCTCAGACCTAACTGGCAGGATTCAGACCTAAATGCAGAGCCCCAGTTCCCAGCATCCCAAGGACTATTCTGGAAGCTACAAGAAAGATGGAAGAAAGAGCTCTCAAAAGCAAAGAGATCTGGGCAGTAAAACCAGGTTCTTGAATCCAGATTTTTTTTTTTCTCTTTATTTTCAATTAGCCAACTTATAGTACATTAGTTTTTGATATAGTGTTCAACATTGAATCCAGATTTCTTAATCCTCCCTGAGGATGGCCCACAGGGGAAGTACATCCTAGGCTGCTGAGAGCATTACAACATACTTTTGGCATTTTTACTGAAATCCCCTCCTAGGACTTGACAGTACCCCCACTCACAGCCTTTCTTCCCGATCGACCATTCCTACTAACCGTTCCTCTTTGGCACCACAGAGCCTCATGCCCTTCATGGGCCAGCCCAGGCCTGACGTGCACACAGTGAAGCCTTTGTGAGACTGGCAGTCCTTCCCCACTGGGGTGAGTCCAAGGCCTGGGAAGAGATTCCCTTCTCTAGAGCAGGAAGGTGGTGCCCAGAACACCTTCGGTCCTGAACGTGTCAACGTGGGGCAGGAGGTAAACAAGGATTAAGAAGACTCAAAGACGGCCTTGGAGAAGGGCCACCACCTGTCCTCTGAGGGTGCAATCCTACAAATGGCCCCTCTAAAAAATGGACATCGGTATGAAATACTTTGATCTGAGAGCTGGGGAAGTGGCCATGGCTCTCCAGGGCACCCCACTCCCCTCTCCTTGTTAGATCCTATACCTAGAAAGGACTTCCACAGAAGTCACCCCAAGGGCAGAAACAGAAGCAAGACATGAAGCTCATTCAATCATCCTAAGAACGTGTCAGGAAGCCTTGACAGCACCAAGGTAAGGCTGAGGTCACTGCTGCCCCAGGACTTACACTCCTGTGGGATAAGCGCTGCCCTCGCACACCCCTGCTCCCAAAGGACAAGGGGATACTGAATATACAGAATGCATACATGTGCATCTGTGTATACATGTACTGATGTTTCTCTGTAGCTACGTAAACATACATATACACATACACAACCCTTCATGAATGTGACTCAGTGGAACTACAAAGGGCAAAAAACAATACCCTACACTTTCATAAAGCTTTCTTACCTCTATCAAAAACTGTTTCAACTATGACTACATTGTTTCATTCCAACGCCACGAGGCAGACTGGGCAGATAGTATTAGCCCTGTTAGAGGAGGAAATTAAACTTCCAATATATTGTGCTGGTGTGAATCAAAACTAGACTTCAAATTTAATGACTTATTCATGTCATCCTGCACCTAACAGATATTGCTTAATAACTGTACAATAATTAATTACAATTGTGCAGCTTGGGATATAAACTTTCAATGTTTTATAAATCTATCTAAACTATTTTTGTTGGGGCGTCTGGGTGGCTCAGTCAGTTAAGCATCCGACTCTTGATTTCAGCTTAGTTCATGATCTCATGGCCCTGGAATGGAGCCCCACATCTCTGCGCTCAGCAGGGAATCTGCTTGAGGATTCCCCATCTCCCCTGTCTCCCTCTGCCCCTCCCCACCCCGGCTCTCACTCTCTCTAAAATAAATCAATCTTTAACAAATAAAAAAAATAAATGTAAAGAATTATTTTTGTTGATACCCCCCCACAGATCACTTTTTACCTCTATAATTAAAATCGAAGTAAGAATGAGCAAAAATCATTTGGATTTTTATCCCAAAATAGCTATTGGTCTATTATACTCAATCCTACCTGCATATCAGGAATCAACTGAGGATCTTTTTCAAAAATGTCAATGCCTTACTGTAGAAGGCTCTTTGAACAGAATGATGCCTACCCAAAATTGAGAGGCAGCATGATGTTTTGGAATCACACAGCCCAGGACTGACATCTAAATGCCATCACTCCACTCACCAGCTATAGGACATGGACAAATCACTTAATCTCTTTGAATCTCGCTCACCATCTTGCTCCCTGCAGGGGAGTCTCTGGCCATGTTCATCTCCTCCACCCGTGAAATGAACTGGCCCACTTCCTCCACCCATCCCCTCATGTTTGGCCACCGCCTTCCCACTTTCTTTAGATACCCAAAGCTACTATCAGCCCGGCTTCATGGGGATGGGAGAGTCCCACCTCATAGTTGTCAGAATTCAGTAAGAACATACATGCCTTCTCTGGGCCAGACACTGCATGGGATCCACAAATGAGCATGACATGACCCTACCCTCAAGGAGTCCACTCCAGCAAATCACCTAACATGGTACCTGGTATACAGTAGGTGCTCAATATTTTGTTGAATGGAGTAATAAGTGAATAGTAGATTCTTTTTAAAGATTTTTTTTTTTTTTATTCGACAGAGAGAGACAGAGCGAGAGAGGGAACACAATCAGGGGGAGGGGGAGAGGGAGAAGCAGGCTTCCCGCGGAGCAAGGAGCCCGACGCGGGGCTCGATCCCAGGAGTCTGGGATCAGGACCTGAGCCGAAGGCAGACGCTTAACGACTGAGCCACCCAGGTGCCCCAGTAGATTCTTAATAAATATCAATGCCTGGGCTTCACCCTGGCCAACTGAGGCAAATGTTTGGGGGCAGACAGGGCAAAGTAATTTTTTAAAGCTCCATGTAGGACTTCGCTGTGCAACTGTGGACTTGGGCGTATGAGAGTACAGTGTCCTCCAATGTGTACCCGATGCCAGATCATTTTGTACATCTTGTGTGTGCACAGGTCTATTTCTATAACTTTAAGATCTCCAAGTTTACCAGCTATGTAAAGGTCATTCTTTCCACAAACATTCAAATACAATAACTTGAGCTACTAACATATGGTGAGAAACCCACCCACTTCCCTGATTTCTGAGGCATCCAGGAAGCATGTTTTCCTGGTTCATCTCACTCTAAATCCCCATGATCGCCAGTTTCTCAGTCCCACCCACCATCTTGCTTCCTGCAGAGACTGGCCTGTTTCTTCAGCCCATCCCCTCACCTTTGGCGGCCACCTGATCAGCCCTGCTTCATGGACCAAACCTTTACTAAAAGTTTAATAGAAGGAGACTACAGCTCCTAAAGAAAAATTTGCCACTGAGTGCTAAGACATCACTGTTCTTGAAGATTCTCAGTCCTGCCCCAGGAGATTCCCGATGCCTGGTTTGTTTGTTTGCTTCCCTTAGTCATCAATAATTTTCTACATTGCTGTATCCAACTCGACTTTTCCACCATCCTTCCTTCTGTCATAAATCCAAGAATTCTTCACCACCTTCCCATCAAGCTTCCACCCAAGAAAGTTCACAGTCCCTGCATTTTATTACACAAAGCAGTTTAGCACTTTGGTTTCCTCTTCTCCTGTAGGTCATTCTAGGAGGCTTAACTTTTTTTTTTTTTTTTTTAAACCAAAATATTCCATCCAGTATTTTCCTAAACAAAAGGTTCATCACCAGGCGCCTGGGTGGCTCAGTCGTTAAGCATCTGCCTTCGGCTCAGGTCATGATCCCAGAGTCCTGGGATTGAGCCCCGCATCAGGGTCCCTGCTCAGCAGGAAGCCTGCTTCTCCCTCTCCCACTCCCCCTGCTTGTGTTCCTTCTCTCGCTGTGTCTCTATCAAATAAATAAAATCTTTAAAAAAAAAAAAAAAAGGTTCATCACCTTTTAGCATCTGGTGGGAGCTTTGAAGTTATTGTTTTTCTTTGACCTGTCACAGACTGACTTTGTAGATGGTGTTCCCTTCCCTCGTGACTAAGTATTTATAGACATATAACAATACACATATAGATACAGATAGGATTGCGAGGAGGAAGTCATTGGCTGTCATGTGTAAGAATGGTTACCACCTGAGGGAACACGGGACATGACAGGGAAGTTTTGGGGAGTACAGAGAGAACTCTAAAGCCTGTGGAGACAGCCTGGGGAAATCAGATAGTTCTGAGGCACAGCCAAGAAAAGGACCAAAGGTGGGCCAAAGTAGTTGAGCATGAAGCCATCAGAGAATGCCCCAAGGCCTGTTTCACTTAAGGCAACCTGAGATCTTGCCTCAAGCAATCAAAATGATTTACCGAGAGCCCTCCTTGGCCTCCACAAGTGACACACAGAGAGGGAGGGGATCTACACTTCTGGGCAGCTATTCAATGCCAGGTACTGAGCTGGGTACTTTTATCACAACAAGACTTTGAGGCAAGGGATGAAAGAATTCTGAACATCCCCTATATCCCCAGATTGCACAATCTTGCTAGCGAGTTTTTTGTAGAGGGCAGGCAGCCTCCTACTCATGACCCTCAGAGTCTTAACTAGCAAGTCTGACAATTCTGGACTGTACATATGAACAGCTGTGGCAGAGTCTGGCCAGATATACAACCAAATCAGAAGGATTCCAGAAACAGGGTATCTTGCCATGAGGAATGATCTTGAATTTGGGAGCTACAAAAGAATTCAAATCGTCTAGTTCACCCCTTCGTGACATAAAGAAATCAGGGTCCAAGGGACACAGATCTCTTACTAGATGCTCTTGGCTTCTTAGCGGCATGGTGGAGACTACTTGGTCTCCTGGCTTCCTGTTGAGAGACCTTTGGTGAACACACAACCTACCATAAAGTGTACCATTAATCTTTATTGTTCCTATTAGTAAAAGCCTTAAGATGTGAAACACAGTAACAAAACCATGATGGAGAAGAAATACATTTCCTGACAAGCGTCATTTCCTTTCTGGCTACACTGCCCACTTCTCTCTTTCTCCCTGATACCACACCCGTCCATCCACCCCAAACCCACCTAATACACATGGCATTCACGTGTATGAATGTAGCTAATACATATCGCAGTGCCAGAAGACAGCATCTCTTCATACAACCACCTATGAAAACAGCCTATAAGAAGGCCGTGGTTCAGTCTGACCCCAGAATGAATTAACAACAAAACTCAGAGCCCTGAACAAAACATGGCCTCAGTCTTACTGGCTTAAGTAAGACTAAGCACATTTTCTCAACTTTACTACCTCTTTAGATTGGCTACTTGTTCTACTAAAGATGGAATATCAATGCCAACCTTGCCTATTAAACCACGAGCTTATAAAATTCCCAGGATTTAGCTAAGATACCAGGCAATCCTCAAAGGAAGTGTATCTCAACCACAAAAAAAAAATTAAAATGCAAACACTTTCCAAGCAAGGGCACAATGAGCAGCACAGTGATTTGAGTGGGAGTCAGGAGACCTAAATCTAGTCCCAGCTCTTTTAGGAACACAAAACACCGTCCCTGTGGGCCTTGCTTTCATCACCTCAAATCAAGAACTTTGGACTAATAATCCCTAAAGTTATTCCATTCACATTTCTTTGGTTTCATATAATCATTAGGACATCCTCTGTACTGACTTGAGTGGTGGGACTTAGGTCATCCCGAAGAACAGACCTGCCTCCATAGGCCACCTTGGCAAAGCACCGTAAGAAATTGAATGTTGCTAAGAAAAAATGACATTTGAATGAATAGGGTCTCTTTCCTTGGAATTTGCCCAGGTCCCTGCTTTACTTGAAAGAAAACCCTCAGTAGCTCAGTGGCCATGGGCCACGACTGAGGCTGTGGGATTCTTTTCCCACAGCTCAAACACTGCCTCACCCAGCACAACAGGGGCCTCTTCTGATGCTGGCTCAGAGGGTACTCACCCCGTCTGACCTTCCCCCACACACATTATTTTCCTTGGAACGTTCCTCATAAATACTTAACCACAGCCCAGCCCTGCTTATCTTAAATGAATGTACCAGGCATGGCTCCTCCTGGTCCAGAGCCAGAAAAATAAACACACAAACAACTCATGGCTACTTTAGTGAGGGCTTTCTGGGCAGTGAAGAAGAGGCAGAGGAGAAGGCTCAGAAAGGAAAAGGTCATTGGAAATACTGAATGGACAAACCAAAGAAGGAATACATAGTGCCAAGAACTCTTGGCTATCGTTAAGTCAGGATTAGGCAGTTATTTGGGAAGTAAGGGAGCAGTGGCCTCTCTACTACCCATATGTGAGATTAATTATGGAAGCTGATGGATACGTTCTACAATTGGCTAGCAGAGTGTACATTTCTCAAGTGCACACATTCAAGAGTCCTTCATACTCCACACATAATTTGGTGCACGATGCTATGGCAGCCTTCCAATTTAACATTCAGAGCCGCAATTTCAAATGTGGCCCAAAAAGCTGATAATAGTGCGACCTTGAAAGAAGAGAACACATCAAATAGGAGTATTTAGGATGCATTCCATCTATCACAAAGCTCAAAGATGGCAGAAGAGGTAGAAGCTTTCTACATTCCCTTTCTCCATTCCATCACAGAATTTGAGCGTACCAAGTTTTGTGTACTGAATGCTTGTATCCCCCAAAGTTTGTGTCCCTAAAAGAGCTGGGACTAGATTTAGGGGGATATTTGGGACATAAGGTCTGGATGAGGGCATGAGGATAGGGCTCCCATGAGGACACGAATGTCCTTGTAAGAAGAGAGATCAAAGCACTCTCCACAAAGAGGTCATAGGAGAGGACAGTAGCCTACAAGCCAAGGGAAGAGACCTCACAATGAAACTTCCTTTGCCAGCACCTTGATCTTGGACTTCCAGCCTCTAGAACTGCAAGAAATCCATTTCTATTATTTAACCCAGCCAGCCTAGGATATTTTGTTATGGTAGCCTGAGCTAATACACCAAGACTCAGAAGTCATAGTCCTTCAATTAAGTGCTCTCCCAAGGCCTCAGGTGAATGCGATGGTGCCCGGGACGTCTTGAAACCTGAGTTCTATCAACACCACAAAGGTTAAACAAATCCTGAGGGCCACAGGTTACGGAGTAGAATTTTCTGGACAAACAGACCTCTGCTGCCTCCTCATTCCTATCTTTAATTTCTAACATCGAGGTTCTCTGACAGACCACGAGGCAGGTCTGAACTCCTGACTCATCTGACCATTTAGCTTTCCCCTCGTGATTTGCAGCACACCATTCAGCACAGAGATAGGCACTATGGATTTTTCACCTGTGTTTTGTTGTTTTAATCTCTCTTCTCCCTGAAGATCAATCATAAGCATCTCACTCGCAGAGACCACATCTCATTTGTTTCCAGCCTCCACAAAACCTGGCATAATATTTACCATGTAACAGGGAATCAATGTGTATATGATTTATTGGTCAAATAAAGAGCAACAGTTTTTGTGGTCAGGTGAAGAACAATTTGTTACTTGTGTCAAGAGAAGGCCTGCCTTCTTGTACAGACAGGAGAAAGAGTTTTGTTCTTACTCCTCATCACACCTAATAGCAACAGTTGTTCCCATGTGTCTATCACTTCATAGCACACAAAGTACCTTCAAACATTCCCGAAGGTATTCTCCCCCACAGATCTGACAAGCGCGATCCTCAAATGGGATCCCCTCCACTCTGAGAGGCTCATCAAGCCCACCTCACCAAACACGATCTATCTTCCTCCACTCCCCTCAAACATTACAGGTTTGAGACCACCAACTCTAGCAAAGTTTCCATAGTTGAAGTAAAGAGTGCTGTTTTTAAAGTTCTGTATACTCACAGGTAGGAGACCTAAGGGAGAACCTCTACGTGACCTAAATGAGAAGAATTAATTTTTCTTGCAGACATGGTCAGATTCCTCACATTCAAAACTCCTTCTTGGTTGAGGGCTAGCTGGAGTCCTTCGTGCCTAGGAAGGTTCGAGAAGCAGACTCTATCTGGGGTGTAACCCTGCCATGTAAATTAGAGTGAAAGTCTCCTGGAGACAGATCAATTACCTATTTCTTTTATAAATAGAACCAGACAGCTTTTATGGGAAAAGTCAGTCATGAAAGGATAACATCATGTCCTTAGGCAGAGGGGTGTATGCAAAAGAGGAAGGAGGTTGTCAAAATTCCTTTGTCCAAAGCTACAAACAAATCTCCATTTTGTTACACGCAGTGAGTGCTTTCACTATTCGGGCAACCCCCGAAATTAGAGGGTCAGGACCAGGATTGTTTAAAAATTGAACAAACAGAACAGATTTACTTCGATAGGACAGAGCACGTCACACTTAGGACATGTCAGAATTGCTTCATGAAATTTTATGTATCAAACTGTATTGGGTCTTCCTGTCAAAGAGGTTTCTTACTACAGCGGTGGACCAAAAACATTTGAGTGTTGTCCCCGCAGTAGCAAGGTTGCTGGGAGAAATCGTACTGTTTGCCCTTTCTCCTTTCCTGCTAGGAGCACAACGAAAGAACAGCATTGTTTGTTTTCTGATAGAGCGCGCTCAACCCATGAGCAGCAGAGCAGGGTGGGGTAAGGCCTGGCATCCGGCCCATGAGTCATGGCTGCCTCGTTGCTGAGTGGATCAGCCTGGGGCTAGTTACTTCACCTCTCAGAGTCTGTTCGTTCATCAGCCTCTGGGGGATGTCTTGAGGACTGACTAAAATAGTACCTACAAAGTACCTAGCACGATGCTCAGCAGATACTCCACAAATATCTACGCTCCCCATCCCACCCCACCCCTTCCAGAGGGCTTGGGGGACCACCTTTGCATTTTCCCACTTTTCTTAGGAGGAGCCCTGCCAACCCTGAAGATGCTACCTAACAATCCAACCAAGTCAGGAGGGGCAGTCACTGAATCAAAAGGAGGTGGGCACATCATTTCCTCGGGTTTTTGGAAACACACTTCTCAAGGAATGCCTGAAACAAGACATCAAGATCTGTTATTTGTCTTAGTTTGCGCAAAGTAGGAGCCTAAGAGATAGATTTTGATTGATGAATGGTTTCAGTGCCTTTGGAGTCTCTAAAAAACATCAATGTCCTATTTGAAGCAATAAAATGTGTCTCCTGGGGCACCTGGGTGATTCAGTCGTTAAGCGTCTGCCTTCGGCTCAGGTCATGATCCCAGGGTCCTGGGATCGAGTCCCGCATCGGGCCCCCTGCTCGGCGGGAAGCCTGCTTCTCCCTCTCCCACTGCCCCTGCTTGTGTTCCCTCTCTAGCTGTCTCTCTGTCAAATAAATAAATAAAATCTTTTAAAAAAATAAAAATAAAATATGTCTCCTCCCTCAGACTCTACACTCCTGGTAATCAGAGGGTTTCCACAGCACCCAGAAAGAACTTTCAATAAATATTAAAGGAAAAACAGACCAGGAGAAACTCTGCTCTTCTCCTTTCCTGACTTAGCCATTAAATCAGAGACTGTGGAAATCCATCCCGCCTCCTTCAATAAGGATCAGCCAGCTAAGCTGGTTTCAAACTCCATCAGGTGTTAAATTTTTTTTTAACACTTATTTATTCCAGAGAGAGTATGCGCAGGGGAGAGGGGCAGAAGGAGAATCTCTAGCAGACTGTGCACTAAGTGTGGAGCCCAAAGTGGGGCTTGATCTCATGACCCAGAGATCATGACCTGAGCCGAAATCAAGAGTCAAATGATCAACCGACTGCGCATACACGCACCCACCCCCCAGGCACCCCAGGTGTTACTTTTCTAACTATGAAAGAGCAACTGTCCTGAATTCCAGGACCCCGGGGGAAGCAAGTTAATTCTAGGTGGCCTCCTGCTGGGTCACACCCCCCCCCCCCCCCCCCCCGCCCCCGGAGTTTGGACAGCAATACAGGCCCTCAAAACCTTCCAGTTCCTCGCCAGCAACAGTTCTGTCTGTTCTCACTGTTGCCTTCTCTTGCTTTCGCTCTCCAGGTCCCTTCTTTCCTGAAACTTTCCCCATGTCTCCTGTCCAAACACTTGTATTCGTCTTTGCCTTGCCTGCTACCTTGTTTATACCCTTCCCAGATCACTGATGATGCTCTGACGTGTGTCACAATTACTTAGACGCCTGTCCTCCCCCGGAAACACTGGGCACCCTGAGAGTAGGGCCTCTAACTCGTTTATCACCCCTTCCCTGACCTTCAGCCGCAACATAATGCCTGGCCCACCATGAACATCCAATACAGGCTGTCTTTGATCAGAGTTCTCCTTAACTTCAGTTGTTCGTGTGCTCCTAAAACCAAGTGCCAGGGACTCCTTGCTTTGCCAACGTATCAGGAGAGGGCATTTTAATACACTGCAGAGAAACAGAAGGGCCAGGGAAGAATGGAAGCCAAGAGAAGGCCGAAAAGCTTTCTTCTGCACCATTCACAGCCTCACTTCAGATCGCTGCACGCCACATCTGCCCAGTCCGCCTGGAGCCCCACCGCCTATTCAACTGGGATTAAGGGACTGGTTTTACCTGAAAAGCAGCTCACCCACGCGGAAGCTTTCAAAGGCTTCCCGGATCTCTAATGAGAATGACATCTGCATTTTCATTTTGAATCCTTTCAACCATAGTCTCAAAGCGTTTTCTAACTAAAGAACCAATATTTATTAAATCATCTGTCCGGCTCACCTCCCAGCCACCATCCCTAACATTCAGGTCTTCGGAGCTTGGCCCCTGAAGGAGGAGAGGGTGTCCTGCCAAGTCGTGACCGCCCACACGATCTCCATGCATTCCACCCCTCCTCTGGTCACTCGAGTGCCGGCCCAGCGCTGCTACGGTCACCAGCTTAACACAGGACGTTGCCTGGGAAGAAATGCTGGGAGCCCGTGGGCAGTGGCTGCAGAGATGCTTCTGACCTATGTTCCCACAGCCATGACAATGACAAGGCTCCTTTCAATCCTCTTTCTTCCCCCGAAGGGCTGGAAAATGCGCTTTATGAGGCCTGGCTGAGTCAGGACACAGGGCTCTGGACTGCTCCCCCTCACGTCCCTCACCCACAGGATGCCCAAGGCACTAGCCTATGGCGAACCCTCATGCGGCCTCTTCACAAAAGCAAAAGAGAGGCATTTTTCCCTTTAGGGCTGAGGGTGGCTCTGACGATTAGAGTGTGTTCCATTAGCAAGAGCAGCCAGAGGAGATTAGAGAGGGCGCCCAGTTTCACTCCACAATGATCCCACCCAGTAGTAATTTGAAAAGGCTGAGCAGCCCAGGAGCTCTGTGGCTCCCTCTGAATTCAATCTGGCCAGCGCTCTATACTTCTCAGAAACAGTAGGAACCAAGGCTATAAACTGGTTACAGATGCTTGCAGAGACTCCCCTCCCTGCCACTCCAGACTTGAACAACCAGGAGACTATCTGGGGATTGTCACCACTATTACAGTTCTCCTCATCCCATGTGAGGCTACACAATACCTCCCAGACTCCCACAACAAAGGCACAGGGATAGGTATATTCACCCATCATGGTCTGTGGCCACACCATGCACCCAGCTGCTGAAATAGTAGCCCAGAGGTCACTTTTCCCTGTATCCAGTGAGTTACTTCTAAGAGGCTCTTACTCTTCTCTTCCCCTTCCTGCCATTGCTATGCTACATCCAACTAATTGGATTAGGTTCCTTGCTTTTCTCCCTGAACCTCCTTCTACGAAGCTGCTGGAGTCATTTTTCTAATGTTCAAGTTTGATTTCATCATTCCCTCGCTCAAAATTCTTCAGCAATCCCCATTCAATGTGGAGATAAAAACTGACTTTTTCAGATGGCTTCAGGATTTGGTCCTTCCCTACTTGTCCATCCACCCCTGTGGCTCACCTTCTCCTGTGACTGCAGGGACTCTCATTGGCTTTGGGCTTAGCCTAACTGCTAGACACTTGCATACCTCCAAAGGAGCTCCCTTCCCTAGAAGGCACCTACTCTCTGGTTTGTTCCCAGTATTCAAGACCTCCAAATATTCGACTGACTTACCTAATGGCATTCTTTTTCCCCACACCCAAACCAGGACACATGTTAGCCCATTCTTCTCTATGTTCTGTTTCTTTAGCCAGCCAAGGCCAGAAGTTTGAGAAGTTCCTTTTCCTCACTCCACTATTCCCAAGCAAGAAAAGCTTCAAGGGTGTTACACAGGGTGGAATCTGATAGTGAAGAATGAAGTGCAAGGCAGAACAAAGGAGCAAAGCTGAACTGGGTTCTTGGTAACTTTGAGTGACTGAGCCACGCCTGTCTGGAACCCACTCTACATCTAGACTTTTCGATTATATCAACAAACAAATTCCTTGTATTGTTGAATGTGGTTTGAACCAGGTTTTCCATCTCTTGCAGCACAGAGTACCTTATCTGATACAGCAGAAATAGTATGCTCTTTGGGGGGGGGGGGGAAGCTTGCCTTAGAATAATAAAATAAAACCAAGGGGGTTCAGTAAATGGGGCATTAAATAGAGGCGAGATGTTTGAATTCTACCATAGGATTTATGTGTGGAATCCAAAAAAACAAAACCAATAAACAAACAAGAAAGCAGAATCAGACCCACAGATACAGAGAACAAACTGACAGTTGCCAGAAGGGGGGGGGGGCGGTAGGGAGATGGGCAAAATGGGTGAAGGGGAGTAGGAGGTACAGGCTTCTAGTTAGAGAATAAGACACAGCATAAGGAATATAGTAATACTGTAATCGTGTTGTATGGTGACAGATGGTGGCTACGCTTGTGAACATAACAATGTATACACTTGTCAATCACTATGTTGTACACCTGAAACTAATGTAACACTGTGTGTCAATTATACCTCAGTTTAAAAAAAATTAAACAGTAAAGCTAAGGTGTAGAAGACACCTAAAAGCAGCTTGAATTCAAACTGAAAATTTGCCTCCAACTTTTGGGATCCTAGTTTCTCATGCTTCATTTTTCTACCTATAAATTGAGGCTATCCCTACTAACTCCTAATTTATCACACAATTGGTAAGAATAAAGTCTAGAAAGCTATCTTAGTCTGTTTGGGCTGCTCTAACTAAATACCCCAGACTGGGTGGCTTATAAACAACAGAAATTTATCTCTCACCGTTCTGGAGGCCAGATGTCCAAGATCAGGGTGCTAGCACAGTCCGTTTCTGGTGAGAGCCTTTTCCAGGCTGCAGACCGCCAACTCCTTGCTATGTCCTCACATGGTAGAAGAAGCAACCATGCTCCCTGCGGTCCCTTTTATAAGGGCTCGTTCACGCGGGCTCTCCCTTCATGACCTAATCACCTCCCAAAGGCCCCACCTCCAAATACCATCATCTTGGGCATTAGGTTTCTAACATATGATTTCAGGCCATAGTGAGAGTTTTGCTGCTCCTTCATACATTTGCATTTGGTCATTTAAAAAACATCATTGAGCATTTCTTATGTGCTTGGCAGGGAGTGTCATATATATGGACAAACCTGAGATATCCTCTAGGCTAGGGTTTGGCAAACTACAACTCACAGGCTGAATCTGGTCCCCTCCTGTTTTTGCAAGTAAGGTTTATTGGAACTCAGCTGTACCCATTTGTTTACAGACTGTCTATAGCTGTTTTCACCCTATAACAGCTGAATTGAGTAGTTGCCACAGAGACCACATGACCCACAAAGCCTAAAATATTTACTATCTGGAACTTTCCAGAAGAAGTTTGCCAACCTCTGCTCTAGGCTGTTCACCACAGCTAAAAAGTGCAGGTTACCATAAACCCTCCTTCCCTGAAGAGCCCTAGTGAAGTACACTTCATCAACGTTTGTGTAACACAGTCCCAAATATCAAATTACACACCTCCAGAAAGAAGAAAGGGTTCCCCAGCATATATTCACTTGACTGAAGTTTGAATTTCCAGAATTAACTGGCACCACAAATGAAATGCAGGCCCCATGAACAATCATTAGGATCCTCCTTGGGAGATGGGCAAAACCCATTCCAGCTGGTGTCAATGAAAAACCAAGTGCGGACAATATGACTCATTAACAAAGAAAAGAGGTTTGGTTTTTCTCGCCTCCATCCTTTTCCCCGGTGCAGCTGGTTTCTCAGAATAGTGATCTGATTTCAAGAAACTACAGCTTGGGACTAGAAGGGGAAAAAAAATAAAAAGCAGCCCATTTCTAAGTATTAATGCAAAAGATGAAATCTAGAAATTAAGTCCCTGGTCTTTTTTTTTCTTTTTTTCCAAACCGGTCTATCGGTGACTCACAGGCTAGCTTCTAGCCTAAATACCCTGATTTCCATTGCACACTTGAGGCTTTCTCAAAGCTCTTTTCAGGTGCGAGAGGGATTAGCGCCGAAATCACTCACACACATTACTGTACAGTGGAGTGGAAAGAGCACAGGCTGTTGAACCCAACAGCTACCTAGGTGAATTTGTTTTGCCTCTTATAATGCATACAACACAGAAGGATGTATTTTTCTTCTCTGAACTGCACATTCCTCAACAGTGTGCAGAAGGCTAATTGCTATTTCCTTGAGTTGTTAGAGAATCAAATGAGGTCACACCTGAAAGCATCTAACACAGTTGCAGGCAAGGCACTGTTTTCTAGAAACGTGGCTTTCCTCCCTCTTCCCTTCAGCCTTCTACACAGGAGAAAATTAAAAGCATACCCTCCTCTGAACAAGAGAATCACAGTCTCCTATTGTTTGGAGTCTTTAGCTGCATTAAAAGAAAAACAAAAGTTAAAAGCTGAGAGATACAAAGAGATTTAATTGTGTTCTGGGACTTTCTCCTCCCCATTACTTCAACTCCCAGCCCCAAGATTAAAGATGAGAACAGGTTTCTATTTCTAAATGAACAGAATGCTGCAGGCATCAATCAGTAGGAACCACTAATGGAAACTTGGCCACTAGTACCTTCTCCGAGGCTGTCTGACACATTTGGATCTAATTGGCAGTCTGCTTTAGAGCCGCCAAAAAATACAGTGTCGTACACATCACAGATCAAAGGGGAGACAAACTTGCTAGCGGCCATGCGGCTTTGGTTGCCAGAATCAGGCAAGCAGGTCTGTGGGTTTTGTTTAGGGACAGGTCAATGCTCACCACCTTATTTCAAGAAAACCTCTAAAAGACCCTGTTTTAGCTAGCTCGGACCCAAAACAGGAAGGAACAAGAAAAAGCATTCAGGGTAGCTGGCAGCCCGGGTGGTCAGAAAGAGAGACCAACTTATTTTCATGCTGCCACAGAGTATGTTGGAAATTAATTAATATTCTCTTCTGGGCTTTGACATAATGAGTGACTTAGCCTTTTCAATAAGAAATATGCCTCAGCCTGAAGCTCAGGAATGTCAATTATACCTAAAAACCCTCTTAAATCCATTATTTGTAGGAGAAAACAAAATTTCTCCTTCTAAAAACCAACAAAAAGAATGCTTCTTTCTAATTCCAACATGACACATAAGTACCTACTCCCCAGAATTTAAATGATAAATGTTCCCATTGAACCCTGTTTCTCTTTCGAGTGTCACAGCCCCCCTAAAAGTCACAGAACCCTCCTTTCAGATAAATACATACACAACACAATTTTGCATACAATTTCAGTATTGATAGACTTCCTGAGGACCTCCCAGGGATTCCCCTGGGCTCTATACTTCCTAGATTATACTTCCTAAATTAAAGATTCCTGTATGAAATGTATTAAACAGAAGGATAAAACCATTTACTAAATGAGGGTTTACCCTTGAAGGTCTGTCATTACTTCTAATTTGTGCCAGTCATTATGGATTGCCTGTTCCTACAACGACCTCCAGCTCACCAGCCAAAGATTACTACCTTCTACTATCCTCCCACTCTCAGAACCCCATGGAATATTTGCTATACAGAACTAAGAGGGCTCTGGCCCAAATTCCTAGATAACCTTAATACAAAACAATGAAAAGAAGTCAGTGGAAAGCATTCAGATGTGGGAATTATTCATTTACTCCACAAATATTTACTGTACACCTATTATGTGAAAGACACTTTCAAGAAACTAGGGGTACCAAGTGAACAAGACTGCTATGATTTCTGGCTCCACAGAGCTTATATCTAGGTTCAAAACTTAGCCTTACATTTACCATATCAAGTTATCTGAAGATATTACAAGACTTGATTTTCTCAAAATGGAGGATTATAATTGGCCCCTTGTTAAGTGGTATAAATTTTGTTTTAAATGGTAATGCCAATGCACCTGACACATAGTGGACTTTCAAGTATTGTCCATTATTATTATCACTATGATTAATCATGGCAAGCATTAATTCTTCAGATTATGTATCACTGCTGAAAGATCTTCCAATATCCCTACTCTTACCAGATTCATACATATTACCAAAGTATTACACAAGCATTGGAGGAAATGCCAAAGAGGAGGTCTGGGCTCAAGCCTACAGTTCTGGACCTTCTTCTACTAGCCTCAGTCGGGTTGTTTCCAGAATGTGCTCTCATTATTAGTCATTGATCACTTATGAATTGTTCCTTGGTTAAGAATGTCCTTTCAGTATGTTTGCTGCTGTTTCTTTATAAAGGCTGCTACCTTCCCTCTTCTAAGACATCAATGGCTTGGCCCCTATATTTGTTAAAGTCCCTTTTAATCAAGTTGCTGTTGCTTATTTTCCACTTCAATCTCTCCATCACTGAAATATCCTATGTCACAAGGTAGCTTTTAACACATAGGTGACTCCATACTAGACCACATCACCTGCTAAACTTCCTTGAAACCAAGAAGCAGCAAGTTTAGAGAGCCAAAAAACCCTGCAATCCAACTGCCAGGAAATATACAGTACCTTGATTACAGGAAGTAAGGCTGACTGACATCTGTCTTCAACATCAGACACCACACTCGGAATGTATTCCGTTCTATGGAATACTTGTAGGATATTAAAATCAATCCTGAAGGGCTATAAACTCATTCCAACTCCTACCCGTGAGAAGTCCTGCACTCCCTGGACTATTGAGAAGATTAAGGCTACGAATATAACGAGAGGGGAAGGGCCAGAGGAAGATAATGACGACCAGAGTTAGCATGGAGGGCTCAGCAAGAAGATGGACTAGCTAGCCAAGGAAACACAAGTCTAGGATTCTAGAAATAGAAAACCAAAAAAAAAAAAAAATCCCATCATTCTATGGGGGCAGAGAAACAGCACCTTGAAGTCAGACATGTCTCTAAATTTTATTTTTATTTTTTTATTTTTTAAAGATGTTTATTTATTGAGAGAGAGAGAGAATGAGAGAGAGAGAGCATGAGAGGGAGGAGGGTCAGAGGAAGAAGCAGACTCCCTGCTGAGCAGGGATCCCAATGCAGGACTCAGTCCCGGGACTCCAGGATCATGACCTGAGCCGAAGGCAGTCGCTTAACCAACTGAGCCACCCTGGTGCCCCGACATGTCTCTAAATTTTAGTTCTCAAGGTAAACGCCAAAATGGAAATGTTAAAAATTTTCTAAGCAAATATTGGGAGAAAGTAAACCAGGAGACCTTCTGTAGAACATAAGGAATGAACATTGAAATATGACGTGAATTTTCAAAGAGATGATCCGTTTCAGAAAAAGAGTCACAAAACTCTATCCTATTGTGTTAATTATCAATGTGTTTGCCTCTAAGCTCCAAATCCACTCTTCACTGTCTGTTCTATAGAAATGGATATGGGCCCTTTATATATTTCTTCTTTGCCAGTTGGTACAATGCTAAGCTTTGTCGGTGGAGGGAAATGGAGGGACACTGGAGGCAAAGAGGTATTTTCTCTTCACGGTATGGTAAGTTCCTTTGCCAGGCTCCTACAGCTCCTGATTTCTCCAGCATGGGCACCTGCAGTGCATCGCTTCTGCATACCCAGCTCTACAATGAACCGTTTCTATAATGCATGGCTTCTTCAGCACCTGCTTCCTACAGTGTATGGGGGCAGCCAGCAGCACTCAGTGGCCCAGCACTCCCTCGACTGGCCTTGCAGTGATTTGCAGGGCACACATGGCCCTGTGGACTGCTCCCCAGCGCCTCAGAGGGTAGATCTCCAGCAAGACCCAAAAGCACAGCATCTCAGTGACTCTTCCAGTATCCCGTGAGCCAAGGCTGTGCTCACTCCAGTGAAGTCTGTATCTCAGCCCTGATGGAGAAGGAATGCTCCATCCCAGTCCTAGATGTAATGATGTCCCTTATATCTGATTTCTGAATTCTTCTGAGTTCTCTTTACTTCTTCTAGGCCAGTTCCCTATTACTCTAATCCTCTATTATAGATACTAAGTCCTTATGTTAAACTTCCCTTATTCCAGTTACTCTGTGGCTCTGTCTTCTGGTTGGGTCCTGAGTTATACATTTGCGTACCACCTATGAATTTATTCAGGTGCACAAAAGCCATCATTTTAAGGAAGTAAAGTGCTATTTCTTCAGGTAGAGTATCACAGAACTAGCATGTCAGAAATCACAAGAATGTTTGCAATCAAGATAGAAAATTAGAGGCACAATTATGTTAAGCCGTTTCTGGGCCTATTCAAGGAAAATTAATCACTTCCTGATTTGTACCATCACTGCACCTAGATTATATTTGATTATATGTCTATCCATTTAGAGCATGTTCAGGGCATGGCTCATATATTACTTGTTATATCCCATACACCCAGCAAAGCGCTTAGCTAAACACAAGAGGACCTTCCTAAGCAATTTGTCCAAGGTAAAAAAACTACTTAATTTCAGAACCAATGTATTCTATGCTCCTTTCCAAAGTCTTATTAAATTTATCCTTTAAATTCTCAAGCAGTTGAGGGGTGCCTGGGTGGCTCAGTCGTTTAGCGTCTGCCTTCGGCTCGGGTCATGATCCCAGGGTCCTGGGATCAAGCCCCGCATCGGGCTCCCTGCTCAGCGGGAGGCCTGCTTCTCCCTCTCCCACTCCCCCTGCTTGTGTTCCCTCTCTCGCTATGTCTCTCTCTGTCAAATAAATAAATAAAATCTTAAAAAAAAAATTCTCAAGCAATTGAACACTCTATAATTAAAATAGCTCTGGGATGGGTGATATATTAAGTGTTCTCTATTACTAATACTGGACTCCTCCTCCAGATTGGTTTGGATTCATTCTTTCCTGTGAATACTATTACTGAACTTTCCCTGGTTATTTGCTAGAAACCATATTCCATCTTAATCAGATGTTGTATTTATCTTCGTGTGAAAACTCTGAAGATATAATCGTAGATGAAACTGTATGAGGGAGGAAGGGGATAGAAAAACCATTGTACCCTCTATATATACATATTAAATAAAAGAAACTCTAAAGATTTAAAAACTATATAGCACTTAACAAAAAGAAAATGAAAACTGCAATATTAGTAGCAAAGTTAAATCCAAGGCAGACAAGCCTTAACGGGGACAAAAGAAGCTGTTTTATTTTTCTATTAGGTAGAATGTAAAGGTAGGTGTAACAGTCATAAACGTTTTTGCACTAAACATAGTGTATGTGTGAGCTTAATTATATAAAACAGAATTTCATTTCAGAATGGGAGGCCTGCAGGAATTGAAGTATCTCTTTCCTTTCTATGAGAATCTATTTTAATTAAAGCAGTCATTTTTAAAAGTATAAGCCTTCCAAAATAAAGAGTAATGAGGGGAGGCCATCAGTGCAGAAGAGTTCAATAAATTTCTAGAGAATGGAACACAGATGGAAAAGCACTGACCAATGGATGAAGCAGAGCAAAAAGTAGCCACCTAATATATAAACAATGAGGGGAAAGTGCTCCTACAATGAAGCGACTTAACTTCCTCAACAGAACCCAAAGGGGATCTTGACTGAGAAGCAGCATATACAGCAGAGATAGGGAGTGAAAACTGGATCTGGAGGTAGGGAAATTGGTGGAAGACTTGTAAAAGGAAGCGCCAACTACAGCTCACTATCGGCCTTCCCCTCTTTAAAAAAAAAAATATTTATTTATTAGAGAGAGAGGGAGATCATGAGTAGGGGGAGTGACAGAGGAAGAGAATCTTTCAAGCAGACTCCCTCCTGAGTGCAGAGGCTGATGCCACGGGGGCTCGATCCCACGACCCTGAGATCACGACCTGAGCGGAAACCCAGAGCTGGACACTTAACTGACTGAGTACCCAGGCGCCCCTGCCTTCCCCTCTTTTGCCAGAAGCTGAAGAAGGCATTTACCCCAAGGCCAAAATAATAGGTTAGATGATGATAATAGATAGATGATAGCTAGATAGATAGATAGACTCTTCTCTAAAGAAAGTCAGTAAAATGTCTGCTGGGCAAGAAATAGAGCAATCAGTGTGGATGTTGGTAATTAGAGAAATACATCCTAATTTAGAACTCAGAAAATTACAGTGTAGAGGTCAATTTCCTGACCACTCAGCTCAAAGAGAAGCCCCTCAGCCAAGAGAACTCAGTCACATACACCCCACTCCTGATCATTCACTTGACTCATCCTAAGTGTGAACAGACAACCAAGGAACAACAAACATTTAAGAGAAGCCTGCAGCATCAAAGAGACTGTGGCAAACTTTTTAAACCGTTTTTTAGAGAGAAAGCACAAGTGGGAGGGGGCAGAGGGAGAGAGAGAATCCCAAGCAGGCTCCATGCCCAGCATGGAGCCCAACACGGGGCTCGCTCTCACAACCCTGAGATCATGACCTGAACCCAAATCAAGAGTTGGACACTTAATCGACTGAGCACCCAGGCACCCCGTGGCAAACTGTTTTAAGGTTAAAATTCTAATTACCATCCTTAGAGAGATTAGAATAGATACAGCATCTGCAACAGGATGCTATGGAAAAGGAGCGTCTGTAAATAAAAAGAAACTCTTGAGATTCACAACAGTTGTCAAAACACGCATTGAAGTAGAATGGTTGACAGGCAATAGAGAAAGTCTCCCATAAAGGACAACATAGAGGATTCAATATTTAATAGGAGTGTTAGATGACAATGGAGGCAAAGAAGGAAGGAAATTTCCTTCCATTTTTGGAAAATTCCCAGGGCATGAGAAGACGACTTGTCTTAACATCAAGAAGATGTATGAACTAATAATAAGAACAAAGGAAAAATTCTCATATCTACAAATATGACTATGAAAGTTAAGACGGAAGAAAACAAATCTCCCGCAAACTAATTAGACATCGGAAGGTATGGAATTAACATCTATAAAAATCTGAGTGGGAAAAATTTACAATCTAAAATTCGGTACTCAGCCAAACTCTCAATTATCCAAGGAAGGGATAAATTCGAGGGAAGACTAAAAAAAAAAAAAAAAAAAAGCAGACAAGCAAGGACTCAGAAGTTTTGCCTTCCTCACATATCTTAGTTAAAGATGTACTCCAGCCAAACAAGGGGATAAGCCAAGAAAATGAAAACCTGGGATTCAGGAAACAGTAGATCAGAACCAGGAGCAGGAAGGGACGTCTCAACATGACAACTTTGGAACTGGCCTAGAGGTACAAGTTGAGGCAGGAAGATTTGGATGTAAGACCTGAAACCATAAAACTCCAAGAAAAAAAAACATAGGTGGTAAGCTCCTGCCCATCAGTTCTGGCAATGATTTTTGGGGGGATTTGACCCTAAAAGCAAAGGTGACAAAAGCAAAATGAGCAGGTGGGACTACATCAAACTAGAAAGCTTCTGCGCAGCAAAGCAAACCATCAACAAAATGAAAAGGCAACCTACAAAATGGAAGCAATATTTGCAAAGTCTTTATTTTGATAAGAGGTTAATATCCAAAATGTATAAAGAACTCATACAATTCAATAGCAAAACAAAAACAACACCTACAATCTAATTTATAAATGGGCAAAGGACCCGAATAGACATTTTTCCAAAGCAGATATACAAATGATGAACAGGTACATGAAAAGGGGCTCAACATCATTAATCGTCATGGAAATGTAAATCGAAACCACAATGAGCTATCACTTCACATCTGTTAGAATGGCTATCATCAAAAAGACAAAAGATAACACATATGGGCGAGAATATGGAGGAAAAAAAAAGGTATCAAGAACTGAGCCCATGGGACGCCTGGGTGGCTCAGTCGGTTAAGCGTCTGCCTTCGGCTCAGGTCATGATCCCAGGGTCCTGGGATCGAGTCCCACATCGGGCTCCTGGCTCAGCAAGGAGCCTGCTTCTCCTTCTGCCCGCCTCTGTCTCTCTCTCTCTGATAAATAAATTTAAAAAAAATCTAAAAAACAAAACAAAACAAAAAAGAACTGAGCCCAAATCAAGAGTTTGGTAGATGCTAGATGATAGATAGATGATAGATAGATAGATAGATAGATAGATAGATAGATAGATAGATGATAGATTCTGTTGGTAGGAATGTAAACTGGTGCAGCCACTGTGGAAAACAGTATGGAGGTTTTTCCAAAAATTTAAAATTGAATTACCACATGATCCAGTGCTCCCATTTCTGGGTTTATATCCAAAGGAAAAGAAAACAGAATATTGAAGAGATAATCTGCACTCCCATGTCTATTGTAGCATTATTCACAATAGCCAAAATAGGGAAACAACCTAAGTGTCTATCCACAGATGAACAAAAGAGATGTAATATGCACACATACATTCATGTACATGTATAGATACACACACAATGAAATATTACTCAACTGTGAAAATGAAGGAAATCCTTCATGCCATTTGTGACAGCATGGATGAATCTTGAAAGCGTTATGCTAAGTGAAATAAGTCAAAGAAAGAAAAACAAATACTGCATGGTATCTTGTACACTTCAGAGAAAATACTTGTTTATGGAATATCTTCTGATTTTTCCCCACAAAGCAAGCTTCAGTATATTCCCCAAAGGGGACGCAATACAGGCTGTATGACCCCAATGCAAAAGCAAACAATCTTAGAAATTTGTCATATTTTTAAGGAAAGACAAAATACACCTGGAAACTAAGACCCGTCTTACCAAAACCATTATTAAATAGAAATCAGTATGGTGATTATTTTGCAGAAAAGACCAACAATGACATTATTTATTAAAATTTGTTGGATGTTATCAAACTTATGTAGATAGGAAATTCATAGCTTTCTTTAAAGATTTATTTATTTATTTTAGAGAGAGACGGAGCACAAGCATGAGGGGCAGAGGGGGAGAGAGAGAGAATCTCAAGCAGATTCTGCACTGAACATGGAGCCTGACGCGGGGGTTCGACCCTGAGATCAGGACCTGAGCCAAAACCAGGAGTCGTTCACTTAACTGACTATACCACCCAGGTGCCCCAGAAAATTCATGGTTTTAAATGCTTTTTATAAGTCAATAAGAAAGAATGAAAATAAGTGAAAAATTCAACCCAAGAAGTAGAAAGGGGAAAAAAAATTAAAAGCTAAGAAAAGCAGGAGGGAAAATTACAAAGATTAAAAAATGAGTTAATGAATTAGAAAGCAAAATAAAATTCATCCAAAAATTCATTGTTTGAAAAAACTAAGAAAACAAACATCTGGCTATTAAGAAACAACAGAGAAGGAACAAGATAAAAGCAGAATTTCTGAGAATCAGAGATTGTTTTTATTTATTTATTTAGATTTTATTTATTTATCTGACAGAGAGAGAGCACAAGCAGGGGGAGCGGCAGACAGAGGGAGAGGCAGGCTCCCCGCTGAGCAAGGAGCCTGATGCGGGACTGGATCCCAGGACCCTGAGATCATGACCTGAGCCAAAGGCAGACGCTTAACCAACTGAGCCACCCAGGTGGCCCAGAGATTGTTTTTAATTAAAAGACTTCTCTGACTTAACTCTTCACCCTCTCAATACAACAGAAGTATCAGCAGAATTGATAAAGGAACATTTGTGTGTGCCCATATCTACGGATGAACTTAGGACAACAGTCCAAGCATTTCTCCAAGTTACACTTTTCCTTCCTGCTCATCAACTGATCAGCACAGAAGTGTGGAGGGCTGAGCCCTTCTGCTGCTTGTTACATGGAAGGGCATATGGGTCTCTGATCATTTTATGCAACTATTCCTTTTTATTTTTTTCTCCTAAAATAATGGGTATTGATTGACAGGGGCCAAGCTGGCCAGAATTCAGTGTTCCCTGGTCTCTGTTCAGCTATAATTAAGCAGAGCTCCCACAGCTGTGTCAGACTTTCAGCGAGCAAATGCTTTCCACGGGCAAAGGGCAAAAGAACATTCTAACGAGGATGGGCTAATCATCAGTTCTAAAACAGAATCACTGAGTTAAGTGGTTAATTGCTATAACCTTTAGTTCTTCACATGTAAGACAGAAGTATGTACCATAAGATTACCTCAGTATATCTTCTTAGCAGACAGAGCGGCCGCTAAGTAAGGGGAAAGACACACCTTACTGCACTTTCAAAGGGAATTCCTTTCCAAGTAAATGAAAACAACGTGGTCAATTGACGTCCTCAGAGGGCTGTTCTGAGGACTCAGCTCCATTTCCGGTCTTTGTTAAGCTGCACATGTACTACGGTGCTTCAAGCTTTCTCCAAAAAAGGAGAAGGTAGCTGGGTTGAAAGCATTTCTTAAACACTTAATGAATTCCTTTCTACAAGAAACTCTCCTGTGCCCCTTACTTCCTAAGAATCAAGCAAAGTTGTAAAACCAAGGAGCAATCCATCTCCCACACAGTTGTTCTACATTCGCCCTCTCTGCCCTGTTATCATGCCTCATGAGTAATTTTATTTATTCTCTGCTTTCTTCCAAAGAGGATTTAAGGGTAAACCCCGTGAGTAAGCTTCCCGTTAACAAAACCTCTTCTAAGCTAGTTCTGGGTAAAGACTGAGAGCAATTGTATGGGGGCTTTCGGATTCGATTCAATAATATGTTCAAGCCAGAAAACAGCAGAATAACAGAATACTTTTTAAAAAGCACTTATTCTGTAAAGGTTATGATCACCAAAATGCTATTAAATTTTATAGGCATGAAACATCTTTCTCATTCGCTTTGTCTCCCCTCCCCTCTTTCCTCTGTGGACACTATTTTGCACCAGGCCTTAATTAAATAATAACCTGGACGACTGCTGTGGTCCTCTAACTATTCATGCCTTACAATTCAACCAACACACTGCTGTCAGATTAACCAGCAAATGTGTCCCTTTGCACAAATCACCCCTCAAGCGTACAGCCCTTAAATAACCCCACTGTAGAAAGACCCACCAACTCCCGAGCCTGGCAGCCAAGTCTCTTTTCTCATCTGTATCTGGCTCTCCTCAACGCTACAGGTGCTTTGTTTCAGCTTAATTAGACTATTTATCACCCCCCCCCCCCAAGGCACCATGCCGTCACCACACCCCCCTCTCTGGAATGCCCTCGTCCCCTTCTTTGGGATCACAATCCTTACAATCTTTCAGAGCCTTGATCCAGTACCAGCTCTGTGAAGCCCTAGCCAAAAAGTTTCAGTAACATCTGTGTTCCTCCACATGCTCATAGTACATATCTCTGCCACTCACCTGGCATTTACCAGGCATGGCCTTACGTGGTTATATTCATCATTCTATGGCCCGGTGTGCTTTTTCTCCTAAACCAGAGTAAACCACTGGAGGTGAGCAATTGCCACACATTTGTCTATACAAAGGCTCTGAATACGTGCTTCATAATTAGGAGGGTAGTCTGAAAGCCTTACCTTCTTCAGTGAGCTCAGCCATAGGTCCATGCTTCTCAAACAAGCTTAGGTGCACCCCAGGGGTACACAGTGGGTCCTGGAGGAAACAAGATAAAAAAGGAAGCATCTTCGAGAAGTTCATTTTACTTAGATAATTTACAATGTTATCTTTAAAATGAAGTCCAAATGACATGGAGTAGATTGTAATTTTTAGATGAATTTTAAAGACAGTAACACCAGGAAACAAAACAGGAGAGTTCAAGTAAATTTCTAGTCCTCAGTGGCTCACTTTGGGCAAGACTTCCAGGTCACCTCCTCTTTCTGCCAGGGGTGAAGTCGTGTTCCTACACCAGCTGAGGATGTTTATGTGGAAACATTTGAGAAATACCCTGTAGATTAGGAATGCTTAATAGGGAAAGAATACAATCATTTCCATTTTAAGATGCAATCAATACATTTTTGTTTTCATTAAAACGGGTAACAGAAATGAAGTCTGAAGATTTTTTTTTTTATTTAAAGATTTTATTTATTTATTTGAGAGAGAGAGAGAAACAGCATGAGAGGGGATAGGGTCAGAGGGAGAAGCAGGCTCCCCGCTGAGCCGGGAGCCCGATATGGGACTCGATCCCAGGACTCCGGGATCATGACCTGAGCCGAAGGCAGTCGCTTAACCGACTGAGCCACCCAGGCGCCCAAAGTCTGAAGATTTTTTTCAAGTCTTTGTTTTACTTCCCTGCTTGTCACCAGCTAGACCCCAAGACCTGACCTTCACTGCCCACCTGCTTGTATTCACTCACCTTCGTCCCACATTTTTCCTTAAGCTCTTCTTTCCAGCTTATCGCTAAACTCAGGCAAATGGAAAGAGAAACCGCCCCTCCAGCGACAGCCACCTCCCTGCCGGGACCTCCAGCCCGCCGGGACCACCCACACCAGTTTGAGCGGAAGCCCCGACGTGCACCTGCGCAGATGGACCATGCCGTGACCTCCAGAAGGACCAATGACCTTTACCTCAGCATAATACTAAACTCTCCGCCCAAGGAGGAGCGCAAGCCTCATTTACATAACGTGCAATGTATGTAGAGGCGTGTTTCCCTAAGGCGCATGCGCGACCATATGCCCGTCTCTACGTCTGATGCCAAGGCTTCCCTGTCTTAAGTATTCACCCTAACCCTCAATAAAAGGAACTCATCCACCCCTGCTCAGGGAGTCACGGCTTTGGAAGTTAATCTCGGTGATCTTATTTGCTGCAAATAAAGTTTCCTTTGTGGGACCACTCCACCTGCTGTATCTGGGACTCACCAAGGAGGGAACTCACGTGGGTTCCATTAGAAACTTGGTGCTCCAGATGGGACTGTTGGTCCTTCTGAGGTTCTGGCCTCTGGTCCCCTGGTTTCCAGTGGATGGAGCAAGGGGCTGCGGCAGCTCACCCGACAGAACCAGTTCAAGCTACAGGGACCAGGAGCAGCTTCCTTGGAGAGGACTCTCTCTTCTTGGTGCTTGTGACTGCTGGCCTGGCATTCTGGCCTCATCTGAAATCCAGGGGCCACTCTGATTACTTTTACTCAAAAGGATTTGTTTTGGGGTGAGTTACACCAGATCCGTGGCACAGCTTTGGGAGGTAAAGCTAGAGTTGTCTCACAAAGTCTGGGCAAGCCGGCATAACAATCGGAATACTCTGGGCAAACAGGACCTCTCTGGTAAACACTCTGGGGCATTGAGCACTCCATTGGTGTGGAATCTAGACATCCCCGGTGACAAAAGATCCCATGACACGGCCATTCAGAGGCTTGGATGCTCCAGCCTGGCGAAACGGGAGTGATCTAATAGAGACTAGTCTAGGGTCTAGGAGAGTGAAAGAAATCTCCATCCCACCTGGTTGTTTGGCCTGTTTGCTGCTGTTGTTCGGCCTGTTTGCTGCTGTTGTTCCCTGTTCAAATTTCCACCCTGGCTCTTGGCCCTTGTGCACCTCCTCCTTCCCTTACAACCCTGGACATAGGAGGCTATAGCGCTTGGCTTCCCTGGAAACATGCACCAGGAACAGGTAAGAGCTCGATTTCATTGGTTGAAAGATAAGTACTTACAAACATTGGGCATTCTCAAAGTCAGAAAGGTAAAAATGAACCCAAAGATTTTTCAAGTTCTCGTCATCTGAGACAATCTTTGGTAAATTGAAATGGACATGTCTTTTGGAGTTACCAACATCAAATATAACAGATAATCAACTTTCATCCTATCTGAATTTATTAAGTTCATATTGTATCTGTTGTGATTTGTCAGCAAAAATGACTTAAAAGGATGGTTGATTTTGTCTGTCTCCTAAAAACGTGATGGGTAATAGGTAAGAACAAGTAGGTTGAATAGATAAAAAGGTTTGCAAGTAAAGTTTTTAAATAGCTTTCAAAACCTTTGATAACCTGAAACTTTGAAGTTTTGCTAAATTAAATGATGGGTTGAATTCATTGAATATCTAGGTTTTTTGGTTGTTTTTTTTTTTCAAATAAGATAGAATACTAAAGCACTGATTACAGAACGAAGGTTTGTCTGCTTTTGGCTTCATATTGTAGAGAAACTGAAGATACTTGGGTCTGTTAATAAAAATGCTTTATGCTTAATGAAATTATACTATGAAAAAATGTTTCTAGAAATTGTGAAATACATTCATAAATTTGTCAATCTAAAGAATTCTGGTGTAACAGTTTACCATTGTTTTCTATTTAGTTTTCACTGGAGACTGAGGTTTTTAAAAGTCAAAATCCTAATAAATATAATTGAGTCTGTTAGAAATTATAGGGAAAACAACTCAGTATGCAAGAAAAGTTAAGATGTGTTTCGATAAGATACAAGGAATGGGAATATATTGAGGGGGGGGGAAAAAGAAAGTAATTTTGTCCTAAAATTAAGACTGACAGTTTAGAGAGAAGGCTGAGGACAAAATATGAATGAAAAAGAAAGTTATAGAAGGTTTGTGAAGGGGAATCTTTCAACAAATTTTATGTGTGATCAGGACAAACTAAGGTTAAAATGAATGAGCCTTAAAAGTACACTAAGTCAGAATTGAGGTTCTGCTTCTCTCTCTCTTAAAATAAGACAAAGTTTTCTTGGATTGTTGACCTACTCTTTTTTTTAATAAAGATTTTATTTATTTATTTGAGAGAGAGAGAATGAGATAGAGAGAGAGAGTATGAGAGGGGGGAGGGTCAGAGGGAGAAGCAGACTCCCTGCCGAGCAGGGAGCCCAATGCAGCACTCGATCCCAGGACCCTGGGATCACGACCTGAGCCGAAGGCAGTTGCTCAACCAACTGAGCCACCCAGGCGCCCTTTGTTGACCTACTCTTGATAAGAAACCGTAAACAAAGTTTTTCCTTATCTGCCCAGAAAAACACAGTTTCTATGCTTTGTCTTTATCAGGTCTTTGATTACTTAAAAAGTTAAAACTTCTCAATATTGAAGGGGCTAAGTTTTGCTAACAACTGTGTAATTCTCTGTAGAATATCATATTGCCAGCTTGGGTAAATAGATACTAAATATTAAGGTTTATAATGTTCTGTAATCCAATTTAGGCATGTGCTTTAAAACCTTCTGAGGTTTGTAACAAAATCCCTAAGATTCAAATTTAAAGGAAGCCTTTCTGACTAAATTAGGCTTGTTTATTTGGTATGTTAAATTAAATGGGAAACGTTGTCAAACAAATGATGATAAACCTTCTTAGATTATGTTGTTTGGGTAAATGCTATAACTGTTCTAGAAATTATATGAGACCCCTAAAGTTTTAATATGTCAAGTCATCGCTTGACATTCTAATTATTGAAATGTTGTGTGTCACGAAATTACCAGATTTCCTTGCCATCTGCATCATAATGAACTCCCATCAGATCTTTAACCATGGCCATTTTTGAGCTTTTCTTTGTCTTTTATAGTTAATATTCTAATGCTCTTGCAAAATGTTTCATCTTCAAGGAGATTCATGAAAAGGACTTTTTGACAAACACAGATTTTTTGATATCTTTAAGGTCATAAAACTAAGCTGAGTAAGAATTTCCAGAACTAGTGGGAAAGCTGCAAATGGAACAAGAATTAGTAACATGGGACTAAATGAATTGAGGAAGATGATAATAGTTTTTATGACTCTTATTTGAAACATTGCTGGTTCCTTAAATGTAAGGAAGTTTTCAGATATCTACGACTTACAAAAATATGATAAAGTATTCCTTTTTGAACAAATTGAAACATTTAACTTTTCTCCCTTTACCGGAACCCTCCAGAATTCTGAAACTCTTAATGAGTAGTTTTCCTTTCATAGCAATTATAATTATTTGCCTAAGTTCATTAGAATCTGTTCTCCTTGTAACAGGACACCACGGGAAACATTGGTTATATTACCAAGGCTCTGACTGGAATGTCATATTTGAGAGAGACCTGCATAGACTCAGATATGACTGGACAACTTGAGGGAACTAAGGTTGACTTTATGGAGTCAATAGAGACCCTTGGAAATATTGACCTGATACCTTGCTTACAGAGTTCCCAGCAGCCTTACCAGGTGAGTGAAAAATGTCACTTCCTGGCAGGTGCAGGAAACCATGGGATATTTTGGGAACCTCAAGAAGAGGAACTCACCCAAATCTACAGGTACTGCAGACAAATCTGATGGCAAGTATTTGGCTTGACTTCTGGCCTTGAGGTTATTAAAAGTTCAATCTGGGGACGCCTGGGTGGCTCAGTTGGTTAAGTGTCTGCCTTCAGCTCAGGTCATGATCCCAGGGTCCTGGGATCGAGTCCCGCATCGGGCTCCCTGCTCCGCGGGGAGCCTGCTTCTCCCTCTGCCTCTGCCTCTCTATCTCTCATGAATAAATAAATAAAATCTTTAAAAAAAAAAAAAGTTCAATCTGAAATTCCTTATAAAAGTCCCAGCAAAACCCTATCGCCCAGCAATTACACTACTAGGTATTGACCCCAAAGATACAAATGTAGTGATCCGAAAGGGTGCCTGCACCCCAATGTTTATAGCAGCAAAGTCCACAATAGCCAAACTATGGAAAGACCCCAGATGTCCATTGACAGGTGAATGGATAAAGAATATGTAGTAGATATATACCATGGAATATTATGCAGCCATCAAAAAAAGAAATCTTGCCATTTGCAATGACATGGATGGAACTAGAGGGTATTATGCTGAGTGAAATAAGTCAATCAGAGAAAGACAATTATCATATGTCACTGATATATGGAATTTATTTATTTATTTTTTAAAGATTTTATTTATTTGACAGAGACACAGCAAGAGAGGGAACACAAGCAGGGGGAGTGGGAGAGGGAGAAGCAGGCTTCCCACGGAGCAGGGAGCCCGATGGCGGGGCTCCATCCCAGGACCCTGAGATCATGACCTGAGTTGAAGGCAGATGCTTAACGACTGAGCCACCAGGCGCCCCTGATATATGGAATTTAAGAAACAAAACAGAGGATCTTAGGGGAAGGGAGGGAAAAATAAAACAGGATGAAATCAGAGAGGGAGATAAACCATAAGAAACTCTTAATCATAGGAAACAAACTGAGGGTTGCTGGAGGGGAGGAGGGTGGGAGGGATGGGGTAACTGGGTGATGGACATTAAGGAGGGCATGTGATGCAATGAGCACTGGGTGTTATATAAGACTGAGGAATCACTGAACTCTACCTCTGAAACTAATAATACATTATATGTTAATTAATTGGAATTTAAATTTAAAAAAAAAAAATTTAATAAAATTTTTTTTAAAAAACAAGAAAAATTTTTTTTGGGTTTTTTTTTTTTTTTTTTTTTTCTGTTTCTGTTTTGTTTTGTTTTTGTTTCTTAGTAAGCTTTACAGGCATCATGGGGCTTGAACCCAAGATCAAAAGCCACATGTTCTACTGACTGAGCCAGCCAGGCACCCTCTAGCAAAGCAGATTTTAAAAACTTACAGGGTCAACTGCTATTCTTGCCAAGCTTATGTAAATAATTAGGCTAAGTTTGCTAAAACTGGACTTGTTTTACCAACAAATCAGTCTTAATTTGGCTATCTTTGATGCCAATGAGGGTGATTTTAGAGAAAAATTATGTTTTAATAACATGTCTTTGTGGGTGTTAGATTCTAGTTCTGATTATCTAGTGTTAGTTGTGTGCCTATAAACCTGGGCTAGATCCTGAATTCTCCTAGTTTCTTAGGAGCTGAATATCTGTCTCTGACCTCCAAACTAAGGTTTCCAATTTTCTTTCATTCTCTTGACTTGGAATCATTGAAAACTAAAACTGCCCTTTTTCCTGAAGCTGGACAATGTAAACCTTCCTTAGGAAGGCTCCAGCCTTAGCATTACCTGATTTTGACAAGCTGATTTGTACGTACATGAAAGACAAGGAATAGCTGTAGGTGTGTTAACCCAAACGCTGGGGCCGTTAAAAAGCATGGTAGCTTATTTTTCTAAACAGTTGGACACAGTGGCCAGGGATTGGTCCCCTTGCCTAAGAACTGTAGAAGCCTCATGCCTCTTGGTAAAAGAAACAGAAAAACCATCAGCCAACCTATGACTGTTTGGACCCCACACCAGGTTTTGAGTTTTCTAGAGTCAAAACAGAATGTTACAACATCAGGCCATGCTCATAGAGACCCCACAGATAGAGCTGCCACCCTACTCCCCAATCATGAAGTACTTGATTAAATTTACTCTAGCGCAGAGATCTCCAGAGCGAACCTCTGTCCAATGCAGAGGAAGTCTGGTTTGTAGATGGCAGCAGTTTTATGGGAAATCGACTAAGAAGGGCAGGATATACAGTTGCACCCCCAAATGCTCTCGTAGAGACGAAAAGATGGCCCCAGGCACCTCAGCCCAAAAGGCAGAAATATTAGGTAGAACCTAAGAATGGAGTAAAGACAGGGTGTTCATTATTTAGACTGGTACTAAATATGCCTTCTCCGGAATTCCTGCCCATGGAGCCACATGGAGGGAAAAGGGCTCCCAAGTCTGGGGAGATTTTGCATTTGCCACTAACTCCCACTCTACCACTATGTAAATTCTCCCCATCCTACTTCCAGGATGAGATCAAAGAGGCTATAATATAGGGCTCCAATAGTCACAGGATGGATGGTAAACAATAATGCGAGAATCTGGGTACCTAAGCAGATTGCTTGGGGATTCCTTAAGAGTACACACAACTCACCCATCAGGGTAAGCTTCATACCTACTGTTAATAAAGATTATGTGCATGCATAATGAAGGAAGCAATGAAGGAAATTATTGAGAGGATAACAAACCAATGTGTCTCCTGTAGACAAATGTACAAACCAGACCTCCCGTACCCCGTCTAGTTAGAGCAACCCAAATTTGGGGGACAATGCCAGGCGAGGATTGGTGAACAGACTTCACTGTAATGCCAAAGGCCCCTGGAGGGTCCAAATACCTTTTGGTGTTCAGAGATTTATTTACTGGATGGATAAAGGCCTTTTCCTGTAGGATAGAAAGAGCTAATAAAGTAACAAACGCCTTAAACATCAAATTGAGAGTACACTCTGCCTGGAGGCCTCAATCTTCTGGGAAGACACAACATGCTAACCGAACTCTGAAAAAGACTCTGGCAAAATTGTGCCAAGAGACACAGGAAAATTGATTAAAGTTACTACCAATAGCTCACCGTAGAATGAGAGCTGCCCCAAAGGGCAAACTAAAAGCTCAGCCCATTCAAAATGAGTTATGTGAGGCTCTTTCCAAAAGGCTCTGACTCCTTCTAACCTCCAGAGGTTTCTCTGGACCTTAAGCATATAACTAATCTCCAACAGGTGGCAGATGCATTCAACAAATATGGAAACTTTTGCCTCCTGAAATTTTCACCTGCATGGACCTGGGGACTGGGTGTACATCAAAACTTAGAAAAACAGGCCACCCCAGGATCAACTATACTCTATAGGGACAGGCTCTGCCTAGGGCTATTAACCACACACTCTTCCTTAAAATTAGAGAGAGTCGTGCCTTGGATCCACCATACTAGAGTAAAAAAGCATCTGCCCGGAGGCCCCAAAAGAAATGCTACCAGCACCAGATGACAGCAAATACTCCTGTGAGCCACTCACTGACGTGACACTCCTGTTCAGGACACGAAATCATTCTCTCTGTGACTGTCCAGCTTACTGTCAGTATGTGACAAAATAGACAATACTCTAGTCCCCTCTACCTTGGTCTGATTTTAAAATGAACACCTTCTTGGGGCGCCGAGGTGGCTCAGTCGTTAAGCGTCTGCCTTCGGCTCAGGTCATGATCCTGGGGTCCTGGGATGGAGCCCCAGATCGGGCTCTCTGCTCAGCGGGAAGCCTGCTTCTCCCTCTCCCACTCCCCCTGCTTGTGTTCCCTCTCTCGCTTTGTCTCTCTCTGTCAAATAAACAAATAAAATCTTTAATAAATAAATAAATAAATAAAATGAACACCTTCTTGATGTCAGTCCTGGTCACTATTATCCTAGAGAGGCAAAAAGCCATAAACACACTAGAGCATCCTTGGGAACTAAATTCCCTAGTAAATCTCGGGAGGATCATAGCAGAGGGAAACAAACTGAAGACTGCTTTTATTACCGATTGGACTTCACATACTTAACTGTTGGGTACTATTTGGGTCCACGTGCATAGAGATCATCAAATTACATATTGTCATAACACAAGGATATGAGCGGCGTGGGGGAAAGCTGGTGACCCACAGACATGCCTAAAGCTAGCCGAGGGATAATCTGCTCCTCTATCAATTCCTATGACTCCGTCCATGTCCAGCAGTAAATAGCTACAGAAAACGGACTTTCTCCTTGTGCCGCTCAAGAATGAGGACCAGGAAAATACTAGAGGAGGGATTTGTCACCAGCTAGACCCCAAGACCTGACCTGCACTGCCCACCTGCTTGTATTCACTCACCTTCGTCCCACATTTTTCCTTAAGCTCTTCTTTCCAGCTTATCTCTGAACTCAGGCAAATGGAAAGAGAATGATGCCAAGGCTTCCCTGTCTAAATATTCACCCTAACCCTCAATAAAAGGAACTCATCCACCCCTGCTCAGGGAGTCACGGCTTTGGAAGTTAATCTCGGTGATCTTATTTGCTGCAAATAAAGTTTCCTTTGTGGGACCACTCCACCTGCTGTATCTGGGACTCACCAAGGAGGGAACTCACGTGGGTTCGGCTACAGTTATATTTGTGACATCTGATATAAATACTAGAAATAAGTTTAGTAGGACCACTCTTAAAAATGTTACTCTCCAATGTTAAAAGCCCTAAGTAGAAACATTTTGTCACAAATGAGAGCCATCCTCTGTGAAGAACAGCTTATTGTGGGTTTCAAGCAATCCATGGAAAAATAAACACATTCTAGTTCAAAAATCAAAATGTTTTTTAAAGCACTTAAAAATATTAATAAATAAATCTTTAAAAAATATATATATTTATGTAACTTTTAATTCTTAATTTACTGTTTGAAATCCGGAAGTAGTTTTGTGTTCTACGTTTGAAAGTAGAATTTATTTCAGCCTGAATAAAAATTTCACTGTATCTAAGTAGATGTACCAGCTATCCACCTATGTATTTTTTTTTAAGATTTTATTTATTTATTTGACAGAGAGAGAGACAGCAAGAGTGGGAACCCCGGGGAGGTGGGGCGGGGAGTGAGAGAGAAGCAGGCTTCCCGCAGAGCAGGGAGCCGGATGCGGGGCTCAATCCCAGGGGATCATGACCTGAGCAGAAGGCAGACGATTAACGACTGAGTCACCCAGGCACCCCTATCCACCTATGTATTTACTACTCGCTCACACACACACATTTTCACATACTATCCTATCCATCAACACACATAGGTATATATACCTTAAATTTAACTCAACTCATAGAACAAGGAATGTGTACCAGAATCATAGAGAAAAATTAATCAACAGCAAGCAACTGAATGTTAAGAAGAATCCTAAGACTGATACACGCAGAATATATAATCCATTGTGTGCTTCAAATAAGGATAATGAGGTTCTGACGTCTCTAATATAAGTACTAAAAGAAACATGTCCCTGGAAATTCCCGAAGCAACTTTTGCTGTAAGTCTTTCCAGCCATTGAGAGCTATAAACAAACCATGAAGTTGAACCATTGTTCTTTAAATTTGCTTATTTTAAATAAACTGGTAATATTTTTCACAGGCATCTGGAATTATCCATAATTTGGTGCCTGGAAGCTGCTTCTGGCAATTACCAGTTCCTGGTCTAATAAGAAGTTCCCTTGTGCTGGGACGCCTGGGTGGCTCAGTCGGTTAAGCGGCTGCCTTCGGCCTGGGTCATGATCCCAGCGTCCTGGGATCGAGTCCCACATCGGGCTCCTTGCTCAGCGGGGAGCCTGCTTCTCTCTCTCTCTCCCTCTGCTTGTGCTCTGTCAAATAAATAAAATCTTAAAAAAAAAAAAAAAAGAAGTTCCCTTGTGCTAACTACTCTCATGCAGATGAAACTCGCAGTGGGGGCTGGTGATCTTTTCCTTCTTACACCAAAAATTAGATTTGAACTGGATCTAGAAAACAGTCACTTCCAGTTGTCTAGATGAGGGAACTGGAGCCAAGATAACTTGTATATCGTCCAAAGCCACAAGGGGCTGATAGAGCTCTCACACCTCCCTCTACTCCATCTCTACTCAGAATGGCCATTCTAGCTTAAAACACCTGGTCAGGGTCTGCATTCCTGCACTGGGCAGGAGAGAGAAGGAGCAGATGACCTTGATTTCTGGTGCAGGCCCCTCAACAACACGCAGCAACAGATTAACTCAAAGCCCTTGCTTTAGGGGGCTGACTTGAGTGGAAACACCATCCTGTACTTTAAAACCGCTCTCACAAGGCCTTGTCCCTTCTGAAACCAACACAAGAGTCGATCCAATCCTGAAGCTTCTGAAGCTTTGTTGAAAAACATGAGATCAGGTTTTCCTCTAAGTCCGTTTGGGAAACTCTGTCTCCCGAAAAGACCAAAAGGACCTCCCAGCCAGAAGCAAGGATGCTGCTCACACCTTGGCCACACCAGGTCCAACTGAAACTGGAGACCAACAGTCTCCTTGTAGGAAAGCTGGGTTTTGCTCTTAACTCTTCCCTGAGTTTGTGAACTCTTCAGCTGATAGCATCATGTCTGTGAAGTGTTTGGCTTCACAGAGCAGGGAAACAAAACAGCCAAAGGCTACATCACCCACTGAGAATGACCACCATAAACATGTCCTCCTTTGCCCCTTTCAGGGAAATCAGAGATGGAGCAGAAGAGAAAGTCAAAGAGATCTGAAGTGACTATGAGAAGAACTCAGTTAAAATAAAATGCAAACAGAACGCAGCCTTGAAAATTCCCCCGAGCAGACAAAACCAGTTTAGTCATACAAACAAAGCTTAATTTAGCTTATTTTGCAAGGCTAACTTGACCTGGGTCATTTCTTGCTTGTGCCTCTGAAAATCGCAAGCAAAACTCTTCCCTGAGGTTCATAGGAGGTCACCAGTGACAAATTCCCTATCATTTAAGAAAATTCTAATATTATAATCAATCACTGCTTTCTCACTATATAAACTGCTTTATCACAATATGCTGCTGAGCCTAACATTCCATCTTTTAGTTTGAGTGCTCCTGGTTTACAAACTTTCTTTTTGGTGTGTGCACAGTAATCTCTTACTCATTACTACTTTGGCAATTCACTGGTTTCACTTCTATTTCTGAACTTTTGCCATTTCGTGGCATGAGAAATGGGATCCAAAAAATACCCCCAATGAATCTGAGGCGAGTGAGCGAATGGGTCTGGTACCCAGAGAGCCCATGAGCTCTCTGCTTTCTTATCAACCCTGAAATTGAACATTTAAGAAAAACATCTTAAGATAATGATTAGCCGTTTCATGTCTAATCCAAACATAATTGTAAAAGCAAGTAATTAAATACATGTAAATAAAAAAATGTCTAACTTAAATCGAATAATAGATATTTATTGAATATGTAAGCCATTTAAAAATAAGGTAAACATTAAATGATAAAGATAAGTGTATTTACTTTGGGCTTTTAATTTTTGATAGAGACAGACGATATTTAGGTTTATTAGTGAACATGTTTTTTGCCATAATGAAAAAAAAATTTAAGGATTATTTATTTGAGAGGGTGTGCGCGCATGCACACGAGTGGGGGGGGAGGGGCAGAGGGAGAGAGAGAAACCCTCAAGCCGACTCCCCGCTGAGTGCAGAGGCCAGGCAGGCTCTATCCCAGGACCCTGAGATCATGACCTGAGCCCATATCAAGAGGAGGACGCTTAACCAACTGAGCCACCCAGGTGTCCCGAAAATTTCATTATGAGGAAGAACACACTTCTAGAAATTATGAAATGTATTTACAAATTGCTAATCTACTACGAGATACTAATAGATGATAGCTCACAATTGCTTGCTTCCAAGGTTTCTCTGGAAAGCGAAGATTATTAAGAGTTAAAATTTATAATCCATATGTAAAAATAAAACTGCTAGAAATAATAAAAATGGAAGAAAATGACTGTATATGAAAAGCAGGTAAGGAAAATAGATTTTTTTTTTAATATTAAAGGAAAGGCCTGAAGGACATGATGTTGATTGGTTGGCTGTTTTTGGTAAAGGAAAAAAGAAAGCAATTTTGTCCTAAAGTAAAATGATTTTTCCAGAATAAGAAAAGAAAAAGAGGACAAAAGCTGAATGGATATAGAAAGTTGTAGGTTTGTGGGAAAGGAACCTTGAGAAAGAAATTTTATGTGTGGTCAAGTCTGACTAAGATCGGAATGGATTTATTTAAGTTAAAAAGAAAAAAAAGTAGAGTTTTAATGTCAAAAGTACACTGCTGTCGGGCGCCTGGGTGGCTCAGTTGGTTAAGCGACTGCCTTCAGCTCAGGTCATGATCCTGGAGTCCCTGGATCGAGTCCTGCATCGGGCTCCCTGCTCGGCAGGGAGTCTGCTTCTCCCTCTCCCACTCCCCCTGCTTATGTTCCCTCTCTCGCTGTGTCTTTCTCTGTCAAATAAATAAATAAAATCTTTAAAAAAAAAAAAAAAGTACACTGCTGTAAAATTTGAATTTGGTTTTCTCACTGTTAAAGGGACAAAGTTTTCTTAGATTATTGGTCTGCTCTTAAATAAGAAATTGTAAGCAAAGTTTTTTCTTTACCTTTAATGTAATCTGCCTAGAAAACTGAGATTCTGTGTTTTGTCTTGGTCAGGTCCTTGGTTATGTAAGAAAACGGAGTCTTCTCTAGTAAAAGAGCTAAATTTTTTTTACAGCTATGTAACTTTTTGTACATGTTAAATTTGATAGAAAATAAATAAGAAGTGATGCTAAACTTTCTATAGGGGATCTTTGTATGAAAGTCCTAAAATCTAACATGTCCTGGGATAATGTTATCAGTCATAATTTTTAAATGTATGTCATAGAAATAACCACATTCCCTTGTCAATTGCATTATAATGAACTCTTATCAGATCTTTAACCAGGGCCATTTTTAAGTCTTTTGTCACTTATAGACAGTTATTTTTTTACTCTTGATTCTTCTCTGAGAGCATTTACAATGAACTGTAAACAAAAGTACTCCATCTTCAAAGAGATTCGTGGAAAAGACCCTGACAAGTACTCTAAAATGCAGGTTTCTGAGAACTTGAAGATCATAACACCAAACTGGGTAAGAATTGCTAAAACTCTGATGGAAAACTGATTGATTCATAAAGCTGCTAACCCAAGAAGAAGCAAAGCAGGAATAATTACAGCAGATTGAACTGATGAAGATGGTTATAACTTTTTATGATTCCATTTAAAACACTGCTAGTTCTTCAGTGTTTTGTTTCCTAGATTTAAAGGACCCCTTTTTCTCCTCTTTTAAGCTCTCTATAACTTACAGCAATTTGGTAGAGTGTATCTTTGCAACAAAGTTTGAAACGCTTATCTCTTTCTCCCTTCTTGATCCCTCTAGAATTCAGAAACTCTTATTAAATGTTCCTATTTTCATAACACAATATATACTTGCGTAAGTTCAATAAGAATCTGTTCTCCTTGAAACAGGACACAATTGGACAAGGCCTTGGCTCGGCTTCCTGGCCTCAAGTGACTTTTGAATGTCCAGTCTGAGATTCCTTATGAAGAGCTCCAGCAAAGCAGGTTTAAAACAGCCTACGTGGTCAATCACCATTCTTGCTGCAATTATGTAAATAATCAGGACAAGTTTAATCTGCAGACCAATAAGACTTATTGTGGTTATCTTTCATGAAAAGGAAGATGATTATATAGAGGGAAATTATCTGATATTTATGGATATCAGATTCGAAGTTGTTCGTTGTCTTTGAGGTTTTGTGTTCTACCTATAAACTGGGCTGAACTCTGAATTTTCCTAGTTCCCCTCCAATATTTGGCTAGAGCTCTCCAAAAGCTAACATTTCCAATTTTCTCCCACTCTTTTGACTTGGAATTGCTATGAAACTAAAATTGCTCTTTCCCAGAAACCATGGAAGCTAAAGCTGGACTACTTGATAAAGACTTCAGAGAAATCACCACAACAGCTCATGGGTGGTGCGGTAGCTCGTGCCTATTGCAATGTGGCCACTCAGAAACATTCACATCGCAAACCCGAAAACCTGACAGATGTCTACCACCTGCCCTCGCCCCATCTGAAGATGCTCACGACCCAACGTCCAGAAATCTTCTCAACAGGCTGCTCTCCGAACTCATAAGCAAGTTTTATAATCTGCTTGAACTATCAACCTTTGTTTACTTTTTATTCCATAGACATGTCTCTCATTAAATTACCTGCTTGCTCACACCATAGAGAAGCCTAATTTAGGTGGAAGCCCTCCTACAGTACCACCTCTTGAAACAAAACATCTCAGGTTCATCCTATCCTAAGTAATCATGAGGATATGCGATTGCTAATACATCGTGCTGTGCCTACGTACGTAAGTTCAAGAATTATAACCCATTTGAGTTATTTAATTGGCTAAATCTTGGCTCCTGGGAACCTCTGCTCTAGAGAATTTTATAATCCTTAGCTATTA
This sequence comes from Neomonachus schauinslandi, assembly GCF_002201575.2. Lineage (NCBI taxonomy): Eukaryota > Metazoa > Chordata > Mammalia > Carnivora > Phocidae > Neomonachus > Neomonachus schauinslandi. The sequence continues at coordinate 136,722,587 of NC_058410.1, read as the reverse complement.
CTCTTTTTATAGTCATCATATCAACTTCTCCAGTGTGTTATGTATTCTCTAGGGCTTTACATCGTCAGCAGCCACTCACATGCCAAATGGCATCTGTCAGGATCAGACAACTGGATGAAACCAACAATAACCACAGAAGTGATGAAGATGTTGATTGCATCTTGGCCTGATGATGCAACTGGACAAAAACCTCAAATGTGTGATTCTTCAACCTGACTACATCAATAGTGGTAACACAGAATAACACCATACTAGTTGATACTACTCTCAGCCTGCTAAGAGAATGACCAAAAGGGGGGAGTTATTAAAATAAAAACAGAGACCAGTCTTGAAAATTCCCTGAATTGCTTGGGGCGCCGGGGTGGCTCAGTTGATTAAGCGTCTGCCTTCAGCTCATGATCCCAGGGTCCTGGGATCGAGCCCCACATCAGGCTCCGTGCTCAGCGGGAAGCCTGCTTCTCCCTCTGCCTCTGCCTGCCACCTCCCCTGCTTGTGCTCTCTCTCTCTCTGTCAAATAAATAAAATCTTTAAAAAAAAAAGAAAATTCCCTGAACTGTAGTTTAAAACCAGTTTAGTCATACAAAGCTTAATTTAGTTTACTTTGCCAGACTAACTTGACCTGGGTCATTTCTTGCTTATACCTCTGAAAATTATATGCACAACTTGAACTACTTCCCAAGGCTGGTATGAGGCAACCACTGACCAATTCATTTTCATTTAAGGGAATGCTACTATTATAAACAATCTCTGTGAAGAACAGACGCTGCTTTCTCACTATTTAAGCTGCTTTATAACAATAGAACAATGAACCTCATTCCGTTTTGGTTCAGTGAGTGCTCCTGGTTGGCAAACTGTCTTTTTGGTGTGTGCTCAATAAACTTTTACTAATTATTTCTCGGGTGATTCGTTGGTTTTACTTCTGCTATTTCTGAACTTTTGACACCTCAACGTGGCTTGAAGGTACACGGGACCACAAGGCAGGCATAAAAAAGAACTGAATTCTGCCAACAATCAATGAGCTTGGAAAAGAACTCCGAGCCCCAAATGACAATAGCTAACCAAGACCTTGATCGCGGCAAGATGCTGAGCAGAGAGCTCGGCCACCTCATGCCAAATTTCTGATGTACAGAAACTGCGGTTAATAAACATGTTGCTTCAAGACACTTAAAAAAAATTAAAATAATGCTAAGAGGTCCTCATGGCTCATGAAAGATGTTTCCAGCTTTGCCACTAACCCACCGTATGAATGTCACCTAACCCCTGAATCTTACCTCCCACCTGTCAGTTGGGAGAGGGCTGTATTAATATGTACTTGATAGAGTGGTAGGAAGAGCAAAAGAAAATGTGTTTGAAAGTACTTTGCATACCAGATGGAATTGTGTAATTGTAAGTTTTTACTGTAAACTGCCCCCCCCACCAAAATCATTGCGTTGATACGAATTCTGCGTTTTTCTGTCCACATAGCTTTCATTTTAATTGAGCACACAATTAGATAAATCTTTATCTGTGAAACATTTCCTTGTGAAAAAGCAACATAAAGGCATTTTTTAAATCTAGAAAGACGATGTATTTTCTGAGGAGGTCATTCTTCCCTCAACACACATCCACGACTTGAAATGTATTAGTCCCCCTCTTCTCCTTTGGGAGCAGGGGGTCTGGCTGAAAACTGGTCACCCACACTCACGGCCATAGAGCACACACCTCCTCACACCTCCTAAAAAACAATGTCCCTCTGACAGTTGTGATCTCATCTGACCCTCTACGCCTGAGCCAGGACGGAGGAAATGACAGTGTGGATAAACGGTTGGCCCCGGACCACATCACCCATCAAGAGTAATGTCATCTTACTGCGAGGAGCTGGGTGTCTGTCCCCTGACCCCCACACCGTCTGGACTGGCAGGGGGCAGGAAGAACAGAGGACACTGCCTGCTTGTTCCGTGCCCAGGGTGACATCAGATTTGCCAATCCTGTCCCGACATTCCATTCACGTGCCCTTGTGGTGCCAAAGTCCCAAGGCCAGGCTGGAATTCAGGACACATCATGCAGGGCGGTGTGTGGATTACTGGACTTGTTTGCTTTTAGTTAAACAATCGGGACTGGCTCTAAAAACTAAGTCCAGACTGATCAATGATCAGAAGTCTCACAATTTGAGAAAAACTTCATGTTCATTTTATTTGAATGCATTCAGTGGCATTAATGTGAACCACCCCCCCCCATTCCTCCAAAAAGAAAATATGCCCCTTCAATCATCAAGGTGAACAAGAGACTTCATTCCCTTCTTATCTAAAGCCTGAATTCTAGTTTCAACATACAAAAAAAAAAAAAAAGGATAGAATTGTATTGGTAAAATTGAAAAACATAGAGGCAGAAAACGGAATTTGAAGCACAACTTCTTTATACACAACAGGAATTCATTCAATAAGTTCATTATTTAGAGCCCCATTTCTTGTTTTTCGCCAATTGACGGATTTAACGATCAGCCACAAATACACATTATAGCACAAGCCGGTAATGTTAAAAGGAGAGGACTTGGATTTAACAATCGCTTTGAGTGTTGACTGTCAACATCAAAGGAGGCTGTGGGCATATACTTTATATTGTAGAAAAGAGGCAAACAAACATGTTGGCATCTGAAGTAAGTACACGGACCCACCTGTAATTCTCATTCCACTGTTAGCAGGATACACACCACCTAGTTATTTCTTGACTAACTTAACCTCCCTCCCTTGCCCTTCTCCTCTACCTAAACCAGGGAGGGACTGGGGTTGACCTCAGGGGAGCCATTTGCCCCAGGCAGGCTGTCAGACACACAAAAGCACGGATGCTCAATAATTATTTGAAATAATAATTCTCTTACATATACCTCCACCGGCGCAGATAATTGAGAGAGGAGTTCATTCTCTTGGTACTCACAGCGGAACGAAGGCCGGATCCAAATTACTAATGAGAGTGTTGAAAGTATTCTGAAGGAGTCTTACATTCTTTTTCTGGCTGCCACTCATCACAGTGTGACCCTTGGCAAGACACGAACATAAACCACTACTTTCTTTATGAAATGGATCTAATACCTACTCCATTTATCTCAGGATTGTTCTCAAAAGTTCTTTAAAAAGTATATGTAAATATATATAAATAAAACATAGTATAATTGCTATTGAATTATTTGAAGAAATTAATTTCTTTCTCATAATGTAGAGTTGGATACTATCTTTAGGGTCTAAAAAAATAAATTTATTTTTATCTAACAGATGAAAATAATTGAATTACAGAAAAACCTAATTATAATTCTTCAGATTCACTAGGCTCATAATTTACATAGCAATGAGCTTGCTGCTTGGGCACTGATTAAAATCAGTGCTGTATAAAATGGTTCATTCAGTCATTCTTTGGGGATGCAAACTCAAGTTTAGCAAACAATGACACTTTAAAAAAATGAAACAATGTTGACATTCTAGGAAAGGATTAAGCAAATTAAGAAACCATAACCGAAAAATCTTTTATTACTATCTTACTGATTTCCTCAAAACTGAATGATTAGAAAATGGAATTTGACTTACAAGTCAATCCTAAGTCTTTGTCCCCAGGATCATAGTACAACCACATAATGATCAATAAAGAGGCACCATCACCAGTAGATAGGAATGTGAGCTTTCCGTTTTGCAGAAACACAAGTTCTAGTTGGTAACCAACTTCTGGCACTCAGCGTTTGGGGATTCCTGCCTTGAATACTGATTAAATGGAAATGACCTTAAGTTAACCCTAATGTAAATCCCTTAACATTCTTAACGAGGGAATACATTCCTCCAACAGACTTGTGGAAGGTTAAAACTGACCATAGAGAGCACATAGCCCAAACCTCATTTTGTAGAACTAATGGCTTTGAGGCCTGGCAGCATTTTTTATCAGGATGATCAAAGACCTAAATTACTGGTCATTTCTCTAGATAATGATCAATGCCTGTGCACTGAGAGGGTGGCGTATCCCACTACGACAAAAATGTCTGCAACAAGTGAAGGCGTTATACTTCCTCTTATTTAACAAACAAGGTAGCAAGAGTTATTTCCATAAATGGTATCGCAGATTTGGGTACTTTTTGTAAATTCTGAACCTAGGATTTAAGAGTGCTTCGTTGGTTCCTGGAGGATAAAAGTGAATGTGTCTGGAAACGTGCAGCACAACAAAGGTTAACCACACTTGCTTTCCTGCTCTGCATTTATTGGGGCTACAGAGACTAAAACAGCTATTTTCCTCTCAAAGAATTCGGAAAAATATAATACAACGGCAATTTCTTAAATACATAACAAAACTTTCTGGATCATGAATCAACATGAGATGTAATAGCCTACAGATATCGATTGGACAGCTTTATAAAATGTCACTCATCTAAGGCATTATGAAATTGTTTTCAGAGTTACACATATATACACGGTTCTATATACATAAAGGCATCCATTCATGAACAATAAGTCAAGCACTGTGTAGAGAAGGGTAAAATAATACATAGATTCTGAATAATTTTTAAGAGACAATTTGGCGTTCCAAGCAACAGTGATTTACATTCAAATAAACATGTAGATTTTCAAATCTAGATAGGTAAAGTTTTCGTGATGCAGGCTACAAGAAAATTCACACTGTGAATTATTTGTTTTTCAAAGGCCTCCTTATCGAAATAGAGATTTCAAGTCCAGAGCAAACACCCATTGCGTGAACAAACAGAATGCCTACGACTCTAAAATTTGCTTCCATATGCCTTTCCCCTCACCTCCCTATCCAATAACAACAGAAAAATTCCCAGAAGGGGCAGCAGCTAGATGTCGTGCCCTTCTATCTGTTAATGTTTCTGGATGGGGGGAGGTTATTACATCCAGATTACAATTTGGCGAAGGAGTATTGATTTCTATTTCAAATAGGCTATACTACTCCAAACACGAAGATTTTTGCCACGACATCCAAACATGATCACATAGACCCACGTTTCTTCCTAGTACAGAAAGAGCATCACTAGGAGAAGATGGGGCTGACAGATAGAGGAAGGAGACAGGTTAAACTCTCTCAGTGGCCAATTATCCCAGATGAAAACATCAGTCTCTGTTAGCGAAGTTGTCAACTCTCTCCTTTGCAAACAAAGTTTCTAGCTCGACTGACATCTCGCCCTTTCACGCACCAGAGATATATCTCGGTCTAACCCACCAACCTACTCCTCTTGATTCTGACAATCTTACACAGGCCAATTCATGTGCTATATAAGGAAGACGTCACGATTTTCCAGGCACTTTTCAACACAGAAAAACTTAAATCCAGTTGTTTAAAATCTGTTTCACAAACAACCCCCCACTCCCTAGCCCCTAGAAAAAAAGTAGCTGATTCTGTTACAGTTTCTCTGTGAGAAGACAAGTTCCTTCAGTTTTGCCAAGGAAACAATATGGATGTTTTAACTCCAAATTTGGGAGCTCCACCTCTTATATCATAGGATGTTAGGTTACTCGAAATCAGCTCCTGTTTAAAGATTCTTTGTGGAATTGAGCTTAGAAAGTTCACTCGTGCTGGAGGACATTGCCATGACAGACGTTCTTGATACAAAAATGCAAATTCAGCTGAGTTCCTGTGATCCCCTGAGCAGTTATAAATGCCCTTTGCTATAATGAGGCAGTGTTAAGACAAAGCAAATTATTCAAATATATGTACACTTGTCTTTAGACTAATATGAAATACATCGATAGAAGAGGGTATTCTTGTTCTGAAGCGTTTACAGAGTTTCAAAGGAAAATAAAGACACTTAATATTGAGAAATTTCCAAAAAATGATTAAAAATGTTTTTGGCTGGTTGCCATTCAAAAGTTTTCCCAGAGTTCTCATCTATGTTCTATACACATGGTAAATAAAAATGTACACGACCAAGAGATGTACTATACATAAATCAGGTATCAATATGTACGTGTGAACTAAAGTTCCTTAAATATACACATCCCCACTTAGGATACATTCCATTACATCAACAAAGCATCGTTCTTTAATAATAGGTCCAGGATAGCAGCAATTTAATAACCTAGTTACCCAGTTACCTCAGGAAAGTATGAGGGGTTCTGACAGTCCCTGATGCGGGGTCCCTAGTTTCAAGGAGGGCTCTCTACGAGCATTTTACATATTCTCATGAAGCACCAGGCTACGTTGGCTAATGGCAATTATGTAATCCTGTCAATGGAGAAAAAGTTACCGTCTTTTCAAAACCCGTTTATTCAAAATCTGACCAATGGATAACAGGAAAAATAAGTCGCAATAAGGCGATACCAACCCAAAGCATTTATGATACTTGAAGCATTTACATTTTATTTCTTACATTTTTTGTTGTTTTATCAGTGCGTTGTACTGATACTGAAAGTATTTGGATTGCCCTACCAGATGCTGAAAGAGCAATACGACACTCTGCTGAGAAGAGAGCTGTTCTGAGTTGTGTTTGGAAAGATGTAAATAACTGGATTATCAGTATTTTTACAAATGGAGATGGCATGACATCACACTAGGCGTTGTTTTAAAAGAGTTAGGTTTATGAGTCTATACCTTTGGGTAAGTTATGAACTTGCAACCAAAATTTACATATATAATATGCAAAAAGAAAACCCTTTAGGTTGATTTATAATAAACCACATTCGTCCCAGAAGGAAAGAGAGAATGGCTTCGAGGAAACATTTATTTTACGTGTACCACTGGATAGACTCACGCAGGCCCAGTGGATGGAAATTCTAGGTAGGCAGCAACTTACGTGGACTGGTGTACACATGGACTTTGATACTCACTCTTGGTGTGTACTTTTAGGTCCAACTCTAAATGTGTGGGGTGCATGAACACAGAGCTCAGGAAAGATCTCTGTTACCTATGATGAAGATTAACCTCGGCCACTCGACCAGTATTTCATATAAAACAATCCTGTCAAACACAGCTACTGGCTGTAGGAGGAGAATTTATCACCTTCCCAAAGTTGCACTTGCCAAGGGAGAGCTACTCGATCAGACCCCATTGTTTTACAGGCTGCAACCCCTTCACTTGGAAGGGACATCTCCGTCTGCACAGCAGTTTCTCCTGCTTGAAGCTGAGATCACACACGGAGAAACCTATTGTGTTTCTGCCAAGTCACTGTGGAAATGCCTGGAACAGCATGCCCAGGAGCCCGCAGAGGCAGAACCAACATACCCGCTCCCCAAGATAAGCAGCCTGCTGCGAGGCGCTTAGGACAATTCCCCCTTCAACAGTGTTATCCTTTCCATCCTATGGGGGGTGGGGGAGTGGGTTTCTCCCGTGTTTCTCGTGGTGGTCAGATCAACACAGAACAGACTCTAGCTGGTCAGTTACAATGTGTGTTGCCAACCACGATACTGAATGTTCACTCGGGCTCCTCGAATTTGGCTGGAACTTGAACGGTCCCAGCGGGATCCTTCCCGAGGATAAAATGACGGTGGGTTCGTTCCTTGTCGGCAACCCCAAAGCTTCCCGACATGCTCCCTAGACACGGCCGAGACTGCAGAACCCGGGTCCTTCTCTTCACACGGGCTCGGCCTTTTCTGATGCCAAAGGCAGGCAGGCAAGTTCAAAGTCTGGACACAGAGGCACTTTCAAAGTTTGGCAAGGGGGAGGCAAGTTCACTAAGTGGGGCTTTATCACTGTGCTTCTCATTGTAACCCCAGACGTCTGTGGCACGTGGATAGGAGCGGAGGCCTTTAGGTCGTGGATGGGTCGTGCTTTTTCTTCTTGCCCCGACAGGACTTGCAGACACAGCAGATTATACACGGGGAAGCCAGGAGCAGCAAGGGTGAAGTCACCAGGGCAATGATGCCCAATCCCACCAGAATCCCCACCACCTGGAAATTCCGAAGAAAAGCCCACTTCAGCAGTTTGATCTTCCTATATGTATACTAAGCCATCAGCTACAGACTGAATGTTTGTATCCCCCACCCCCCAAAAAATTCCTATGTTGAAACCTCAATGTCCAATACAACGGTATTTGGAAATGAAGGCCTTTGGGAGGTAATTAGGACTCGAGGGCGGAGCCCTCACGATGGGATTAGTGCCCTTACGAAAAGAGACTTCAGAGCACTTGCTTCCTCTCCCCAGCTCGGCACCAGGTGAGGACACAGCAGGAAGAAGGCCACCTGCAGACCGGGAAGAGGGTCCTTGCCAGAACCCAACCAATCCTGGCACCTTCATCTCGGACTTTCCGTCTCCAGGACTGGGAGAAATAAGTGTCTATTTTTCAAGCCACCCAGCTTTATGGCAATTTCTTCTAGCAGCCTGAACGAAGACACGACCCCAGGCACATGAAACAGTTACAGTTATGGGACCTTTCAGCAAGTGCCCCGTGTGACCTGAACCGGATATAAACCAGGGAGGCAGCAAGGACTAGATCGGAGGTGAGAGGAAGAAACCGGACGCTCACCTGAGCTCTGGCACAAGCTCCGTGTAACCCCGAATTGTTGCTGTTGGCTCCCTCCCTACCTGAGTCTCCTTGACAGCCTAATAGGGATGCTAACAATGATTCCTAGGCTATTAACACTGATGCCCTTAAAGGTAACGGAGTCTTTCATAAATATGAAGCACTATTAAAAATAAACCAGGGGATGCCTGGGTGGCTCAGGCAGTTAAGCGTCTGCCTTCGGCTCAGGTCATGATCTCGGGGTCCTGGGATCGAGCCCCACATAGGGCTCCCGGCTCAGCTGGTAGCCTGCTTCTCCCTCTACCTACTGCTCCCCCTGCTTGTGTTCCTGCTCTATGTCTCGCTCTGTCAAATAAATAAACAAAACCTTTAAAAATAATAAATAAATTAAATAAACAAACCAACAAACCAGGACTCCCTTTGAACCTGCCACAGAAACACACAATGGCGTGTGCAGAGGGATCTAAGCCTCAGCGGGGGCTCACAGGATTTTAGAGCACTGCCTTTTATATGAAATAGGACTTACAGGGCTTTAGGAAAGTCATCCTACCATTTTTCCAAGAGGAAAGAGTATCTGCCTCGATTCTGGCAGTCACTGGTAATCAGTGGGCTGCTCTGGCACCCTGCCCTCTACTACTTATCCTCAAGGCGATCATGCTCCCCAGAACCTCCGAGGCTGGGATGGGTAAGTAGAGAACAGGGTGGGGAGGAGGATTAGGTGGGTTTTTTAAGCCATCTCAAGTCTGGTATTATCTCCTGCTCCCTTAAAGGTCAGGGTACCTGCGTTCGGTTCCACATCACCGAGGCTCTCGAGTGGCCCAGCTTATTCCTACACGGCCCTTTGTCATAATGTCTGAGGAAAATGTCATTCTGAAAAACAAAGACAGAGGTTTCAGTACACACGCTCTTTTGAACTGAGACATAAACACTAACCACATCGGATCACCTTGGTGGAAGCAAAGGCTCTTTCAGGGAATATAAATGGCGGCCTCCAGGGATTCCAAGGCTGCAATCTTTAGACTCTATCTCAGTAGGTTTACACATCACCGAGTGAAAATGGATCATAATCATCGAGACTCTTGACTGAGTCTAGAAAGGATTGGAGTCCTGCCCAGTCATCTCTGAAAGGTGGCTCCAGGACAGGTGCGATGTGGAATGAGGATCAGGAGTGGAGGGCACATGAGAAAAAATGCCAGCAGCTGAGATGGGAAATGCAGACATGGGGTCCTGAGAAGGTAACTAACTTGATGTGGGAAGAAGGAGAAGAAAATGACAACAGAGAGATGAACTCTGTTGGGAAGACGATGGCCACACTTTGGACATGTTTAACTTGAGGGACACTTGAGATATCCAAGCCACCCTGTTCAAAAGGCAGCTGATTACACAGATGAGAATTTTGGGGAAGACGGGAATCAGCATACATGGGGTGGAGAAAAACCACAGAAGTAGATGAGATCACCCAGGGAGACAGTGTAGACAGGCAAGCAAAGATAATGTCAAGGAGGACTACCCTGGGTGGCACAGTTGGTTTTTTTGTTTTGTTTTGTTTTGTTTTGGCACAGTTGGTTAAGCATCTGACTCTTGGGTTCAGCTCAGGTCATGATCTCAGGGTGGTGAGATCGAGCCCCACGCCCAGTGCAGAGCCTGCTTAAGAGTCTCTCTCTCCCTCCTCCTCTGCCCCTCCCCGTTCTTGCTATCTAACTCTAAAAAAAAAGAAAAGAAAAGAAAAAAGCATGAGTCAAGGAGGCACCTGGAAAGGAAACAGAAATGGCCAGAAAGGTAGAAGGAAAGCAGAAGACATGCCATCACCGAAACAGACGTGGTCAAGACATCAAAGGCAGGGGAGAATCTAGGTAAGAGGAGGACTGAAACATCCATTGGATTTTACCCAAAAGACAGCACTCAAAGCCTTGGAAAAACACAGTCAAGGCTGTGACGATGTGGCCAGCTGAGTGCACTTCAAAGACTGGAGGTAAGTATCAACAACAAGAGGTGATTATGCTGTTTTGAGGCTTGGCTTCTAAGAGAAGGAGAGGGAGAGAATGGTAGTAAGGGAGACATGTAGGCTTGAGAAAAGTGTGACTCGTTTTTAAATGGGACACACTGAGCACATGGAGAGGTTAGTGGAAATTGAAGGCACAGGAGAGAGAAGAGATAATGGAAGGGGACAAGTCTCTGAGGTCCCCAAGCAGATTAAGAACACTTCATCCTCTGAACCAGCAGGGATGAGGACCAAGGCAGGAGCAAATTCGACACCCCAGCAAAACTCAAAAATCACTCCGTTTGGGCATCCGTCTCGGGCTTGGCTCTTGGACAATCATTCTGCTCCCAGACCCATGCTCTGAAACTTTCCTATAAACAAAGATCAACACCACCATCTGACACAGAACACTTGTCAAGAGAAAAACATGATTACCAACAAGCCAGTGCCCCTGGCGAAAACTGAGAAAATGAGATCTCAGAAAACAATGACCAGAAAAAGATGCTTCAGTATTTGAAGTCTGTGTATCCAGTCTTTTAACATCTGTACCATTTCAACTTGAGCACCAGAACAGTCCAAGTAACAGAACAGTGTGTTCTTTGCAACACCATACCCCAAACATATTTCAGCCAAAGGATGGGGAGATCTGGCACACATCTTTATTCCCTTATACTCTTGCCTCTTAAAAAGAACCTCATGGGCTCAGCTTCCTTGTGGATATGAACCCAATTAATGTTCTGGTTAAACCTGAAGGCAAACAGAAAAGATTTCTTTCCTTTGTAAAGACACAGGGGGTGTGCAATCAATGAAAACCTCGCCCAGAGTACCACACGTTTGGAATCATAATGGGTCTCAAATATCACACATACTTGTAATTCAAGGGGTTATGATAAATAGTATTAAAAAATAAAAATAAAAACACTTCTTTCAACCTGAGTTGCTGAGCTTCCACAGTCTAAAATTCAGTTTTCTTTCCCCCAATTTATAGCACTGCTTGAAATACTGAGATCAGGCTGTTTAAAATTCTTCCTCACAGATGTCATCTGAAACAACTTAGCTAATTTTCAGTTAAAAATCAGGCATGTGGTGACCAGCATGCATCCCGTAATAACTGCACACCGACTCACTGACTGTGTGATACAAAAGCATCACCAGAGCTGCTCATCAAATTGAAGCAAACCAAGCAATTGAAATGAAAAGTTGAGTGGGGCGCCTGGATGGCTCAGTCGGTTGGGCGTCCGACCCTTGATTTCGGCTCAGGTTGTGACCTCAGGGTCGTGTGATCGAGCTCGGCCTCGGGCTCCATGCTCAGTATGGAGTCTGCTTGAGATTCTCTCCTTCTACCCTTCCCCTGGACTTGACTTGCGCTGACCTGCTCTCATTCTGTCTCTAAAATAAATAAATAAGTCTTGTAAAAAAAAAAAAAAAAAAAGAAAAGAAAAAGAAAAATTAAGAAAAGAATGTCCACCTCACCATGATGGAGGGCTCACACTGATACGGACATATTTCATGAGTCCAGATTGCCAAAATGGGGACTATCTATTCCTATTTGGGGTAGCACACATGCTAGAAGAAACACCAGAACTGAAGGAAGATCTGTTCATCAGTCCTTCACACCACCTTTTACCTCTGAGGTTACCATGGGCCTCGGCACGGGACTGAATGAGCTGCACCTGAACCGGGCAAGACGTGTTTCACGAATGGTGAGGGGAAAGAATCCCTGGGGCAGACCCCTTTATCCGGGCACGGATCCCCAACCGAATGAGAGCAATGCCGCCGTTGTGCCAATGAATGAAGTGGTTATTTAAGACATCCCATTGATTAGAGTGGCTTTCTTCTTTAAATTCAAAAAGAGGAAGAGAACCAAATTATGGTAGGCAGAAAATATGGTGATTACATGGCAAAAGGGACTTTACAAGTGTGCTTGAAGTAAGAGCCTGAGATGGAGGAGAACAGCCTGTATCATCCAGATGCGGCCAATCTAATCACTGTATCATCCAGATGTGGCCAATCTAATCATTGAATCATCCAGATGTGGCCAATCTAATCAGCTCGCCCTTAGAGCAGAGCAGCTTTCCCAGCTGTGGTCAGAGGGAGCCGTGACAATGGAAGAAGGGGTCAGAGAGACGTGATGTGGCTAGCTCCAAAGATGGAGAAAGGGGCCACACACCAACGAAGGCAGGCAGCTTCTAAAGGCTAGAAAAAGCAAAGAAATGGATTTTCCCCTGGAATCCAGAAAAGAATGCAGCCCTGAGGACACCTGGATTTTAACCCAGTGAGACACACGTCAGATTGCCAGAGGACAGAACTAAAGACAATAAATTTGTGCTGTTTTAAGCCACTTCGTTTGTGGTGATTTGTTACAGCAGCAAAATAAATGAATACACTGACAGTTCTTTACATGATAAAAGGAGACACTGCTCCCCAAAGCAGGGAACGTCCCTAAAACAAAAGCCTGCCTTCACAGCTAAGCTGACACAGCTAAGGGACTCAAAGAGACATTTGCTAGACATCTAAAGTAGCAGGTTCGGGGTGCCTCTGTGGCTCAGTCGGTTGGCCATCTGCCTTCGGCTCAGGTCATGATCCCGGGATCCTGGGATTGAGCCCCGCATCGGGCTCCCTGCTCCACGGGAGGCTGCTTCTCCTTCTCCGCCTGCCCCTCCCCCTGCTTGTGTGCTCTCTCTCTCAAATAGATAAATAAAATCTTTTAATAAATAAATAAATAAATAAATAAATAAATAAAAATAAAGTAGCAGGCTCAGAAAGTATCCTTAAGAAAAATAACCTTCTTTTGCAGGACAAATGTAGGCTCAAGATTTTAAAAGGAAAGCCTGTAGGATCCTGACGGTTGCACAGACACGATGGAGAAAAAGACCACAGGAGAAGACGCTTCCAAGTGGAACTTACGTCCAGGTTCTGGAGACAGTACCAGCAAAATGTGTGTTTGCAATTCTTGCACATCATCTGAGCACAGCCTTCGTTGCGTTCGATGTAAACCCGACAAACAGGGCACTGCTTAATGGGGGCTTCTGCGTCTGTCCCAAAGAGGGCCCTAGACACGAAATGGATGAGAAATTATGGGGGGGGGGTCAAGAATGCTGCTAGAACCACAAGGGTGTACACTAACCAGGGCTGGGGAAGAGTGGGCGGAGTGTAATTAATTCAACCGTTAACTTTATGGTCACCAACTGAATTCCTAGGGCTCCTGATTAATTCACTTCCATGGAAGAGGGTGGGGGTAAAAATAGGAGAGACACAGATTATTAGTTGTTCGGATAACTCAAAACAAAAAAAGAACCTTAATTTATTTACCTTTGGCTTGGAGTGATGATATAATTGTATTTTCCACACCTGACTTAATTTATTACTTTGCCAAATTAGTATTTCATTCCCTGAGCACACACTGTCTAAATCAAAAACACAAGCATTCTGCTACACAACAGAAAAACTAGCTCTGGATCTGACACAGCATAGATAAATCTTTCTGGTGATCTGTTCCAATAAATAAATGGAAGAGGTCGGGGGAGGCAATAATCAATATTTGAAAATAAATGCCCAGTCTCATTAAAGAGACCTGCTCCAGACAGATGAATAGGTCAGCACAGGCTCACAGTCTCAGGGGACATGGAGAATAAGTGGGACACATTGGGGTGGGAAGGTTAGGGGGGCCACAGTGCTACACTGCACATTAGCTACCGTTCATCAAAACCAGCCCCCAGCACACAGAGCCATCAAGTTCACAAAGTGTTGTCGGATCCAGGATTGGATTTGGTACTCACAATAACCTTATTAGAGCAGGGGGACAGTTACTATCTTAATTCTCTTCCCCACCACCACCTTTTTTTTTTTCAAATAGAGAAACAGACTCATAGAGGCTGAGTGACTTCCATGAGGTCCCACAGATACCAAGCGACAATGTCAGAACTCAACCTCTCGGGGCGCCTGGGTGGCTCAGTCGGTTGGGCGTCTGCCTTCGGCTCAGGTCATGATCCCGGAGTCCCAGGATCGAGCCCCGAATTGGCTCTCTGCTCAGTGGGGAGTCTGCTTCTCCCTCTGAGCCTCCCCCCTCTCATTCTCTCTCTCTCTCTTAAAGAAATAAAATCTTGGGGCGCCTGGGTGGCTCAGTTGGTTAAGCGACTGCCTTCGGCTCAGGTCATGATCCCAGGGTCCTGGGATCGAGTCCCACATCGGGCTCCCTGCTCTGCGGGGAGCCTGCTTCTCCCTCTCCCACTCCCCCTGCTTGTGTTCCCTCTCTCGCTGTGTCTCTGTCAAATAAATAAATAAAATCTTTAAAAAAAAAAAAAAGATATAAAATCTTAAAAAATAAAAATAAAAAAAGAACTCCACCTCTCTCTCCTCTGGGATCTTCACATTGTCCCATGATACCCACACACCTCACTGCCATGTGCAGAGGGTACTGGCTAAGAAGACGCATGCCTGCCATGTGCACTAGATCTATTTTTCCTCTTGGTTGGTTTGGTCCAAGATTCGAGCACACTATCCTAGCCAGGTAGTGCTACTATTCCTGAAGAATGGTTCTACACACTCTGAGGGTGCGGGCTGAGTCAGCCAACTGGACTGGAACACCAGCACCTCTGTTCTTGCTCATGCAGAATAGCCAGGGCCTCAAGCAAAGCAAGGGATCGAGCACAAAAGTCTCTCGCTCTGGGCCTTTCTGCTGCCATAAAATCCCTCTGTACTGAAAGGTACAGATTTAATTGCTTCTCGCTGTAACAGAATCTGAGCCTTGGCACCACCTTCTAGGCACCAAGTCCTGAGAGATGTAGCCTTTTCCTCTAGGGCCTGCGCATTGAGCACTGCGCTGCCCTGAAGGACTGCTGTTTCTATTGTGGTGCTCTCCTTGACAGGACCGGCACACCTCACAAGCTGCCACATGGTCGGGTCACAAAATAATTTCCGCACCGCTTTGCAAGCAGGAAGAACGAGGTGAATCCATAACAGGTGCTCAGGCCTCCTAAGCAAAAGGCTGTGGACAAGCCACGCCTTGCTATTGAAAACCAGTGGCCCGTGTGCCTCCCCCTATCTGAAGAGGAATCAAAATATTTACAAACCCTAATTTCAGCAGTCTCAGGGAGATTGTCCAAGGGTCAATACCTAAAAGTCCCTCAGAAAGGCTCTGTCAGTTACTCTTTGTTAGCAACTTCCCAATTTGGAGACACGTCTCAGGGAAGTTGCCCAGGGAAATAACTAATCTCTAAATTCCATCACAAGAGAACTCCTTCTCCAGGCAACCTATTTGGGCTTTCTGAGAAAACCGGTGACGAATCCCAAAGACGGCTTCCTTTCTTACCCGTGCTCTGTTGGTAGGACGATGGGCTGACCATCTCTACAGGAGACTTCTGCGTGCCAAGCATCCTTGCAACAGGAGCAGAACTTCAGGTGACAGGAAGGGCACTCCACCCGCACAGGCTGTCCCGGGTCACTGGAGGCAACAGGGCACACCGTTTGACAGTCTGCCACAGGACACCATGTTCGGTAGGGGTCCAGGTGAACTTCTAAAGCGCAAACAAAGAAAATGGGACGGTCTGTGTGTCTTTCATACAGGCCCAGGCTTTCTCCCCTCCGTTCTTCTCTTTTATAGGCTAATATTTATGGAAGGTTAGTACCACTGAGGGCAGTGATTTCTACTCTTGGTCTTCATAATGGACCCAAACCTTCAAGGTCACTCAGCCCTGCCATGTTTCTCAAAGTAGGTGCTAGTGGAAGAGGCCACCACTGCCCTTATGAACAGACAGGGAGTGTTCTCACTAACCAAACTTGGCAATTCTTTTGGAATACTTCTTGCCTTTCAGCACTCAAAGTAGGCAAAAATCTCAAGTCCCTGCTACAATTATTTGGGGCATTGTCTTGGAGGAAAATTGGACCTGAAGGTCCTACTGAAGCACAAGGAAAAAAGAAATTTAAAAAGGATTTTGTCCTCTCTGGGACTGAGAAATAGGTAGTGAGGTTTCCTTACTATTTTTTAGAGGGAACTGAAAGAACAAGAAAGAAATCAAATAGGGACCAAAC
Source organism: Neomonachus schauinslandi (assembly GCF_002201575.2). Classification (NCBI taxonomy): domain Eukaryota; kingdom Metazoa; phylum Chordata; class Mammalia; order Carnivora; family Phocidae; genus Neomonachus; species Neomonachus schauinslandi. Next base: position 136,706,151 of record NC_058410.1, on the reverse strand, counting down.
AGTGCCTGGTGTGGCTTAGCCAAGAAGTCAGATTGGCTGTCAATTTGGATATTCCGTTGTCCTACCATATGTTAGAGACATTTGTAAAAGACTCACATGCTCTAAAATCAAAAGGTTTCACAAACCATAAAATGATAGTCAGTTATACACTACACCAGCCACATCCAGGAAAGAATAGGAAGAATATGGAGTTGGGGGTAAGCTGACTGTCATTCTATTCAAATGTTTACAAATCTTGTGCAGTTTTCCATTTTTCTATTCAATAACAGACCTCACATTCTTGTCTTATAATGTGACCTTTAAGGGAATATATCATGTGAAAATGATGTTATTTGAGTAGAGTAGAGTAGCCCTTTTTTCTCTGAACCAATGTATTTTGCAAATTTTAAACCAATGAGATTCCAGTTTTAAACCTCCTAAGGCTTATGATTCTTGGAAATTTCCACACAGGAGGGAAACAGACCCAAAGAGTGGTGCGCAAAGGAAATGAAGGCATTAAGTATGAGCTTAGTTTTAAAGGTAATAATTTTACAAATTCAGTATCAGGGGAAATGAGTCCAAAATGTTCCAGCAAACACTGTCTCCATTAATCTCTCATCTAGAAAAGGCAACAATCAGATCCATGCTTATTATAGGTTTTCATTCAAAAAGAGCATCCTTACACATATTTTCTTATCTAATGATTCTGGGGAATAGGGGTTGGAGAATGATGAGCCAAATAAAATCAGAAAAGGGAAGCCTATGATTCAAAGGTGCTCAGACCCCAAGAGAGATGGGCCCTTGAAAGAAATCCCTGAAAGTTTGGGACAGGCTAGTTAGAAAGTCAAGGGGACAGTGACATACACCTATGCTCCAAGGTCTGACCTTTTATTTCCACACCATTGATACTTTTTTCCAAACTCTTATAACTGCTTCACAAACACTAAGTCCAGAGAAATGAAGTCTGGTATATAAATTAGAGCTAAGGATACCCACATCACCTACCTACTTAACCACCCATTCTAAATCACGGGTCTTTTAAAAGACTGACAATACAGAAGAGAAAGGAAAGACACATATTATAGTTAAATTTGTAGCATCCCTGCAGATCACGCTAAAAAGATACAAGGATACAACTTGTCCTCATAATTCTAATCCAAATTATTTGGTAGAAATTCTGACCTGTTTGTTTCTACCAACTTATTATTTCATGTATCTTGATTGCCACAATAAAAGCTGAAACAATAAATACGGGAGCAGTTACAAATTTTGATGAATTCCCATAAAAAAACAACAACAACAACAACAAAAACCTTAGGAAGCAAAGCAGCTGATACACAGTCCAATGAAAAAGCAAGGGAAGAGTCTGAGCCACAGAAAACAGTGATGCTTTGTATTTTTCTCCACTTTGACAGTACAGAAATGATCATGCGAAGGAGGGTGGTGGAAGGGGCAAAAGAGAGACATTCCAGCTTTCTACTTATTTCGTTAGAAGTCTTGTTCTTTAGGAATAGCTTAGAGAGCTTAACCAACACCCAAAGTCGAGTTACCAGGAGATGGATTTTAACTCTATCCAAAAATGGTATCGGCTACTCAAGCCACCTCTGCATTATCCAGGCAACGTCTGTCCCAACTCCTTCCACTCCACCTCGCTGAGAGCGCTCATGTTCATGGACACAGAACACCGCAGACTTGCACGCTCAGCCTTCCACATAGCCACAGTGTGGTCATGTGACCTGGTTCTGGCCAAAGGGAGGTGAGGGGAGGTCCGTCAAGGGGCTTCTGGGACTAGATTTCTTCTGCATCCTTAGGCAAGAATCTCCCTTCAGTCTGTGTGACTTTGAACACAGCCGTGGGAAGCCGTGATGCCTGGGCCAAGACAACTCTGGGAACTCTGAGGGGAAAATTACATGAGTTGGAGAAGTTGAGCCGCTACGTCGACCACACCTGCAACAGCCTACCTCTGGATTTCCTGTGTGCGGGGTAATTCAGCACCTTCACTGGTTAAGGCACTTCTAAGTCCGGCATTCTGTTCCTTGCAGATGAAAGCATCTCAACCCATAAGGTTACCTCTAGCAATAGTGAGCAAATGCCCAGGTCAGACAAGGACTGTTCTTCCCCTGCGGCACGTAGTTTTAAAGTCTTTTCCAACCCGAGGTTATAGGTGAGGCACATGGAAATGTGTGTATGCAAATAGAAATAAAATATATACTACACATATTGTCCTGTAGAAAACCTTATCTACCATAATAAAAATTTATTTTTATTATTAACCTTTTTAAAAAAATTAACACACTATGCCAGACCCATAAGGTTTTTGTGTGGGTTACTAGACAAATAAGGTACATCCATATAGTTGAACACTACGTAGCTCTAAAATAAGGTGAATCAACGTGACGATACGGAAAGATCCCAAAGTTATACTGCCAATTCAAAAATACGGATTGAGGAAGAGTATAAATGAACCATGTTTATAAGAATATATATAGAGAGAAATATGTTTTAACATTTTCAGAATATCTAAGAAGCATAAAAACAGTTATCCTTGAGTAAAGGTCAGGGGTTGGGAGAGGAGGCAAAGATTTACTTTAATACTAAACTTGAATTAATTTTTAAAAAATATTTTATGTATTTTATTTATTTGAGACAGAAAGAGAGAGAGCATGAGTTGAGGGGGCAGAGGAAGAGGGAGAAGCAGACCCCCCACTGAGCAAGGAGCCCAACGCAGGACTCAATCCCAGGACTCTGAGATCATGATCTGAGCCAAAAGCAGCCACTTAACCAACTGAGCCACCCAGGTGCCCCTAAACTTGAATTTAAAAAGAAACAGGAGCAAATACTACTTCTATAATTTTTTAAAGCTAGTTTTAAAAGGCCCTGGGTGGCTCAGTCTGTTGGGCGTCTGACTCTTGGTTTGGGCTCAGGTCATGATCTCAGGGTCAGGAGATCGAGCCCGGCTTCAGGCTCTGCGCTCAGTGGGGAGTCTGCTCAAGATTCTCTCTCTCTCCCTCTCCACCCCTTCCCCCTGCATCCCACCCCCGCCGCCCCCTGTGCTTGCACACTCTCTCTAAAATAAATAAATAAGGGCGCCTGGGTGGCTGAGTCCGTTAAGCAATCTGCCTTAGGCTCAGGTCATGATTTCAGGGTCCTGGGATTGAGCCCCACATCTGGCCTACTGCACAGCGAGGAGTCTGCTTCTCCCTCTCGCTCTCACTCTCTCTCTCAAATAAATAAAATCTTTAAAATAAATAAATCTTTTTTAAAATTTAAAAAATAAAAGGCTACTATCAATCTGGTATATGAATGGCAGACTAATAATTCTGGATCTAAGCTGTCTTCTGGAAAATCATCTACTTTCTGTATTCAAATTTCCCCTCTGTTTCACATTCTTCTCCATGTGTACAATTCTCATTCTATGCTTTTCCTTACCCTAAAAATCCCTTCATCTATAACCGAGTTATAGCCTATGCATTCTTTTTTTTTTTTTTTTAAGATTTTATTTATTTATTTGACAGAGAGAGACACAGCGAGAGAGGGAACACAAGCAGGGGGAGTGGGAGAGGGAGAAGCAGGCTTCCCGCGGAGCAGGGAGCCCGATGCGGGGCTCGATCCCAGGACCCTGGGATCATGACCTGAGCCGAAGGCAGACGCTTAACGACTGAGCCACCCAGGCGCCCCTAGCCTATGCATTCTTAAAGGACCTTCTTTAAAGTACCTACTACATACTTGTCTTAATTTTGGTGTCACAGAATCCGTATCTTGTTCATTGCTGTGCTCTAGTCACTTCATGGAGATGACCTTTCTCTCTTTAGATTGTAGGCAAGGCTACTTATTTTATTTGTGTGCTCCAATATACCTGACACGGTGATGGGATGCTTCCTGTTGATTTAAAGCAGTCATTCTTGGTTTTTGCAAAAGCTAGATATACTCCTCTGCTAACAATTGACTTACAATACATCCACTACTAATACCATCTTGAATTGCCTTGCACTGGAATTTATTTTCCATTCTCTTCTAGGACTCTCATCAACAGATGTACATGGCACACTAAAATCATCCAATACCAGTCCTGGGGTTGAAAGTATGTTACGATCATTATTAGACTTTATATCTCCATCCACCTCAATTAGGCTCTCTACATTTGGAAAGACACCAGCTTGACAAAACATGGAAATTTACATATAGCACTTTCAAAATTAAACCTCCTTTATGAAGCGTCACTTATAAGGGTGACAATGAAAAAAAATTTCTAACATTAAAATGGATAATAATTACCCTTGCTAGAGCCCAACTTACTGTCTCCCTGTACCTAACATCCATTTCACCTTCCTGTCTCATGTCAGTCCTTGGATGAGTGATCCACATTCACTGATTTTCATTCCAATCCCCTCATATCCTCCTTAAGTCTCTAAAGTTTTTATTCCCAGCTCATTAATAAACTACTCTCTGAAAGTTAAAACTGCCATCCCTCTACTCATATCCAGCAAATGTTTCTCATTCCATCTTCTATCTGATACTCTTGTAGCTCTCTTCCATAAGGCACCAGCCTCTCTATTTTCTTCCCACAACCTTCCTTCTCCTTTCACATCAATACTGCTTCCTTTGGTTCCATCAGTGGATGGTGTCTAAGATTCAGTTCTGGATTTCTCCGGTATTGTTTACAGAACCCAAGCCATGACTAAGTCTCAATCTTGCTTTAATTTGGACTATTCCAAACTTCTTTAGGCTTCTCTTCTTGTGATGATATGCCTGAAAACTTAGGCAAATGGCTATTACTCATTGTTCACTCAACAAATGATCAATTTCAGGGACTTTTTAGAGACCCTGGGCTTACAGAGATGAAAATAGAGGTTTGCTTCTCAGAAATCTCAGTGTGAAAAGGACAAGAGATGTTTAAAATAAAATGTAAAAAAAAAACAAAAAACCAAGAATGTAATAACTGACAGAGCACCCCACAAGATAACATAAATGAAATTATTATTATCTGTGAGCAGCTTTTAGGAGTGGAGGTAAGGAATGTTTAATATACAGAAAGTTTTTTTAATACAGAAATATATTAATGCTTTTCTTCCATAATGAAGTTTTCCCTTTTAATCAGCTCTAAACTCAGGAAGTAAAACTGGTCATTCCTAATCACAGAACAAAGCAGATGGCACATGCTGAGATAAAACACAAAGAGATTAAGTTGGAGAGAGCTAAAGCACCACATAAACAGAGATTAAAAAAACAAACAGTTCCTGGAATAGCAACTCTGTAGGCAGCCAGAGTGTGTAAGGTATAAAAGGGAAAGAACAGTCTCCTTCCAGATATTGGAATAAAGACTCTGTATTTAAGAAGACACCGAGCAAGAACATGAGCAGTTGCCTCCTAAAGTGGGGTCTTGCCTGCAGTCAAGAACCTACTCCATCTTCTCTCAACTTTGTATTCAGTGACATCACATGAACTGCCCACTTGAGAAATCAGCCACGATGAGAGTATTTACACCATGGAAATTGGCAAACACTATAAATCAGAGCCTCCCCACTCCCCCGCAAATCTGCTTACCAACATATCACTGAACAAATTGACAGCAAATACTTAAATATATAAACCCTACTTCAACACCGTCAAGTGGGGGGCACAGAGTGGGCAACCAAAGAACAGAACTTAGCACAAGAAGAAGAGAAATTGAAACTACAACAGTGGCAGTTCCTTTGGCTATATTTGCTGGCCAGTCTTTTCCCCTTCCTGAGCATTCTACATATAGAAAAGTACTTATACCTGAAGGAACCTCTCATGTCTCCGATGGGTACGTAGCTTCTTCTTCTAAAGAGCATTTGGTATTTGGTCATATTCCCGTTTATTGTTCATTAATTGCTTTTTGTACATCTGACTGGGATCTTTAACTCCAGTGAGAGCTACCCTAGAGGACAGGTAGGCTGTTTCTCCCACTTAGAACCATAGCATGTCGGGCGCCTGGGTGGCTCAGTTGGTTAAGCGACTGCCTTCAGCTCGGGTCATGATCCTGGAGTCCCGGGATCGAGTCCCGCATCGGGCTCCCTGCTCAGCGGGGGGTCTGCTTCTCCCTCTGCCCTCTTCCCTCTCGTGCTCGCTCTCTCTCTCTCAAATAAATAAATAAAATCTTTAAAAAAAAAAAAAAAAAGAAAAAGAACCATAGCATGTCACAAGTAAATATTTCTGGATCTCCCTATCTGATTTCCAAGCACCCTTCACAGCGCCAATCAGATGTGATGCACTCAGTACACTCCTGTCCACCCAGCAAGTCAAAATTTTTTCCTTTATAAATACAGAGGGTCACGGGAGAAAACAGAGGACAGATATCTATTAATTTAAACCAATTACTTCTCTCAAAGAGAGCCCCCCTTCAGCCACCCTTTTATTTGTTTTTAAGTTTTTATTTAAATTCCAGTTAGTTAACGTACATTGTAATATTTACTTGGAGGTGTAGAATTTAGTGATTCATCACTTACATACAACACTCAGTGCTCATCCTAACAAGTGCCCTCCCTAGTCCCCATCACCCATTTAACCCATCCCAACGTCCGTTTCCCCTCCAGTAACCCTCAGTTTGTTCCCTGTAGTTAAGAGTCTGTTTCCTGGTTTGCCTCTTTTTTCTCCCCCTGTTCATCTGTTTTGTTTCTTAAATTGCACATATTAGTGAAAGCATAGGGTATTTGTCTTTTTCTGACTTATTTTGCTTATTAGCATAATACTGTCTAGCTCCATCCATGTTGTTGTAAATGGTTCTTTTTTGTGGTGGAGTAATATTCCATTGTACATATACACCACATTTTCTTTATCCATTCATCTGTGAATGGACATTTGGGCTCTTCCCATAACTTGGCTATTGTTGATAATGCTGCTATAAACCTCAGGGTGCATGTGTCCCTTCAAGTCTATTTTTTTGTATCCTTTGGGAAAATACTTCATAGTGCAATTGCTGGATCATCAGCCACTCTTTTAAAGAATTTAAATAAAAAAGCACGGCTAGTTAGAATCTGACGCGATTAAAGCTTAGAGCATTGTCCCTCAACACAGGAAGCACCCACAGTAGCAATACAATATCACATGTTTATGTAATGTTTGTTTTGGGGCACAGATATTCTTTACACAAGTACTTGACCTTATCCTACAGCTTTGAAATACTGTTCTGGTTATGTAAAAGATACTTGCCAAAGGAGGTGTGCTATTGTCTTCCTGATAAACCATTAAGAGCAGAGTAAATAACTACTCTGGGGCAAAAAGACAAATCTAGCCAAATTCCTGACAGTCCCCTCAGCTTTATATTTCTATATTACCATAAGGAGCTGAGTAAGTTAACAAGGAGTTAACAGAACATTCAAAAGAGTAGTGACTCAATTTCTCTAACTGGAGATGGAGATAGGCTTAAAGAGATTTATCCCTTGCAGTCAAACAGCACACACAAGCACATTTCCATAGAAGTATAGAAATTCATGAAGGACATTTTGAATGAGAAGAAAAGGTATATTGGTGCCTCTGGGCCTGAAAGTACAAAAAATACTTAAATGATGTGTTTTTTTCCTCTGCCTTCTTTATTTATTTTTTTTTTAAAGATTTTATTTATTTATTCATGAGAGACAGAGAGAGAGAGAGGCAGAGGGAGAAGCAGGCTCCCAAGGAGCAGGAAGCCTGATGCGGGACTCGATCCCAGGACCCTGAGATCATGACCTGAGCCGAAGGCAGACGCTTAACCATCTGAGCCACCCAGGCGCCCAGCCTTCTTTATTTTTGATTCATGACAGAGACCTGTCTACTCAAAAGCACACTTTCTGCTTTTTCAGCTGGGTAACTATTAATTTGGTTAGAATTGCTGGAGATAAGCCTCTGGAGCTGTTACATTTGTGAGAGAACCAGATGACACTGAGCAAACATTACTTCTGCTTCTGAGAGTTATTTATAGCTGTCCATTTTTAAAAAACACATTTAAGTCGATAGGTTAAAACCACGAATAAGCAGCCAATCCAATTTTGATCTGAAAGATTTCCAACTTATATCCAAATGATGCAAGAGATTTATACATGTAATAAGGCATTTATACATGAAATTTTACAAGGAGCTAAGTGAGCAGAGTCATAGGACATAATGTGGGAATAGTCATCAAGGGCCTGATCACAGATGATGATGATTAGGCCTAAGCATGATGAGAAGCCACTGGTGGGGGATGCCTTTTTTTTTTTTTTTGGTAGTTTTATTAACACAAATACAGTGTACACATAAGCTGTCTATTCATTTTCTTCACTATGCAGGCTAGCATTGGGATTGTTGACTGTGAAGGCCAGCGGGACTGCTCTTTCCACAATGGCTTTGAAGTTCTTAGAGGAGACATTTTGAGCAATCTCTGCACAGTAAGATTTGTTGCACATCAGCAGCTCTTCAAGCTCTTGACGTTGTAGACTAGGAACTTCTGAAAGCCACCGGACAGCTTGTGCTTTGTTTTCTTGTTGCTCCCATAACCAATGTTGGGCATCAAGATCCAGCCCTTGATTCTTCTGTGCACCCTACTGCCAATGCCTCTGGGTTTCCAACAGTTGCACTTAATTTTGACATATTGGTCTGACTGGTGCCAGATGAACTTCTTGGTCCTCTTTTTAACAATCCTGGGCTTCACCAGAGGTCTGAGGGCAGCCATGATGCCGAATAGGAGATGGCTGCCACCTCCGCGGGCAGCACCGAGGAAGACAGGCGAGTGCCTTCTTGATTAGGGGAGAGCCGTGATATGATTACCGTTCTTAGAAGATGACTCTGGCTACTGTAGGGAGAATGGATGGTGGTGGAACAAAGTGGCAACATAGATATTACAGTGATCTAATCTAAGATGATACACTGGATTAGATGTTAGCAGTGAAAGTACTGACAATTTGGAGCATACTTTGAAGGTGAAACAGTCAAGATTTCCTAGTAAAGATGCAGTTGGTTGCAGTCATCTCAAGTCAACAAGCACTGATCTAGAAAGCTTCCTGGAATGTAGTATTTGTTGAATAGATGAAGAAGCAACATAACAGAAGTGTAAGAAATGGTATCAGATCAATAGACAATGGTAATAAAAGATAATGGCGGCATACAGAGCAAGGTTCTATATTGCTCGGCCCTGCATTCAGATATTTCCCGAGAACAGAAATAGAAACAACAGGAACAGGGAGATTTTTGTATAGGGCATCTTGGAGTCTGTTGGAGAAGAGCACCTCCCAAAAGAACAGGGATTCACACACACAAGTCTGGCCAGATTACACTGAAGAGCACAACATCTGCTCTTCAGATTGCTCGTCAGCCCAGCTCCTAGAAGAGCAGCTCCAAGTCAATGTCCATAGACGCTAAAAGAGTCATTTTATTTAAGAATTACTAAAATTTCAATATGCCATTAAGAGCACAATTTTGCTTTATTTCTGTCAGGTAACAGGATGTACCACGGATGGAACCTAGAGACCAGATTACCAGAAAAGGAAAAAATACTGAAGGGGTATCAGATATTAGCAGTCCTAAACTAAACCAAAGAAGAACAACTGATGGACACCAGGTGGAAACCAAACTGCTGTCTGTGAACAAGGGCTTCCTCCCCTCACTCTTGACTCCACCCCAATGAGCTGAGAGGAGTCAGAAGACGGGGGCGGGGGGGGGGGTTGTAATAAAAAGGGTTTTAAAAATTTTGCATTAACCCTATACAGGTACAGGTTAAAAAAAAGTACACTTTTTATTACTATTATTGTGAATTCAATTCTAACTCCTGGCTCTTGGCCTCAGAAACAGAGTTTTTAGGTAGATAAACAAAATGCACAATTATCCCAAAAGTTTTTTTTTTTTTTAAGATTTTATTTATTTATTTATTTATTTGAGAGAGAGCATGAGAGGGGGGAGGGTCAGAGGGAGAAGCAGACTCCCCGCCGATGCAGGACTCGATCCCGGAACTCCAGGATCATGACCTGAGCCGAAGGCAGTCGCTTAACCAACTGAGCCACCCAGGCGCCCCATCCCAAAAGTTTAAGGTTTAGTTTCTTCCTCCTTCAAATTTCTATTCCAAAGTTGGAAGAAAATGAACTCATGCATATTCAACTAATTTCTCCTGCATCAGCAGTGATGAAAGCTTCATGTAGATCTGAGATGGGGCTAAGTTCGGGAATCTAGAAAAAGAGAAACCAGGGGCCGGTGTAAATCATTCCCAGTGGTGCCCCCTGCACTTTGACATGAACATGATTTAGCAGTGATTAAATGTAATGGACTTACATCAGAGACAGACAAATTCACAAACTTCAACCAGAATTTACTTATGAAAATTAAAACTGATTACTGGAGTAAAGCTCCATGACTGATCTAAGACTGCTTGTTCATATAAATTATGCAAGGCAGGAAATGCTATTTAAAGCTATTTCTACTTCTGTATCCTGACAATTATTGAGAAATAGAAACATTCTGAGAAAATAAAACTGCCATGAGACCTAAGGGCCATGTCTGACCCCAGTGATTGCCTTCAGTTTTCAAAAACTGATCTCAAGACCCTTGGTTTCCCCAACTGAAACTATCAGCATTAGGTATGCAGAGTTTGCTTTTTATTGTTGTAAATTCTCTTAACTAACACGAGTGGGTTTTCCTCCACCGTGAAACTGTGCCAAAAAAGATAGCCCATGATTTCTTATTGTGGGAAACATGATACATCCAAGCTAATTATCAGCTAAAATAAAACAAACTGTTTTAACTTTTATGACCCACTGCATTTTTAATTATGCCAAAGTTAATTTGCTTTCTGATATCTCAAAGAACAAAGGTCTTCTGTAAATAGTTAAAATGCAATTAAACTATACTGATCAGAATTAACATCTGCCATAGTAAATAAACTCCAATAGATGTGGCCATGAGGCGAGGGGATGCTGTCAAGATTGCTGAGGAGAAGCACAGAATTTCAAACCTGGAAACGTCTGAGTTTATCTAGTCTAACGCTGGTATGTTAAAACCCACAGAAGTTAGGAGTTTGCTTTACTTATGGTTAGTGAGTATATGCTGGGACTGGGCTGTTTTTTCTCCTAGAATACCATTCTCTATGTAAAAACATAATCATGTTATTAAATAGATTTCCATTTCCACTATCAGCACAGGAACCTTTTCTCTTTAAAGCAGCCACTTTGGGGGTGCCTGGGTGGCTCAGTTGGTTAAGCGACTGCTTTCGGCTCAGGTCATGATCCTGGAGTCCCGGGATCGAGTCCCGCATCGGGCTCCCTGCTCGGCAGGGAGTCTGCTTCTCCCTCTGACCCTCCCCCCTCTCATGTGCTCTCTCTCATTCTGTCTCAAATAAATAAATAAAATCTTTAAAAAAAATAAAAATAAAAAAAATAAAGCAGCCACTTTGAATGTTCCAGGTCAGCAAGTCATGATCTCCTTGGAGGTAGTCAGAGAAGGTGGATTTATGCTTTGAGTAACAGCATGAAGGAACCGGATATGGCCGGTGGTATAAGGAATTCGCTTTCTTACCATGGTGCCATACAACACTTTAGAATCTAGGACAATAAGGGTAGAAACATGCTGAAAAAGATACGGATTAAGACGAAAAGGGAACAAAAGTGGTATTACTGTGTTATACACTCAGTCGAGGTATGATCTGGATTCTAGAAGATGCCTTCTTCATTTAGTTTAGAAAACTGGGATAAAGATAAGATGCAGTAGTGGTAGTGATGAATAACAAAAACAACAACACAATAATGACAGTAATTTATTGAGTGCACACAGTGACAGACACACAATATTAACTCACTCTTTACAACAGCCCTAGCATAAGCCTTCCATTATTATCCCCCTTTTATAGATGAGGAAATGAAGTGCACACAGGGAGAGGCAAACACTTCACACTGTGCCTCTCATTTGGGTCCCCTTTAGAAATGCCACCCTACTCATGATAAATGTCTTTTCTTGCAGATATGTTCATTTTTTAGCTGAAATGTCTAAAGGGTACTGTTTTAGATTTTTAGAACTGACCCACAAGAAAGAGTTGATGGTGAAGGAGAGGAAGTAGGAAGCTGAGGAGAAAGTGTTAGCGCCCAGAAGCACAGAACAGCTTTGTAAGCAAACCCTAGACTTAGTCACACATTTACCGCAAAACACCAGAAAAGCAGGCTCAAAAAGAGAACAGGCAAAAGCTCACACACTCACTCACTCACACACACACACACACACACACACACACACACACTAAGAATGTGCTTGTGATCACAAACTATGAAAAGGAAGATACCTAATGAGAGGTGGGGAGGTGTTAAAAAATCAAACCAAACTGACAGTAAGGTCGTTAAAGTATCCCACAGCCCTAAAAAGAAAAACACCAAAAGAAACCAAATAAGCACACATGGAGCTCTGGTGAGATAAAACCTTCAATGATCGGACACAAAAGAGGGGCAGGGAGCATTTCCCCAAGGACAGATAAAGGCACGAGAAGAAACTCAAAGAGCCATATCATAAATGTTGAGACTCACAGTGGAAGGAGGCTGGGACAAATGCTGAGAACAGACGGCTTTCAGGGAAAGATGAAGCCGCGGCTTACAGCAGAGTCTAGAAATGCACCTGGCATACAATAGATACCCAGTCCACAAAAAAGTAGATACTGAAGACGTGAGCGAATGCAGTAGGATTAACAGATAACAGGAAAATAACTCCCTATTTTACTTCACTTCTTTTCCAAGGAGAACACTATGACACTTGAACCATTTGTAGGAGTTTCCAGCTGCTATATGATAATACAAATATCCGGGGTGCCTGGGTGGCTCAGTTGGTTAAGCGACTGCCTTCGGCTCAGGTCATGATCCTGGAGTCCCGGGATCGAGTCCCGCATCGGGCTCCCTGCTCGGCAGGGAATCTGCTTCTCCCTCTACCCTCCTCCCTCTCATGCTCTCTGTCTCTCATTCTCTCTCTCTCAAATAAATAAATCTTTAAAAAAAAATAATAATACAAATATCCAAGAACAGACATGTTAACCTACCAAGACATGGAAGCAGTTTGCAACTATAATAAGTAAAACAAGGTCACAAAAAAATAGGAAAAGTGCTTAAGGAGTAGAGATGGAAAATCTTGACCCAATTTTCAAAAAAAAAATAACCAAAAAAACCCAAACTGTTTTGAAAAAGTAGATTCTGGGCAAGCAGATTCAAGAGACAAGCAAAATTCTAACATTAATCATCAGGCATCATGTGCTTTGAGAACCAGCAGAAAGCACAGCAGCGATCACTAACACATGCCAAACTTAGTATTCTCTTTTCTTTGTTAATATTGGAAGCCTGACACAGAAAAGGAAAGCCACAAACAGGGCAGTAGCCAACGGAAAGTCACAGATGGAAGGAGAGTGGATTCATAGAATAACCAATCGATGCCAAATGCCGTTTCTCCACTTTATGTAAACAGTGATGATTTAGGCTCATTCCTATTCGAAATATTTTTCCCCATGAAGACTTAGATGAAAACAAAGCTATAAAAGGCAAGCTAACCATATACGTAACATAAAGCAGAGGACAATTAAAACACGGATGACAACTAAAAACTGAGAACTTGGTAGGCAATAAGAATTGGGCAAAACTAATGAAAATTTTTGGAATTCGGATACAGGGCTGCCACTGATCTGATTCTACATTTTTCCAGAGCCAGGACAATCTCTACTCTAGCTGAGAGTCCCACCGGTGAGTTTTACTTTCCACCAGTTAAGTCATTTAGCTCATTCACAACATTAGTATTTAAAGCATTCCAAGATTCCATTCTAAACAGTTCCACATAAAATACTCTCATGGCAGGGACGCCTGGGTGGCTCAGTCAGTTAAGCATCTGCCTTCGGCTCAGGTCATGATCTTGGGGTCCTGGGATCCCTGGATCGAGCCCCACATCAGGCTCCCTGCTCAATGGGGAGGCTGCTTATCTCTCTCTCTGGGCCCCTCCCTCCCTGGTTGTGCTCTCTCATTTTCTCTCTTAAATAAGTAAAATCTTAAAAACAAACAAACAAACAAAGAAAAAAAACCTTTCATGGAATAGACCTGAAAGTCACCCAGCTAATAAGTCTTGAGTTTGAGGTAGGATGTCTACCGAGTAAAAATGAGGTATACAATTTAGATAAAGACTATGCCAATCAAGTAAATTCCATTATGTAACACTGTATTAATTTAAATTTACTCTTACTTGGCATGCCTATTTTCTTTTTTTTTTTAACACTTAAAAATGTATACTTTAATAAGCATATAAATAATTAAGTAAGCTTGTGGAGAAGCTGACCAAGACACATATATTAGGAAATACAGTTGTCCATCTAAATTTTCTAGATTTTTTTTTTTTTTTTTGCAGAGTATTTATTCAAGTTGTTTACTATATAATTTTGCTTGTGCCATTTTGGAAGCCCTTTATTGTAAAGACTACTTTTTTGTCTGATGACAAATGGCAGCCACACTGTAAGTGATTATTCTGGACCTCCATGCTGAATAAATTCAATTTCTTTATGAGATACAAGTTTCCTTCTGTATTTCTGAGGTAATGTTTTTATTATATCTGCAGTGTCTGGTGGACCCTGATGCATCAGCAAATCTGGGGATTTACTTCTCTTAGAATGCTGTGAAATTGAAGAGTGAGACGGTAGTCCTGCTGATTTCAAAACTTGTGGTATCATTAGGTTTAGGATTGTCTCTTCTGTCACAGAACCTTATTTTTTTTTTTTAAAGATTTTTTATTTATTTATTTGACACAGAGAGAGAGAGAGTGAGAGAGGGAGCACAAGCACAAGGAGCGGCAGGCAGGCAGGGGCAGAGGGAGAAGCAGGCTCCCCATGGAGCAAGGAGCCCAATGCGGGGCTTGATCCCAGGACCCTGGGATCATGACCTGAGCCGAAGGCAGCCGTTTAACCAACTGAGCCACCCAGGCGCTCCTGTCACAGAACCTTATGAATGGAGTATGTGGCTTGACTACCTGAATGACCCTGCTGGCAGACACCATCTTGCTGCCCATCATGATCCCAGGATGGGGCAGCAGCTTCCGGGGCGCTCGCTAGGCGCAGAGATAACAGGAGTCCTGGGCAGCTGGGGGCGGGCCCCCTGGCATGCCTATTTTCTAATAATAATTCTTTATTATGGATGATAATGAAGAAGTACATGAATTGATACTGAAGAATTACAAATTGCCTTCCAGAATCACCTCAGATCAAAATGTCTCTGGACCTTGGTTTCCTTTCTTATAAAATGAAGGAGTTGAACCAAATGGTCACCAGACTTAACATACTTCCAAATGTAACGTACTCCCATACTTTACAATAGTAAAAATGTCTTATTGGCAGTTCCTCGA
>NC_058410.1:136315631-136390766 GCF_002201575.2 Neomonachus schauinslandi | reverse complement strand
AGGAATAAGAACTGGGAGAGACATTCCCGGAATAGCCCGCACCTGGTGGGCGATCAGCCTGTTTGGGAGCCCGCACCAGGTGTTCTCGGGCAAAATTCCCTTCTGGGCGCCTGGCAAGCAGAGGCAGCCCGGGTATGTGCTACTGCAGGCCTCCGTGGGCGATTTTGCAGTGGGATTTTGCAAGACACAGGCGGAGCAAATATCTACTCCTCTCTCACAGTCCCATTTAACGCAGCTGCCGGGATTGAACAACCCCAAACCAAGGGTAGCAAAGTCTCGTATGTTCGGTTCAGGAACATGTATGAATACGGATGCTTACGTTTTTGTTTTTTTTTTTTAAGATTTTATTTATTTGAGCGAGAGAGAATGAGAGACAGAGAGCAGGAGAGGGAAGAGGGTCAGAGGGAGAAGCAGACTCCCTGCCGAGCAGGGAGCCTGACGCGGGACTCGATCCAGGGACTCCAGGATCATGACCTGAGCCGAAGGCAGTTGCTTAACCAACTGAGCCACCCAGGCACCCCCGGATGCTTACGTTTGAATGGGTCTGATGTAGAGGGAATTTATAGCCCTTACCATAAGATAACAGAGCCGTACTCCTGTGCACTGATTTGGTGTAAGCTGCAAGCCCTCCAGCCCCACCAGCTCCCTGCGCTGCATCCCTGCTTCCCATAAAGGCCATCTGCTCTGTTCCTCCAGTCCCCGAGAGTCTGGACAGCACGCTCCGGAGACTGATGAGAGTTTCCCCATCGCCCACCATCACTTCCGCCTCCTCCTCAGCTTACTCTCTTTCTCACAACTCCACTGGACAGAGCATATCATTAAATATTTGGCATGCTGGCTAATTGAACATAATAAAAAAATTTTTTAATTAAAAAAATAAATATTTGGCTTAAAGGGGCTTTTCTTCAGACTGTTACTGATGAAAGGAAAGTAATAATAGTCTTGGTGATAAAATTAAAAAAAAAAAAGACTGCAGTTTTCAAAGCATGTTTCTAGAAGTGCTGACTCACAATTACCTGAGACAACCGTGAGAAATGACACTTCTTGTAACCCAGACCCACTGCACCAGAATCTCAGGGGATGGACAGGAAGCTGCCTTTGAACAAGGGTCCTGAGTGATTCTTTAGCCACCGTGGATGAAAAATAATCTTCAGAGGGAAGTGGCCAGAGCTAACCTGCAAAGTGAATGATCTTATGCTAAACAAGATCTTTTGGAGGCAAAGGAGGGAGCTTATTGATTAGTGATCTCCTTGTAAGTAACTAATATAAGTTATGTCGTTTAAACTTCCCAACAATATTATAAAATTAGGTATATCAGAATCACGACTTTAAAGCTGATCAGTTGGGAGACTGAGCGAGGTTAGGTGACTTATCCAAGAACTCCAAGAAAACTAGCACTTCAGTCCAGTTCTAAGTGAAAGCCCATCCATGTGTCCAATCCCAGAATCTGTCCACTTTTTCGTACCAGTGGAGCCTAGAGGATGATAACTGGTGGAGGTCAGGTAGCGGCTTCATACTTACCTTCAGGCCTTGTATTCAGTTCAGTCCATTATACCCAGACACCAGTATATCTGTAATGAAAGCCCTTCAGTCCATATGAGGCTCCGGGACCCTTGAGGCCCCTGCATCTTCCCTCATTTAAAATAGAAGCAAATGACTCCTTCTAGGGTGTGACATGTGACAAAAGGGAGCGGCTCGCCCTCAAACAAGGAAGAAGGGAGCCAAGTCCAAGGGTGTGGTCTGAGAGCAAATGTTCTCTTTCAGCTCACACTCCGGGCTTTGAACAACTGTTGTTTTCATTCACCAGGGAGAGTTCGACTTTCGGAGCTCCTTGTGAAGTCCAAGCCTCTTCCCTTACGTCCTCCACCCCGGTGAGGCTCAGGTGGCCATCGTTTTGGGAGGGGATCCTGTGTTCTCTCAGAGTCATTCCACAGAGGTTTAGGAAGAAGCTGCAACCATGTGCAGAAGTGAAAGGTGAAGAAGGTGTCAGACACCTGCTCCCAAGGAGCTTATAACCCAGCGAGGGAAGCGGATCCCCAGACGGTCTGTTTCTGTAGTCGTGCATATGGACAGTGAGTTTGGGGAACACTATGGAGCAGTGAGTAATCCTAGCAGCCTGACCCAGGACTGAGCAGCCGGAGAGGGTGGGGAAGGCTTCCTGGAGGAAACTATCTCCACAGAGGCTTCGGAAGCTTGGAGGGGAGTGAGTGGGAGTGACTAGATGAAGGGGGGCTGGTGCAGCAGACAGCGCGAGCAGAAATAACATGGCGTTCAGACCCAAAGACTAAAACTGCATCTACCCTCGAGGCCCCACCGACCATTTCCATATGGCTAGACCAGCATGCTATTTTTCAGCAGATTGTTCCAAAGACACTACTTCCCCAAAGGTCTTTCGGCTACTGCTCTTGGTGCTTTTCCTGACCCCCGTGTTAACCCTAAAATTAGCTGGAAGGTCCGCCTTTCCCTCCCATGCCGAAATCACCTTGGTGGTTTTTTTTTTTTTTCCATTTCAAGTTTAGAGAGTTCAAATTCCCCTTTCCCCCTGCTTTCAATGATTTCTTAATATTTAGACATTCTGTGGGAGGATATTTTTAGTTGGAACGGCTGAAACTCTCTTCTTTGATTCATGCGCAGTGAGATCAAAGGAGTAAATCTATATGTGGATGTTCTATCTGGAAACTGGAAAGGTTTCTTGAATAGGTGTTTTCACGCTCTGAAGGCGGGGATCCCCCCTCAGCCTGAAAGAGCCTTCAACTACCCCCACTTTGCCCCTTAAACTGTACTTCCTCATCGATTAAGTTCTTGACAGCTTATCCCTTAACTCAGGAGGGCACGTGTTGTGATGAATACTGGGTGTTATACACAAATAATGAATCACAGAACACTACATCAAAAACTAATGATGTACTGTATGGTAGGACTAACATAACACACACACACACAAACACACAAAAGACCCTGCAGCAAAGCATTCCATGATGGGAACCAAAACGTCCCCCTCAAGTGATAAGGACTGCCCTGACGTCAGCAGGACCCTGCCCATGACAATGACTCACCTGACCTTTTCTGCTCACCTGCACATACCCACCGATCTTTGTCCCATATTTTCCTTATTTAAAGTCCAAATGAGGCATCTGGGTGGCTCAGAAGGCTAAGCGGCTGCCTTCGGCTCAGGTCACGATCCCAGGGTCCCGGGATAGAGCCCCCAGTTGGACTCCTTGCTCAGCGGGAAGCCTGCTTCTCCCTCTCCCTCTGCTGCTCCCTCTGCTTGTGTCCCCCCCACCTCCAAATAAATAAATAAAATGTTTAAAACCCGAAGTATTTTCAGCACTTTGGAGACAGTCTTTGAGACGCTAGTCCGCTGTCTTGCCGGTGGTGGCCTCACTGAAATAAATTCCTTTCTAATCCCACCACCACTCATTTCTCCGCTTTTGGATTTTGTGAGTGGCGAGCGGCAGAACCTGGTCTGTGTGGGACCCCCAGAGCCAGGTGCTCTTTTCTCCCTGAGCCCCGGCTACAAGCCCCCTGCAGGACTATGGCTTGAACAACCACCAACAAATGAGAATTCTCTTTTTGCATAAGTCTGAATGTTAAGCTACACGTTTGGGTCTTTCAGAAAGACCACAGAAACACTGTCCCACATTTCTTTTAATCGCTGCATCATGAGAACGGATCTTTATGGATTGAGAGTCTATATTAATACAAATATGATGAGAACCAGAAGAATCTGAACCTACTGACTATTCCCACTTGAAATACCTCCACACATTTAGGAATTGATTGAAAAAGCTGAGAAAAGTGATAAGAAGCCATGGAAATTTTTCTGCAGGGAAATAAGCCTGTGGAATTACAGTAATGAACGTAGATCTAATGAAACACTAATGAAAACACATGACATAATAAGCTTTCTTTTGAACTTTAAGGAATAATCACAATCCAAGCTATGTGGCAACAAATGGAAATTGCCTCACACAAAATCAAGAGTAAGACCTTACCAAACAGTAAAACTTAGTGGCTCTCCGAATTCTCAATTGTGTATTTATAACAGAATGATGAACTATAATCCCAAAGGCCATGCATAATACAGTAAGCATCAAGTACCCCAATCCTAAATGGAAGCGTTGGACCACTGTCTTAGGTTGGGTTCAGGAGTGTCTACAAAATTTGTGGGGCCCAGTCAAAAGTGAAAATGTGGGGTGTTTTGTTAAAAAATTATTAATAATTTCAAGATGGCGGGATGCCTGGGTGGCTCAGTCAGTTAAACATCTGCCTTCGGCTCAGGTCATGATCCCAGGGTCCTGGGATCGAGTCCCACATTGGGCTCCAGTCCCGCATTGGGCTCCTTGCTTAGTGGGGAGCCTGCTTCTCCCTCTGCCCCTCCCCCTGCTTGTGCCCGCTCTCTCTCTCCCTCCCCCTCACCCCAATAAATAAATAAAATCTTAAAAAAATAATTTCAAGATAGCAACAGCAGATTAAACCATATACAAGGTCCTGCACAGCTGGCCCTGGTTGGGTTCTTCCTGTTGCAGACCCTGAGGATATAGTTTATTTGGGAGTTAATTTCAGGAAGTGTCGATAGGAGTGAGGAAGTGACACAGAGAAAAGTAGGAAGTCAATTTAGGGTGCATTAGTAAGCAGGTTACCACTGTGCTCAGCTACTGGAGAAGTCTCCCACTGGAGACTTCTGGGAGACAGTGTAGATTATGACTCTGAGATGTCCCATCCAAGGAAGCCAGGTAATATAATCACCGACTCCCATTTGTCATTAGTTGATGGCTGCTCTAGAGGGTGTTAACTCCCAGGCACGCTGGCTTTCCCCATGCCCTGGCTGATCATGTTCCTCCAGGCAGAGAGTCATGGGCTCTTATCGTAGGACAATGGGTGGGCAGACATGAGGGCCAAGGGCAGGGCACCAAAAGCATCTGCTATAACCACCTCTGTAGGGTAGGTGGAGAGACCCAGAAACTGGAATTCATCCACCCCAGATTACAAAAGAGTCATGGTAGAAGGCAGTGAAAGAAACTGGGATATTTGGGAGAATTTTTCAGTGTACGGTAAATTTCCAATACCCCCTCCAAAGGAGAAGATCAATGGGTTCTCTTCTTTACCTTGAACTAAGTAAGAGCACTCAAAGAACTGGACATATTTCCCTAGAGCTGGTGATTCAGGACCTGGTCTGGAAAACACACCTGAGAAAACTGAAGGCAAGTCTGGCTGATGCTGACAGAACCAGGAGGAGAGCACTGCACTGGGAGTGAGCTGCACTTCTAACTGCCACACGGTAAAGATGCATATTTCCTAGGGATGACATGGGGACCTATAGAAGGGAGCTAGCCTGAGCTTGCAGTAATGAATCTCACCAAGAGGTCTCTCGGAAGGGCAGAGAGCCTCTGACAGAGGATTGGGGTGGGGGGCTTCCAAAAGCCCAGGGGCTGAGCTAGGAAACATAAGGGGCCAGCTGGAGGACAGGATTTGCCTGTGTGGGAGCCAGCCTCCAAGACAGCCCCAGTGATCCCTGCCTCCTGGTATTCACACTCCCATGCAGTCCCCTCCCATATCATATCAGGGTTGGTGTGTGTGATTGCTAAGAACTGAACTGTGTCTCCCCAAAGTTCATATTTTGAAGCCCTAACCCCCAAAGTGATGGTATTTGAAGATGAAGTCTATGGTTTAGATGAGGTCATGAGGGTGGGGTCCTCGTGATGGGATTAGAGCCCTTATAAGTAGGGATACAAGAAGGCTTGCTGTCTCTCTCTCCACCATGAGAGGACACAGGGAGAAGGCAGCCATCTGTAAGCCAGGAAGAGAGCTCTCACCAGAAACTGGCCATGCTGTCACCCTGATCTTGGACTTCCCAGCCTCCAGAACCACGAGGAATAAATTTCTGTCATTCTAGCCATCCAGTCTAGGTATTTTGTTATAGCAGCCTGAGCTGACAAAGACAGTGACTGATAGAAGTGATGGTGTGTGACTTTCAAGACCAGGTTATAAAGGGCTTTGTGGCTTCCTCCTTGCTCTCTTGGCTCACTCACTCTGGGGAAAATAACCATAAAGAGAGGTCCATGTGTTAAAGAATGAAGGCCTCCTGCCAAAAATCATAACTAACTTTCCAGGCATGTGACAGAGCCTCCTGAGAAGTGATCTTCCGGCCCCAGTCTAGCCTTCAGATAACCGTAGTCCCTACTAACATCTGACTATAGCTTCCTAAGAGACCCTGTTAACCACCCAGTTAAGCAGCAACTGAATTCCTAAGCCACAGAAACTGTGTGAGATAATAAACATTTCTAGTTTTAAGCCGCTAAGGTTTGGGGTAATTCGTTATGTAGCAATGGATCGCTGATATATAATATTAGCGGTCACCAGTAGGGAAATCTCAAAGGAACCTGGAAAAGTGCACACAACCACAAGCTGTAGACATGTACATGTCCAAAAGGACACCGATGCCAGGCACAACTTATCCAGCCACTGAAGACCATGGCCTTTTCCACGAATCTCCTCTCCCTCTGGGTCTGTCACTCTTAGGAGGTGGGAGAAAGGAGACAAGGATAGAAGATGGTACAGAAACATCATCTCTTTACTAAGGGAGGAAGTGAGTGAGGAGAACAGAGGAGCCAACCATGCCCCTTCATTTCCCACTCTGGGCCACCAAGATTAAGGAGGCCTCCGTGAAGAATGGGAGAAGTTTTAATATCAGATAATTTTACAGTTTCGATATTACACCATACTAGACTGGACTTATGTGATCAGACTAGATTGGATTCTCGGCCAGTGGCCTGAGGACTTTTTTTATTCCAACAAAGAAGATCTATCATTTGCTACACATTTAGGGATGGGGAAGGATGGTTCTTCAGGCAACTTTTAATGGAGTGGAATTTAAAAATGGAATAAAGTTCTTTCTGCTTACATCCATCCAATAAAATGGTTACCCATTTATTTATTTACTGTGCGCCTACAACGTGCCAGACCCAATGCGGCAGTGAATAGGACATAATTACTGCCTTCAAAGGGTTTATAATCTAGAGGAAAATACAGACCGGAAGGCCTGTGATTGTACTTCACAGGCATAAGAGTTAGCTGAATAACCACAGAGCGGTTGTAACACAAAGGAGAGGTCCCTAATTTGGTTAGGGTGGGGCAAGGTGAGACATGAGGAATAGGTAAGAGGTTTCCAAATAATTAGGAGGAGGGAAGAGCATGTTCCAAACCAGGGAAATGTACCCATGCCCCTGGGTGTGGGAGAGAGACAGAGAGGGAGAAAACAGGAGGGAGAGAAAGTGGAAGAGCAAGGGCTTGCAAGGGGTTGAAATAGAGAAATGTGGCTAGAGCTCAGGGAACAGTGCTGGAGGGGACAAAAAATGAGGCTTAGGAGGTAATCAGGGCCAGACAAGTATTAGGGTATGGGGGTAGAACAAGGGGGGGTCTGGAAATGTTTAAGCAGGGATTTAAACATAAAAATCTTAGCTTATCCCCTAGAGCTTGAATTTCCAGCAAAATATCTTGCATAAACATATGATTTTTGGGGAGATGAAATTTCTCCTTAGTTCAAAGCTTTGCAAGCCCCAGCAAGCTGGAGTAGACATCCAGGACATAATAACACAGGGCTTTTTCAGAGAACAATCCATCAATTTGGGGTAGATATAGCATTAAAGGGACAAAAATCAGAGGTAATTCATGGAGCCAGAGGGAGGCTGGCAGGAAAACATCAGAGGCTGGGTGGGAAAAGCAGATACATCAAGGGGGCTAGGACAAGAACCAAGGGTGCCAAAAATCTGTTGCCCCAATCCCCCAGGACCATAAGCGATACTCTCCAGCAGCCGTGGGTCATCTGGTTACTGCCATTCCTGGGTAGAACTCTCTAGATCAGTGTTTCCTCAGGTGTATTCCTTGGAATGAAGAAAAGTACGCTGAAATAAAAGAAGCTGCAGGAAAGAAATGTTGCACACCGTGGTCTCTTTTTAGAGAAACATGACCAGCATGCCTTCGCATATTAAAGGCTCTGAGAAGTCCTGCAGGGAAAACAACTGTTTAGCTTTGTTTAAACTTAGCATTTTTCAAACTTTTTGACCATGGAACCCTCTTCTCCTTCAGAATGCCTATTCACATCCTGTGGATGTCATGCTTTGTGGCAACACCATTGAAGGTGAAGAGAGGCCTGGCCCTCCTGGAAACTGGAATTCTTCTCATTCAAGGAGATAGATGCCCTCAGCAGCTGTTGGAACTGGTGCTCCCTGGGTCCTCTGAGGGCCTGCACAGTGGGACGGGGTATTTCTACTCAAGAGGAAGACACCTGGGATCTTCCCTGGGCAACTCTTATCTTTGGTGATCCATGGATCCTCTGTGGCCAGAGGCAGGTTCCTGGCAGCAGGACCCACCCTTCCTTCTTTTCATAAACACTCATAGTCATTTTGTTGTAAGAGCTGTACTTGGTGGAGTATAAGCATAAAATAACTTTATTCTTTCTTCCCCCGCCCCTTCAAACCACTCCCCGGTCTAATTTTTCCTTGCCGGAGGACGGAATCATGGGCATCCCCTATGGCTTTCCCAGTCCTTTTTAGAGAGTAAATGAAAAGCCCCTTGTTTGGGCATTAAAAAGTAAATCTGTTTGATAATCACATAATTCTCATCGAGTCCAGTATAAAAATCAGAACTTTTTTATTTTACCCAATTAAGACTTCTTTCTTTCTCGAGTTTGGGCCTGGCCCAAGCCAGGAAGCAGGATAGAGGGTAGAGTCAGTTTTTCAATCTCTTTCCCCCTCATCCTGCTCCCCTGCTTGCGAGCTGCCCTGTGCAGCCCCACCAGGCTACGGCCCGGGGAGAGGGTTTCGGGACAAGGACACAGCGGCGCTCGGTTGGCCGGCTGTGACCTTGCTGCTGGTCCCAATGGATGGCAGATATTTTCTCTCACGGTGAGCTTTTGCAGACTCCTCGGAGATCTGCCTAACAACTCCTCGATGGAGACGATGTGCTTCCCCACCGGTTGCTCATGACCCTGGGCCTCCAGTGTCCACTCCCTCTGCCCCTCTAGGCAGGCCTCTTGGGAAGAATTATGTTTAAGCAAATCCCAGGCTAGCCGCCTTCAAAGCCAGTTCATACCAGAATGCAATGGAAATACAGCTAACCCAAAAGACACCTGCCTTCACTCCACTCCGAGAGAGGAGTAGCTCCAGCCGTGTCCTCTCTCCTCTAGATGTCCCTCGGCAAGAGTCAGACACTAGGCCCCAGACCAGAAGCTTTGCATGTGGTTCTCTTCAAACTCTCCTTCTTTGGGCGCCTGGGTGGCTCAGTTGGTTAAGCGACTGCCTTCGGCTCAGGTCATGATCCCAGGGTCCTGGGATCGAGTCCCACATCGGGCTCCCGGCTTAGTGGGGAGCCTGCTTCTCCCTCTGACCCTCTCCTCTCTCATGCTGTTTCTCTCTCGCTTGCTCTCTAATAAATAAATAAATAAAATCTAAAAAAAAACAAACAAAAAACAAAAAAAACAAACTCTCCTTCCTTGACTCGAAGCCCATTTTTTCCTGTTTGTGGGGTTTGGCTGCCCAGCATGTTGAAAATTCTCATCGAAAAACATCTCCTTCCAGTATAGATCATTCAAATTCAGTCTTGAAAATGTAAGTGCAGGTAATTGGCTAATGCTGGCAAAACTGGTTTCCGATTCTCTTAACATGTCATGCATGGGAGGGCCATGCCCCGCAAGGGGAGACCCTCCTTTCTCATCAGGGGCACGCTTGGCACTATTGTATTGTCCTCTGCTCTGGAGAGCTTGGCTCAAACGAAGCCAGTGAGAGTCTCATTTTAACATCCTGTTGTTTACAATTTTCTTCCTCCGGAAATTTTAGTCTAAAGTGTGACAGTTTGCAGGATGCTATACAGATCACAGTACCCTCAGCTTCTATGGGACCTTCACAGGTTTAACCTTTAGAAAACTCATATTTCCCCAAAAGAAGAAAAGAAAACTCCTATTTCCTCTTAATTTCTTCCAATTCCACGTCATTGTCCTGCACTACTTGCTATTAATAAACCTTGTTATTAATGATGATATTACTTGTTTTTAAACATATTTCTTTTCATTCTAATGGATGGTACATAATAAGGCTGTGTAATCCTGGAGCCATTTGCTTACATTGCTTCTTATATAGGTAAATAACTAAAAGACAAGGGGGGGCGCCTGGGTGGCTCAGTCGTTGGGCGTCTGCCTTCGGCTCAGGTCATGATCCCAGAGTCCTGGGATCAAGCCCCACATCAGGCTCCCTGCTCCGCGGGAAGCCTGCTTCTCCCTCTCCCACTCCCCCTGCTTGTGTTCCCTCTCTGGCTGTCTTTCTCTCTGTCAAATAAATAAAGCCTTTAAAAAAAATAAAAAAATAAAAAAAATAAAAGACAAGGTAGGGTTTGATACAGACTAGGACTACAAAAGTATCAGGAGGAAAAGGTTGAATTTGACCTAAAAAGTTTTCCTGGAAAAAGTGAGATTTACCCAAACTCTGTGACTTTGAGCAAGTTGCTGAACCTCTTTAAACTACGGGATTTGATAAATGGCTAAAGAAGACAAGGACATTCCAGGAATAAGAACCAGTTTGAGTAAAGAACATAGATGGCAACAGCGAGTGCCAGTAGATTGTGCACAAAAATATATGGGCCAAGGGGCAGTGTAACAGGAGACGGTTTTGCAAAGGTATTTCGGGGCTGTATCTTGGAAGATTTTAATTACCAGTTTCACGATCTGATATCTGATTCCACAGGAAATAGGAAGCCACTGAATACTCTTGGCAAGGAGGGGACATGCTATGATTGTGGTCCTCTGAAATGTGTGACACCTTCATCGTCTCTGGGTTCTGTGGATACGTGCCAGAGTTAGAAGCTTTGCCTCCGTGTGGTTCCTCTTGCCTGTAATGATTCTCTCTTCTGGGCTGAAGGAGTGGTGTAAGATGATGGAGGGGAAGGCATTCTGGACCATCCAAAGGAAGCGGATTGCTAAATGCAATATTAAATTGAGAGTAGACAGTCCGGAAGATAGTAAGAGATGAGCTGGGACGGTAGGTTATGGAGATGACAGGAGGGCTGGAATGAATGTCCAGGTCAGAAGTGTAGACTCTTCTATTGGCCATGGGCACCCCCTTCGGAGTGCCAAGTGAGGCAGTGACAATATGAGTGAGGTTGTGAGTTGAGAAATCAGATGCAGCCATCTTAAAATAAGTTTCTGTTTGTGCCTGCCCACAGCCACCTCATCATTTCCAGAGTTGGGGGTTTGGGGTTTTGTTTTTAAATCCCTGGAGAGCTGACAAGGCTACAACCGTAACTCAGATGAATTCTGACTCCATATTTCCCCAATTAATTTCAAACAGATCAAACTTCTAGGCACTCTCCTCCTCATCCCAACCAAAAATACTACCCCAGCTCCCACCCTTTAAACAATTTATAAATCTTAGGATAAGAGGTTTGATTGTATTCTAAGAAATCTGCTCTTATTCTTTTGAAGAGCAACGTGTTCAGCGACTCCTAGAAACATTTGAGCCTTCTGTTGCCTTTGTGGTTGCCTGGAAGAAGTAGGTTAAGGTAACTGAGCTTTTTATCTGAGCTAATGCATGCACCTGGAGTCATTGTTAGCCAGGGAGTGGCCCTCTTTAGGAGAATTATTGAGCAAAAACACAAATAAGGCAACTTGGAAATTCAAAGGGAAGGTCAGCACAAGCCACAGAGGAAGGTGGAGTGTGGGAACCTGTGCAGCGGGAATTATTGCAGCACCTGGGCCATCATCCAGAGTGCTTAGCTTTGGACTGTGGAGCTGTATTTGAATCCAATACTGGCAATCGGTGATTGATTCCCATCCTCCACCCAGCCCCTATCTTCATTTCATTCATCTTGCAATAATGCAACCTCACATTTCACATAATTCAAGTTTTTGTTTTTGAACCTCAGTCGGAGCATGACTAATAAGATAACCACATATTAGCAGTTTCAAATGGATTCTAAACAATTGCTGAACAATGCCTCTGATTTTGGATTTTCAAAATGTAAAAGAACCCATAACAACCCTCAGTCCTACTGATTCTCTTTCTGCGATGGATTTGTCCAACAGAAACTCAGCACACACCCGCAAGCCTCAAATACGTGGAGGACTAGACATAGATGTTGGTGTTTTCTCAAGAACTAGCCCATGCAGAGCCTGCTCTGCTTAGCCTGGCTCTTGACATCTTCTGACATAAGGAAGCCAATATTTTCTCATTTGGTAACTAGTCAATGCTATAAGAGGTGAGGTCATTTGGGCAGGCCAGGATTTAGACGAACTAAGATGTATGTTTTTGTGTCCTGAGTGAAAGAGAGAAAAAAAGGAAGGAAAAGAGAAGATGGTGTGTTCTTTATAAATGCATTTTATATACATGTAAGCACCCACTTATATGACAAATCTAGAACAGGAAGAACTACAGAGACAGAGAACAGATCAAAGGCTGCCTGGGATTAGGAGGTGTGGACAGGGATTGACTGCAAATAGACACAAGGGAATTTTGGGGATGATGCAAGTGTTCTAAAACTAGATTGTGGTGAGGGTTGCACAACAGTATGAATTTGTTAAATCTCATCATACTGTACACTCAAAGAGGTGAATTTTTTAAATTCCACTTACAATAGCATCAGAAAGAATGAAATGCTTAGGAGTAAATTTAACCAAGGAGGTGTATAAGACTTGTACTCTGAACACTACAAAACATTGGTCAAAGGAATGAAAGAACACATTAAAAAAAAGATGGAAAGACATCCTATGTTTATGGATCAGAGAACTTAATGTTATTAAGATGTCAATACCGCCCAAGTCTACAGAATCCATGCAATCTCAATCAAAATGTCAATGTCTTTTTTATTTTTTGCAGACATTGAAAGGCCAATCCTCAAATTCATACAGAAGTGCAGGAGGTCTCAGCCAAAACAATACTGTAAAAGAACAAAGTTAGAGGACTCACACTTTTTGATTTCAAAACTCACTACAAAGCTACAGTATTCAAGGGGCACCTGGGTGGCTCAGTCGTTAAGCATCTGCCTTCAGCTCAGGTCATGATCCCAGGGTCCCGGGATGGAGCCCCGCATCGGGCTCCCTGCTCTGCGGGAAGCCAGCTTCTCCCTCTCCCACTCCCCCTGCTTATGTTCCCTCTCTCGCTATGTCTCTCTCTGTCATATAAGTAAATAAAATCTTAAAAAAAAAAAAACCACAGTATTCAAAGCAGTGTGGTAGTAGCATAAGGATAGGCACATTGGCCAGTGGAATAAAACCAAAAATCCAGAAATAAATCCATGCATCTATGGCCAATTGATGTTTGACAAGGATGCCAAGACCATTCAATAGGGAAAGAATAGTCTTTTCAACAAATGATACTGAAACAACTGGTTATCCATGTGCAAAGAAAATAGCGCTGGATTCCTTCCTACCTGCTACCATCTACAAAAAATTAACTCAAAATGGATGAATGACCTAAATATAAAAGCTAAAACTATAAAATTCTTCAAACAAAATATAGGCAAAAATCTCCATGACCTCAGATTTGGCAGTGGATTCTTCAATCAGACACCGAATGCATAAGCAACAAAAGAAAAAATAGATAAATTAGACTTCAGCAAAATTAAAAACTTGTTTGCATGAAAGGACACTAACCACAAAACACCCTATTAAAAAAATGGGCAAAGGACTTGAATAGGCTTTTCTCCAAAGAAATGTAAGTGATGAATAAGCACATGAAAATATAAGTTCAACATTACTAGCCATTAAGGGTCTGCAAGCCAAAATTACGATGAGATACTGCTTCACACCCACTAGGATGGTGATGATGATGATGATGATGATGATGGTGATGGTGATATGTTGAGAAAATAACAAGCATTGGTGACGATGTGGAGAAATTGGGCCTCCCATACATTGCTGCTGAGAATATAAAATTGAGCAGCCACTGTGGAAAACCGTTTGGTGGTTCTTCAAAAACCTAAACACAGCATTACCAGAAGACCCAGCAATTTTACTCCTAGATATATACCCAAAAGAAGTGAAAGCAGGGACTCAAACAAACTTCCATGCCAATGTCCATTGCAGCATTATTCACAATAACCAAAAGAAGTAAACAACCCGATTGTCTAACAGATGAACAGATGAACAAAACGTAGGCTACACCTGCAATGAAATATTACTCAGCCATAAACAGAAATGATGCAACATGAACGAACCCTGAAAGCATTATGCTACGTGAAATAAGCCAGGCACAGAAAGACAAACATTGTCAGATTCCATTTACCTGAAATATTTAGATTAGGCAAATTCATCGAGGCAGAAGATAGAACAGTAGTTGTCAGGGACTGGGGAGAGGGGGAAATGGGACGTCATTGTTTAATGGGCACAAAGTTTCTGTAATGAAAGAGTTTTGGAATAGATGGTGGTGATGGTGGTACAGCGTTGTGCATGCAATCGATGCTACGCTTCATGGTTGAAATGTCAAATTTTGTGTCATATGTATTTTACCACAATAAAAAAAGTAAAAATAACCAGGGCACCCTAGTACAGTTAAGAAATTCCGATTTTAAGAAAAATTACAACACATGCTGTGTAAAAAGACTCTATCACCCTTGAGCCACCCCAATCCTGTTTTGTATAAAATTTGCCATACGTGAGCACTCATTAAATGTCGACAAACCCTTAGAAGATGGGATGATAGCAAAAACAATTATGAGGGGGGATAGCCCTGAACTGTGAGGATCATTCTAAGATGTACCAGGTAGTATTAATGGAGCGCCATCTTCTAAGCAATAAAATATGTTTGTTGAGTGAGAGAAGAGATTTCTCTCTATTGAAACAGTTGCCAGCCTCTTACTGCCAAACCGCCAGAAATTATGAAGATGGAAGATGGCATCTTCCGTGGACATGAGTGATGAAAGCTGTAAATAAAGGGCACCAATTAAAGCATTTTCTCTACTCATTAAAGCAAAATATGCCCTACAACAGCCAATAATTTTCAGATGTCAGCCAACAAATGACAGTCACCAAATTGCTGCTAGAGTTTATTTTTCACTCACATTCCTGCCAACCCAAGCTTTTTAGACTTTGCGTCTGCCATGTTGGCTGGAGCGGACTGTTCCCCTGCTGGTGATGGAAATTCAGTGTGAGACTCAAAAGGACCCGCCTCTGGCTTTCTTCATGTCAATCACACTCGAAATACTATTGACCTGAAGGTCATCTGCTCTACTTAGATGGGCCACTGATAAGAAGAATCTTACTTGGCGGCACTGGGTGGCTCAGTCGTTAAGCGTCTGCCTTTGGCTCAGGTCATGATCCCAGGGTCCTGGGATCGAGTCCTGTGTCAGGCTCCCTGCTCAGTGGGGAGCCTGCTTCTCCTTCTCCTGCCTACTCATACTCTCTTTCGATCTCTCTCACTCTCAAATAAATAAATAAATAAATAAAATCTTTAAAAAGAGAAAAAAAAAGGATTACTCGTTTCTTGGTGCTTATTCCTTCCTGTGTTATAATAGCTCTTTTATTGATTTATGAAGGATTAGGGATGTCCCAAGAAATGAGATTGATTTCATAATTAAAACATATTTTTTTCATGTTTTTTTAATATTCATTACTCTTTTCTGACTGGATTTATGGGGTCAGGCTGGAGCAGGAGAATCACTGGTCATTTTGAGCACCTCTCCTGGTTATATCTCCTATTAGAGTAACCTGGCATCTGAGAAGTCGATGCCAAACAGAATTAAATGACTGTTTGGGGCTGAATCATGCACCCCCTTCATATGTTGAAGTCTTAACCCCCAGGACTTGTTTGATAAATATGTCAAAACTTTTGACATGCAGCTAAGACCATGATTAGAGGGAAATTTATAGCCTTAAGGATATGTAGTAAGAAAGAAGAAAGCCTAAAAGCAAATGATCAAACAAGAACCTAGAGAAAAGGAGAGTAAATTAAATCCAAAGAAAGGAGAAGGAAAGAAATAATATGGATGAGAGCAGAAGCTAAGGAAATAGAAAACAAATACACCAGAGAAAAAATTTAAAAAGTTTAAATGTGATCCTTTGAAAAATTGATAACTTCTAGCAGACCTGATCAAGAATAAAGAGCACAAATTATCAACACCAGGAATAAAAAGGAGAGTATCTTTGCAGATCCTAAGCATATTGAGATAATGAGATTTTTTTATTTTTTTTAAAGATTTTATTTATTTATTTGACAGAGACATAGCGAGAGAGGGAACAGAAGCAGGGGGAGTGGGAGTGGGAGAGGGAGAAGCAGGCTTCCTGCCAAGCAGGGAGCCCGATGTGGGGCTCGATCCCAGGACCCTGGAATCATGACCTGAACCGAAAGCAGATGCTTAACGACTGAGCCACCCAGGCGCCCCGAGATAACGAGATATTATGAGCAAGTTCATGCTAATAAGTGGAACCTCTTGATAAAATGATCACATTTCTTGAATACCATAACTTACCAAAAGCGAAATAAGAAATTGAAGGCCTTGATAAATAAAAGCTTTCTTATAAACTCTAGTACCTGATGGCTTCACCAGGAATTTTTACAAATACCTAATAAAGAAATAATACTAATCTACCATAGAGTTATTCAGATGACATGACCTTACAACTTATTTTTTGAGGCCACAATAACTTTTTTAAGATTTTTATTTATTTATTTATTTGAGAGAGAGAGAGAAGGAGAGAGAGCACAAGCAGGGGGAAGGGCAGAGGCACAGGAAGAAGCAGACTCCCGCTGAGCAGGAAGCCTGATGCCGGGCTCGATCCCAGGACCCTGAGATCATGACCTGAGCCGAAGGCAGATGCTTAACAGACTGAGCCACCCAGGCGTCCCTAGAATAACTTTTTATAACAAAATTTGACAAGTTCATTACAAGAAAATCACAGGTCGATTCATGAGCATAGATGCAAAAAATGTAAACACACACACAAGGTAATGCATCATGACCAAGTTACATTATTTTGAGAATATAAGGTTGGTATAGCAATTGAAAATTAATCATTGCAATTTACTGCAACAATAGAACAAGGGAGAAAAACTGTTTGATGATCCCAAAGATCTTTTGATGGAATTCACTCATTTATGATAAAAAAACTCCTCCTAAAATAGAAATAAAAGGGAATTCCTTCATCTTACAGTGTCTATAAAAGGGCTGCAGCAAGTATCACATTTTTTAAAAGATTTATTTATTCATTTGAGAGGGAGAGCGAGGAAGAGAGCACACAGGTGGGAGTGGGGGCCAGAGAGAGAGGGGGAGAATCTCAAGCAGACTGTGCTGAGTGCAGAGCGATGCAGGGCTCAACCTGGGCTCATTCTAATGACCCTGAGATCACGACCTGAGCCAAAACCAAGAATCCGCCACTTAACCGACTGGGCACCCCACAAGTATCACAGTTAATGTGAAATATTGGAAGCTTTCCAGCTAAGGTTGAGACCAAGACATGGATATCCCTCCCCTATTACTGCTCCTATTCAACAGTTTATTGGGTGTCCTAGTCAGCGCAGAAAGGTGAGACAAGGGGCGGGTGGGTGGCTCAGTCAGTTAAGCATCTGCCTTCGGCTCAGGTCATGATCCTGGGGTCTTGGGATCGAGCCCTGGGTCAGGCTCCCCATTCAGCCGGACAGCCTGCTTCTCCCGCTCTCTGCCCCTCCTTCCCCCCCACCCACTCGTGCTCTCTCTCTCTCTCTCTCAAAATACATAAAATCTTTTTTTCAAAAAAGGTGACAAGATATAGAAGGCATAAAGATTGGAAGGGAATAAGTAAAACTGTCATAATCACAGGTGACATGATTGTATACATAAAATTTCAAAAGAATCTGCAGATAAACCATTAGAATTAATAAGTGAACTTAGCGGGCGCCTGGGTGGCTCAGTTGGTTAAGCGACTGCCTTCGGCTCAGGTCATGATCCTGGAGTCCCGGGATCGAGTCCCGCATCGGGCTCCCTGCTCAGCAGGGAGTCTGCTTCTCCCTCTGACCCTCCTCCCTCTCATGCTCTCTGTCTCTCATTCTCTCTCTCTTAAATAAATAAATAAAATCTTTAAAAAAAATAAATAAGTGAACTTAGCAAGATTGTTTGACACAGTTTTTATATGACATGAACAATTAGAAAATGCTTTTACAAGGGCGCCTGGGTGGCTCAGTTGGTTGGGCAACTGCCTTTGGCTCGGGTCGTGATCCTGGAGTCCCGGGATCAAGTCCAGCATCGGGCTCCCTGTTCAGCAGGGAGTCTGCTTCTCCCTCTGACCCTCCCCCCCTCATGTGCTCTCTGTCTCTCTAAAATAAATAAATAAAATCTTTTAAAAAATGCTTTTACGAACCATAAGAGACTCTTCATGATAGAGAACAAACTGAAGGGTGATGGAAGGAGGTGGGTGGGGAAATGGGCTAGGAGGTGATGGGGATTAAGGAGGGCATTTGTTATGATGAGCACTGGGTGTTATATGTAAGTGATGAATCACTGAATTCTACTCCTGAAACCAATACTGCACTATATGTTAGCTAACTAGAATTTAAATAAAAAATTAAAAAAAAGAAAATGCTTTTACACAATATAAATTAGCATCAAAATAGCTATGAGAAATATAATGAAAGATGTATAAGAACTCTACACAGAGGATCACAAAACATTACCAAGAGTAATTAAAGAAAACTTCAATAAATGGGAGAATCTACTATGTTTATGGATTGGAAGATTCAATATTATAAAGACTTTTCCCTAAATTAATCTGTGGATTTTATCTAAGCCCAATAAAAATTTCCTTAAGATTTTTTTTGTAGAAATGGACAAGCTGATTCTAAATGTTATATGAAAATACAAAAGGGGCTCCTGGGTGGCTCAGTCAGTTAAGCATCCAACTCTTGATTTCAGCTCAGGTCATGATCTCAGGGTTGTGAGATCAAATCCCGGGTCGGGCTGTGCTGGGCATGAGGCCTGCTTGGGATTCTCTCTCTCTTCCTCTGCCCCTCCCCACCACCCCCTTCTCTCTGTCTCTCCCTCTCTTAAAAAAAAAAGTCAGAAAACACAAAAGCCAAGATAGCCAAAAAATGTCAAAGAAGAACAAGGTGAAGGATTAACTACCTCATATGAAGATTATTATAAAGCAACATATACATTCAAACAGTGTGTTAATGAATCACTGATAGACAAATAGACTAGTAGAACAGAATAGAAAGCTCAGGAATAGACCCACACATACACTGTCCCCAAATTTAATGGGGAAAAACATGTTTTCAATTAAGTAGTGCTAGATACTTGAATATGTATATAAAAAAATAAACCATGATTCTACCTCACACCATGCACAGAAATTAACTCCAGAGGAATTTTAGATCTTTGATAGGTAATACAACATTGAAAAGTAACACAGTGAAGCTCCAGGAAGATAACAAAAGAGCATATCTTCATGACTGTAAAGTAGCCAAAGATACCTTACACCAGACACAAAAGCACTAGCCATAAGATCAAAGATTGATAAACTGCACTTCATTAAAATTATAATGCCTCTTTTCATGAAAAGATTTCATTTATAAAGTATAATGACATTCCAAAGGGTGAGAAAAGATAAATGCTATATATATATAAAATCTGGAAAAATGATTCATATCCAGAATATATATCTTTTTAAAAAGATTTATTTACTTATTTATTTGAGAGAGAGAGCACGAGCAGGAGGGCAGAGGGAGAGGGAGAGAGAATCTCTAGCAGACTCCCCGCTGATCATGGAGCCCAGATGGGGCTCGATCCCACCACCTTGAGATCACAGCGTGAGCTAAAACCAAGAGCTGGACACTTAACCAACTGTGCCACCCAGGTGCCCCATACCAAGAATATATACAGAACTTCTCTAAATCAACAAGAAAATAAGAATCCAATTTTTTAAATTTTTTAAAAAAGATTTTATTTATTTATTTGACAGAGAGAGACACAACGAGAGAGGGAACACAAGCAGGGGGAGTGGGAGAGGGAGAAGCAGGCTTCCCACGGAGCAGAGAGCCCAATGCGGGACTCGATCCCAGGACCCTGGGACCGTGACCTGAGCCGAAGGCAGATGCTTAACTACTGAGCCACCCAGGTGTCCCATGAATCCAATTTTAAAAAAATATTCAAAAGGGTTGAGCATACACCTTACAACAAAAGAGTATCCAAAAGAGTATCAGCATATGAAAAGATGCACAGCCACATTAGTTATGGAAATTAAAACCACAATAAGATACTACATTCTCACCAGAGTGGCTAAAATTTAAAAATTGACACTATCAAAAAAATTAATAAATAAAAATAAAAATTGACAATACCAAGTTTAGAAAGAGAATGTGGAGCACCTGGAGCACTCAGATATTGCTGACAGGAGAGTAAACTGGTGTAGACACTTTGTAAGACTTTTTGGCAGCATCTACTAAAACGGAACGTATGTATAATTTAGAGTTACCTTGTATTTCTGCTCATAGGCATCTAGCCAAGAGGAATGCATGCATATATTCATAGCAGCATTATGGATAATATTCAAGAAACTAGAAATAACCCAAATATCCATCAATTGCAGATGCTTAGCTAAATTATGATATATTCTTAGAGTGAAATTTGGTGTATCGGGCGCCTGGATGGCTCAGTCGGTTGAGCGACTGCCTTCGGCTCAGGTCATGATCCCAGGGTCCTGGGATCGAGTCCCGCATCGGGCTCCCTGCTCTGCGGGGAGCCTGCTTCTCCCTCCCCACTCCCCCTGCTTGTGTCCCCTCTCTCGCTGTGTCTCTCTCTGTCAAATAAATAAATAAAATCTTTAAAAAAAAAAAAAGAAATTTGGTGTATCAATGGAATTCAATACATCTATGTCCTCTATCTACCTACTGCTACAAACAATACAAACGAATCTCACAGGGCGCCTGGGTGGCTCAGTTGGTTAAGCGACTGCCTTCGGCTCAGGTCATGGTCCTGGAGTCCCGGGATCGAGTCCCGCATCGGGCTCCCTGCTCGGCGGGGAGCCTGCTTCTCCCTCTGACCCTTCCCCCTCTCATGTGCTCTCTGTCTCTCTCATTCTCTCTGTCTCAAATAAATAAATAAAATCTTTAAAAAAAAAAAAAAAAACGAATCTCACAATCATGAATTTAGGCAAAGGAAGCCAGACGCAAAAAAGTGCATACTACACGGCCCCCTCTAAAAAAAATTAAAAACAGGTAAAATGGCACACAAGTCAGTGTAGTAGTTACATTTGCAGGGAGCGAAGGAATGAGGGAATGCTCAGATTGGGGAGGCAGGACAAGGGAAACTTTGGGATGCTGAAAAATTCACCAAAACGCATGCTTAGGATTTGTGTACATTTATAATTGTGTACTTTCTCTATGTAAATTCTACTTCAATTAAAGTTCACCAAAACATATTAGCACAGGTGGTTTAAAATCAAGCAAATATAACATCTCCTCTTATCTTTACTTGCTTTACCTATTGTAGTTCTAGTTATCCACTAACATTTTCATTTTCAGCAGCTCTGTGTCTTGGCTCTGTGAATTCTTAGGCAATTCGAGATTGGTCAAGTAGGGCTTATGTGTTCATTTAAAACTGGAAAAGATTCAGGGCGCCTGGTGGCTCAGTCGTTAGGCGTCTGCCTTCGGCTCAGGTCATGATCCTGGGGTCCTGGGATCGAGCCCCGCATCGGGCTCCCTGCTCAGCGGGAAGACTGCTTCTCCCTCTCCCACTCCCCCTGCTTGTGTTCCCTCTCTCGCTGGGTCTCTCTCTGTCAAATAAATAAATAAAATCTTAAAAAAAAAAAAAGAAAAGAAAGAAAGAAAAGAAAACCTCCCTTTAAAAAAAAAAACAACAACTGGAAAAGATTCTTTGCGGGGGCACCTGATTATTTATGGACTTGCAGGACTGCAGAATCATTGCCTGGAGATCAGTTGCTAACAAAGTAAGCCAGATTGAATTGTATGCAAGGTTAATTTTTGTGTTTTTTTTTGTTTTTTTTTAAGATTTTATTTATTTATTTGAGAGAGAATGAGATAGAGAGAGAGCATGAGAGGGGGGAGGGTCAGAGGGAGAAGCAGACTCCCTGCTGAGCAATGAGCCCGATGTGGGACTCGATCCTGGGACTCCAGGATCATGACCTGAGCCGAAGGCAGTCGCTTAACCAACTGAGCCACCCAGGCGCCCCAACAAGGTTAATTTTGGTTTTGGTTCTCCCTGGCACAAGAATTTAAAAACCCATTCACCTGGACAAAGGCTCACTCAACATCAATGTCACTTGACCCCAGGGCAGAGCCCAGATGGGTGAGCTCTCCCTCAGAGTACACATTGCTGACACTGTCTCATCCATTTGCAAAAAAAAAAAAAGGCCTGCATCAGTCTCCCTCTCTCTCTCTTTTTCCCTTAAATGTAATCTCTCCACCCAACGTGGGGCTCGAATCATGACCCCGAGATCAAAAGTTGCATGCTCTGCCGACTGAGCCAGCCAGGTGCCCCTGCAATATTCTCTTTAAGTGTATCTTCTATGTCTCCAAATAGATTTTAGTCCTTAAAACATCCCCTTTGTATTCCTACAATGTAGCAAAGACATTTCTTAAGTGCTTGATGTTGATAGAAAGGCGGGGACAGTGAGCAGGGAAGGAGGAAAGAGGGATGCATAACTGGGTTGGAACCACATTAAGAAGTATGCACCTGAAACAGTTCTTGCGGGGCTGGCATGGGGCATGGCTAGGAAGCAGGACTGGCTCCCCGCTGCAATGAAAAGCAAATGCACACTCCCCCAATGCAAGCTAGTTCTGCATTGTCTCCTGCCCACTCCCTCCCACTGTCGTGCACCCACACTTCTGCCCCTCCGTTTTTCCTCACCTTCTCACAGAGACCTTTCCTGACCATGGTTTTAAAGTAAGCCTCCTTCTAGTCCAAGAAATAGACTCTTAACTCTAGAAACCAAACTGATGGTGGCCAGATGGGAGGGCGGTGGGGGTGGGGGATGGGTGAAACAGGTGACGGGGATTAAGGAGGGCCCTTGTGATGAGCACAGGGTGTTGTATGGAAGTGTTGAATCATTATATTGTACACCTGAAACTAATACTACACTACGTTGACTAGCTGAAATTTATATAAAAACTTAAAAAAAATAAAGTAAGCCTCCTCCCTCCCCATCACGCTGTCTCAATACTCTATTTTATATTCTCCTTAGCATTTTTCACTCCCTGAAATTCCGTATTTTGTGTGTGTGTTTGTGGTCAGTCTCTCCCAGTGGAATAGAGGCTCCAGGAAAAGGGGGGCTATGCCTCCCCCCCCCCATAACCCCCAGCACCTACCATGCCTGGTACATAGGAGAGGCTCAGCAGCTATTTGTTGTGAGTTATGCATTCTTGTATCTAAACCCCATTGTATAGATCAGAAAACAAGGCCAACAGAGGAAAAGTAACTTGGCTCAGGTCATATCGTTTGCTTTTGATAGGACTAAAACTCCAGCCCAGATCTGTGTGGCTCCAGAGCCCGAACTTCTTAACCACTTGACCAAAACGGCATGCCACCAGCTTATGCTGACAAACAAGTTGGAGGGTGCGTGGCAGGGGAAGGCTCGTACATGCAGCCATAACCTTAGAGTCTCCTTTGGTTAAGCACCGAAGAGACTCCCTGGTTCAACAATGTGAGTAGAACTTCTATAGCAACAGATTAAGTCATATTGGTTTATTGAAAATAGTGCTCCTCAAACTTGGGTGAATCTCAGAATCATCTGCAAGGTTTGCTGAAAAACCAGGTTACGATCCCTCCCCCACCCTCCAGGCCCCTTCCCAATTTGGGATTCCTTAAGTTTAGGGGAATATTCGGGAATTTGCATTTCTAACTCAGTACCACGCTTTGAGGGGGGAAAAAAGACTTAATTAGGGATGGAAAAATAGATAGTTTAAAAGAAGCCTGGCCAAGTTCGTCCACTACAGCTTTGGCATCGTGGGGGGACCCGTGGCCATAGTCCCTGCCACCACTGCCGCCCCGCAGACCGAGGATAGCCCCTCTGGGAACTGTGGCATGATGGCTGGGGGGCTGCCCAGAACAGGATCCCTGCTTCTCCTGGCGCTGCCAAGCCTGTGGGCAAGGTCATCCCTGAGCTCAAGGGGACGCTCACTGCCATGACCTCCCATGACTCTAGATGACATCAAGAAGGGGACGGAGGGCCCCCCAAAGGGCTTTTCTACCTACAAAGCTGGGGTTGGCAGTGCCCTCCACCACCACTTCATCAAGCTCACTTCCTGGCATACCAGTGAATTTGGCTACAGCAACGGAACACTGAACCTTATGGTCCACATGGCCTCTAAGGAGTAAGAGCCCCTTGGGCCACCGGCCCCAGCAAGAGCACAAGAGGAAGAGAGAGGCCCTCGGCTGCTGGGGAGTCCTTGCCCCCAACTCGATCCCCCAACACAGTTCTCATCCCAGACCCCCTGAAGAAGGGGAAGGGCTTAGGGAGCCTTCCCTTACCATGTACCAGTACAGTACATTGTACTCAGTGCCCCCCAAAAGATGTAATTAGGGATGGATAAATGTTGAAGCAAATATGCTAAGCTGTTAATCATAGAATCTAGGGGACAGGTATATAGAGATTCACTGTAAAATCTTTCAGTTTGCCTATACTTTTGAAATTTCCCGACCAAATGTTGGGAGGGAGGGCTTACCCAAAGATTGGGACTCATAATGGGATACAGAGAGCAAGTTATCAGGAATGCTGTTTCCATAGTGTTAAATCAACCTGTGAGCTAGTGCGAAAATTAATTACACCTATGGACTAATAAGTCTGTTTACACATCACCAACCTCTAAAGACTTAATTGAGTGCTTTTCCGAGATGACCTTTGCTTTAATTCTTTTTTTTTTTTTAAGATTTTGTTTATTTATTTGAGAGAGAGAGAGAGAATGAGAGAGCACATGAGAGGGGAGAGGGTCAGAGGGAGAAGCAGGCTCCCTGCCGAGCAGGGAGCCCGATGCGGGACTCGATCCCGGGACTCCAGGATCATGACCTGAGCCGAAGGCAGTCGCTTAACCAACTGAGCCACCCAGGCGCCCCTTTGCTTTAATTCTTGACAGGAAATGACTAGAGTGTGCCGACAGAAAAACATCAATCGGTTGCTACTTAGTACAGATTTAATCCTATACACTAAAGACAAAGAGGCGATTGTATTGCAATGTTTCCCCCCCCACCCCAAGCCCAGGATGAGTGCTCATGGAAAAAAAGATTCAGATTGCAAACCATCAGTATTCAATACCTTAGACCGGAAGTGCTTTCTCTGGTCGTTCAATCATTTCATTCACTGGACGACTATTTGTTGGAAGTCCGCTATGTGCCGGCACTGTAGGAGGTAATGAGCATTAAAAAAAAAAAGTTAGGGCGCCTGGGTGGCTCAGTTGGTTAAGCGACTGCCTTCGGCTCAGGTCATGATCCTGGAGTCCCGGGATCGAGTCCCGCATCGGGCTCCCTGCTTGGCAGGGAGTCTGCTTCTCCCTCTGGCTCTCTCCCCTCTCATGCTCTATCTCATTCTCTCTCTCTCAAATAAATAAATAAAATCTTTAAAAAAAAAAAGTTAAAAAAATAACACCAGCCCTCGCGAAGCTTCCATTCCAGTGAAGAAGCAAGGACCAAACAAGATCTATGTCACCTGGTGCTAAGTGCAGGGGAGAAAAACAGACCGGAAGGCGGTTGCAGACGTTGGGGTGGAGCTGGACTGGCTTGTCGTTCTCAGTAGGATGGTTAGGGACGGGTGCTTCCAGCAAAGGCCTGAAGGTGGTACCAGGAGTGAGGCCGGTAGGAGCCTGGGGGAGGAACATTCCAGGCAGAGCAAGGAGCGCCTTTGGAGGCCTAGAGCGAGAACAAACCCCGGGGGTCCAGGGAACAGCAAGGAAGCGGGAGCTGGGAGCAGGAGGTGGGGCGGCGGGGAGGGGGGAGGTGGGGGGAGGTGAGAACGAGGAGGAGCCCGGGGCGCAGGCGGGGAGACCACGCCACCGCTTTGCAGCCCTCGCCCAAGTCCCCTGGCCACCGGCGGACTCTCAGGCAGAGGGACATGATTTGCCTTACGTTAAACAGGCGTTGGCTGTCAGTGTTGTGAAGATGCAGGAGGACGAGGGCGCCGACCCAGTCTGGGGACAGCTGCCCACCCGTGAGTTGCAGGAACTCCTCGAACACAGGGCAGGACGCCATGCTCTCCAAACCCCAAAGCCAGCCACGAGGAGCGCACGGCCCCGGACGTGATGTGTGCAGGCTCCGCAGGACATTTGAGCGGACCCAGGATGTGGATGGGATTTTGGAAAGATGAAGGGAGGGCACCACAGAGAAGGAACACGGTGCGAGGAGAGGGCAGCGCAGATCCGGGCAGGATGGGTCACGGGGGGGGGGGGGGGCGACACACCTCCAAGTTTTTTTAAAAAAGATTTTATTTATCTATTTGACAGAGAGAGAGAGACAGCGAGAGAGGGAACACAAGCAGGGGGAGTGGGAGAGGGAGAAGCAGACTTCCCGCGGAGCAGGGAGCCCGATGCGGGGCAGACGCCTAACGACGGAGACACCCAGGTGGCCTCCCAGGTGCCCTTGAAGGCTGTGCTAAAGAGCTTGGGCCTGATCGGCCTGGGGAGCTGTAAGACTCTACCAACACACAACTCGGGCAGGAGCCATGAAGTTAATCTGGGCAGCGAGGTTTCACTGAGGCTTTTCTTCTTTTTTTAAAAAAATCTTAAAACAGTATTTTAAAATTTTTAATTGCTTAAAAATTTTTTTAAATGGCCAGTTCCGTAGTGTTAAGTATACTCACACCATGACACAACCAATCTCTACAGCTTTTTCATCTTACAGAACTAACATTCTGTGCCCATGAGACGGCCCCCGGGGCATTCTCTCTCCAGCTCCTGGCACCCACCATCCTACTTTCTGTCTCTGTGAATTCGAACACTCTCGGTAGCTCATACAAATGGAATCATACAGTATTTGTCTTTTCTGTGACTTATTTCACTTAGCATGCCCTCAAGGTTCATCTATGTGGTAGCACGGTCAGAATTTCCTTCCTTTTTAA
Organism: Neomonachus schauinslandi; assembly: GCF_002201575.2. NCBI lineage: Eukaryota > Metazoa > Chordata > Mammalia > Carnivora > Phocidae > Neomonachus > Neomonachus schauinslandi. Next base: position 136,363,750 of record NC_058410.1, on the reverse strand, counting down.
GGCTGAGTAATACCCATCATATGCTTATATCCTGTATTAGCATGCATTTTGTTTATCCATTCACCCACAGATGGATACTTGGGTTGCTTCCATCTCTTGGCTATTGTGAATAATGCTGTTATGAACATGGCAGTGCAAATCTCTCTTTGAGATCCTGGTTTCAATTCTTCTGGATATATGCCCAGAAGAGGCACTACTGGGTCCTATGGAAATCCCACTCTTCATTATTTTAGAAACCACCATACTGGTTGTTTTTTATATTTGTCACCCAAAATGCACAAGGGTTCCAGTTTCTCTACATCCTTGCCAATATTTGTCATTTTCTGGCTTTTTTGATAGTAGCCATCCTAACTGGTGTGAGATTTTCTTCTTTTTTTTTTTAAGATTTTATTTATTTGACAGAGAGATACACAGCGAGAGGGGAACACAAGCAGGGGGAGTGGGAGAGGGAGAAGCAGGCTTCCCACCTAGCAGGGAGCCCGATGCAGGGCTCAATCCCAGGACCCTGGGATCAGGACCTGAGCCGAAGGCAGACGCCCAACGACTGAGCCACCCAGGTGCCCCTCTTCTTTGTTTTTTAATCAAAGTAGTTAATATGCTCCAATTCCTTTGGCCCCTTCTCATTTCAACCATCCCAATCTCTTACACCAAGCCGACTTCCACTAACCCCTCCTGTTTCTACTTTGCTAGAACACACAGGAATCCAAACTGGAAAAATTAGGAGTGTCCGAGGTCCTTCCTTCCCCCCCCCACCCCCTCACTGCATTCCCTTTTACTTGCCAATTCGTATCAGGGGAACCAAGCATAAGCTTTGCTTCCTTGCTAGGTCCTATGAACATAACGAATTTTTCGGCACTGGATTTTTACCAGATTTAACCACAAAAACACTTTCAGAAATTCAGGGGAGAAAGGCATTTTATCTGTAGTTCCCTTAAAAGTGAAAGTGACCTCTAGTGCCCTTTGGGCCCCGCTCTCAGCAGCCTGGCTGGAACGTGCTTTTGCCCTCTGCAGTGATCCACACTTAAACTGCATCCCATTTTTTATTGTTAGGCTGTTAAGATGTGTGTGTCCAGTTGATTAGATAAGGAATTCTAAGCAAGGGTGGAGGAGGAAGATGATAGCATTAAATGGTTTTTCTCCTTCAGTTCCTGCTTCTGAAGCTCGCCTTCATCCTCTGAACTTCCCTCAAGGAGATCCACTTAGTAACCATGTCCTTGGCAAGTCCTGACTCTTGTTTGAAAGTTTTCTGCTTCGAATAAAAAGGCTTTGATTTTCTTTCCTTCTGCCCTTTAAAAAAAAAAACAAAAAACTGCCGTAGTCCAATGCCCTGGGCCAAATTCTGCCCTTAGTTACTATTTCTATGGCATTCGTATTGCACACATAAGCAAACCCAGAGGTTGATTCCATTACAAATTTTAATAACAATTTACCCCTGTGGATCACTTTATATTGTGGGAAATGACGGCACATTCATTTGCTTATTTAATACGCACACACACACACTGTGCAATAGATAAGGCAGAAATATTTAGTCTTATTTTTACAGGCAAAATAACTGAGATGCAGAGAGGGTAGGTGGCTGGTCCAAGGCCACACAGGCATGGATGGGACTCAGACCCAGATTTTCCAATTCTTAAATCTGTGCTACAGAGCGTTTTGTTTTGCTTTGCTGATGATTATGGAATTATAAATATGTATGCAAAGATAGATTATTATATTATTCCCATACCATGTGTGGGGTTTCCAAAAGATAGGAAGAGTGAAGAAGAAACTATGATGAAGTAAATGTAACCAAATTTGGGAAATACAAGACATAGGTAAGAAGCTTGCAGAGAGAAGATGATAGATTGTAAAAACTACAAGAGGGAACTGTCTGAGGTTTATTTTTGCCTTTTGGATAATCCTCAACACGGCATCTTGCACTTAGTGAGCACAAAATGAGTGAAGGAATGAGTGAATACAATTTCCCAGAGTCCTAGAGGAAGCTCGCCAAGGGTTTGATGTGGGCTGGGAGAACTTCGTGAACTTTAAATGAAAAAACGAATTTAATAAAATTCATTTGGGAAAAAACAAAAACAAAAACACGTGCTAAGAATGTTCATTTTTTTTTCTAATCTGTCATCATTGTTTTTTGTTTTTTTTAAGATTTTTATTTATTTACTTGACAGCAAAAGCGAGCACAAGCAGGGGGAGCAGCAGAGAGAAAGGGAGAAGCAGGCTCCCCACTGAGCAAGGAGCCCAGTGTGGGGCTCGGTCCCAGGACCCTGAGATCATGACCTGAGCAGAAGGCCGACGCTTAATGGACTGAGCCGCCCAGGCACCCCTGTCATCATTGTTTTGATGTATATAGTTGTGTTAATGACCCACCAATGGATCTGAATATCCGGAGTCACTGGGGGCAGTGCCTGGACCACAGCAGGTGCTCAGTAAAAGCTACTGAAAGAATTGGTAAATGTCCCCGAGTTCACAAGTAGCAGACAAAAGCCTTCTGGCAAACGGGGAGGGCCTGGAGAAGGAGCCACCCTATGTCCTACATACCCTCCCTGCTAACTGCCACTAAAAAGTGGGACCTTTGGTTTGGAGAAGCGGTACTTTTTAGACCATTCACATATAAAGCGATTATTGAAGTAGTTGGATTAATTTGTCCCATGATTGTAACTGTTTTCTGTTTGTTGCACCTGTTCTTTGCTTCTTAGCCTTTTTTTTCCTGCCTTCTCTGGTTTTAATCAAGCATTTTATGTGATTCCATGTTCTCTCTTCTCTTAGCATAGCAATTATACTTCTTTTCAAAAAAACATTCTTTAGTGGATACCCTAGAATTTGTAATACATATTCGCACCTAACCTAAATCCATTTGCACCTAAATCCACTTTCAAATAACACTCTACAGCTCATGGATGGTGTAGGTAGCTTTTCATAGAGTATTCCTGATTCTGTCCTCCCATCCTGTATAACATTGCTATCATTGATTTCATTTATCTGTATGCTATACTCATCCAATAGTTATCTATTAGATAAATTAAAAATCAGAAAAATAAAAGATCTTATTTTACCTTCATTTATTCCTTTTCAACACTCTTCCTTTCCTTATGTAGATCTGAGTTTCTGACCTCTATCCTCTTCCTTCTCTCTGAAGAACTACCTCTCTTACAGGCAGGTCTCCTGGTGAGGAATGCCTTCATTTATTTTCTTTGCCTGAGTGAGTCTTTCTTTCTCCTTCACTTTCGAAAGATCATTTCACTGGATATGGAATTATAGGTTGGTGGGGGTTTTCTTCCAACAATTTAAATATTTCATTTCATTCTTCGTGCTTGCATGATTTCTGATGAAAAGTCAGATGTTATTCCCATTTTTGCTCTGCTATAGGTAAGGTGTTTTCCCTCCTCTGGCTTTTCTCCAGTTGTCTTTGGTTTTCTGCAGTCTGAATATCATATAGGTAGGTATAGATTTTTTGGTATTCAACCTCAGTTTCCTGAGTCTGTGGTTTCACATCATTAATTTTGCAAAATTCTCAGGGACTATTACTTTTTTTTTTTTTTAAGATTTTATTTATTTGACAGAGAGAGACATAATGAGAGAGGGAACACAAGCAGGGGGAGTGGGAGAGGGAGAAGCAGGCTTCCCACGGAGCAGGGAGCCCGATGCGGGACTCGATCCCGGGACTCCAGGATCATGACCTGAGCCGAAGGCAGTCGCTTAACCAACTGAGCCACCCAGGCGCCCCCATTTCCTTCCTATTTTTTTGAAGGTTTCCATCTCTGTGCTTCCATTACCCATCTATTCTTGCATGCTGACTACTCTTTTCATTAAAGCCATTAACATATTAATCAGAGTTGTTTCAAATTTCCTCTCTGATAATTCCAACATCAATATCACCTCTGAGTCTGATTCTGATCCTTCGTTTGTCTCTTTAGACTGTGTTTTCTTTGTCTTTTCGCATGGCTTGTCATTTTTTTTTTTTTTTTTTTCTGTAAGAGGGACATGATGTTTTGGACAATAGGAACTGCTGTAAACAAACCTGATGATGACGTTTTATGTTAATCTGGCTAGGAACTAGACTGTTTTCAGTAGGTGTAGGTGCCAGAGATTTCAATTTCCTTTGGTGTCCTTTTGGGTTTTTTCTCTCCTATGTTCTTTGGGCTTCCCTAAGAACTTAAACAGGTCTGTCTTGTCTTTCCTTTAGTTCTAACCTATTGATATTATGCTGGAGCCCTGTTGGCTTGATGGTAAGGGGTGGGGGAGGGGAAGTGCTCCATAATCTTCTAATTGAATTTCAGTCTTTTAGTGGGCTTGGGTCCCTGAGCTGTGACCTTCAGAAATGTTTCTTATCCTTTCTTTCTTCCCCTTAGAGAAAACAGGGATAGAAGAGCTGGAGTTGGCTAATTGCCCTTTCCCAGGTAGATAAGGTTCTGATAAAGTTGATAAAATTGTTATCCATAGGGAGCACTCTAGGTGAATTTCAGAATGGTTACTTTCCTTTCCCTGCCAGAAAATAGGAGGGCACTTTTCTCAGATCTTCATCTTGAGAACGTGGTGGGATTCCTGGAGGTAAAACCCATGCGGGGTGGGGAGGTTCCCCTAGAATGTGTCCCCTTGAATTTCTTACTCTCAAACGAGTCCACACTCAGCCTTTAGCAACTCATCCCAACTGCTTTTTAAATATCCCTGCCAGTTGATGGTTCTAGAAGCTGCTGCTCCAGGTGAGCTGATCTGTAATTCTCTGTATTCACGTGTCTCCAGATTTCAGGATGGTAGTGTGCTCTGTGATCTCGTTTCTCTGATAGGTCTAACAAAGATCATTGATTCTCAGTATACTCAGCCTTTTCTTTTGTAAGGGCAGGAATGATGAATTCCAGGCCTTTTACGTGTCAGAGCTAAAACCACACTCCATATTTTGCAAGATCTCTACTGAGCTAGTCTGCCTTCCTCTGGGTAGAGTGCCGAGAACACCGAGAAAGAAAGTTCCCAAGGAGGGTAGGCAAGTGAAGGAATCCAAGCTGCATTGTTCTTCCTTCCAAACTCTTTATGCTGTAAACTGTGTGCTTGTCAGGAACATTCCTCCCTCCCCTTGACTGGGTTAAGATATAAGAAAATATTACCGGGAAAAGAGATTTGAACAAGTTTTTCTGCTCTGCCAAAGGTTTCATTTAAGCATGAACAAACACGTCGCATAAATCAAGGGCTTCAAAGTCGATGGCAGGGGGGTGCAGTTACCTTGTTGAAAGAGCCATTCACAGAATATATGTAAGTGGAGACAAGAGAGGAGTGGTCACTTGGCTAGATCGCAAGATCTCACTAAGCCCACTTCAGATGACGAGGTTCCTCTGTTTTCAGACAGAAAAAGTTGCACCTGGCAATTGCCCTAGGAGCCTTGAGCCCAAGGGCACAGGGCTTGAAAGAGGAACAATGGGAGGAGCTAGAGGGGTTTATCTTTGGCACCCTCACACTTTTCTATTGTTCAGGCTACCTTTCAGGACTCCTATGGCGCTACCCTCTCTTCTGTTTCCCCAAAATATTCAGTACCCAGTTTCTGCAAGTCTAGCTCTCAGCTGACAGTCAGCCACAGCAATCTTGACTTTCTTGTTTCCGTCCCTGACATATCTCAGAACATGCAACATGGATGACCTTTCCAAGGAGTATTTACATTTTGATAAGGGGTACTTCCTTTCGAATGGAGAAGCTTCCAAGATAGTAACCTAGGATATAGAGAGTCTATTTTTCAGGTGGTCATCCTACCTTAGGGATGTACCTGTCCCCCTACCTCTATCCCTCAGTGGTTGCCAATCCTCTCTTAAGAATGATTTACCCTTAACCCCTTTTATTAGAGGGCAGGGAGAATGATCAATATTAATCTCCTTAGAAGAATTTTGGGAACACAGTTAAAGTGCTGAAGGAGCATGCTTCTTGAAGAGAAAACAGTCCAGGGGCGCCTGGGTGGCTCCGTTGGATAAGCATCTGCCTTCAGCTCAGGTCATGATCCCAGGGTCCTGGGATTGAGCCCTGCATCAGGCTCCCTGCTGAGCAGGGAGCCTGCTTCTCCTTCTGCCTGCTGCCCCTCCTGCATGTGCTCTCTTTCTGACAAATAAATAAAATCTTTTAAAAAGACACAGAGAAAGAGAGAGAGAACAGTTCACGGGTCCCACACTTGTTGAAAAGACTGCCAGATACAATCATTTGGAGCACAAAATTCGGAGGAGAAAAGGGAAACTTGTAAGAGCACTATTTAAAAACCAGTGCAGACCAACTTCCTGGTTTTCACCCTTTTTTCTCTCCTATTTCATTTTTCAAAGCAAAGCTCTTCTGCATGTGGGGCAAAAATTAGAATCCAGCTTACTTTTGTCTATCATGACTTTATTCTTATCCACTTCCAACATGACTTTGAAGTGAAGCTTCCGAATGTGAATCCTAGACAAAAGCTCATATTGTAGAGGAGAAAAAGAAATCCTTATTTTTAATGAGAGAATAAATTCCAAGAATTTTTCGTCGTTGAGTGGGGAAGACACTGAGATACTTGCCACCCATCTACCTAAGAGCCCAAACCTATAAGGCTGTATTTAATCCCAGGCTTTTTTTTCTTTTTTTTCCTAGAAAGATAGCTAGAAAACAAAGGGTAATTCACAGAGAACGATCAATCTAATAAGATTTTAGAGTTAGAGTTAAAGGAATATATTAAAAGACATTTTGGATACCTGGGACTTATTGTTATCCATTTAGTTGTGTTGTTCAGACGTATCTAGTTGTTATAATGGCACCGTGGTTAAATTTTTATATGTCCATAAATTCTGAGATGCATATTGAAGTATACAGCGTTGAAATTACATGATATTTGGAATTTTCTTGTAAGGCTTCAGAAGAGAGTGAGAAAACAGATGAAGCAAACAGGACAGAATTGCGATTTTTCAAACTTCAGGATGGGTATGATGGAATATATTCATTTCTTAGAGCTGCCATAGCAAAGGACTCCAAATTTAGAGGCTTAACACAAGAGAAACTTATTCCCTCACAGTTCTGGAGAGCGAAGTCTGAAATCAAGGGATCAGCAGGGCCATGCTCTCTCTGGAGTCTCTAGGGGAGGATCCTTCCTCGCCTCCCCCAGCTTCTGGAGCTCCAGGCTTTCCTTGGCTTGTGGTTGCCCCAGCCCAGTCTCTCCCTCCGTGGCCGCCTGGCCTTCTTCCCCATGTCCCTGTCTTCTGCTCTTCTGTATCTTACAAGAACACTTGTCATTTGATTTCCAGCCTGCTAGATAACCCAGGATGATCTTATCTCAAGATCCTTCACTTAATTACATCTGCAACTCTGTTGTGTTCCATAAAGCCGGCAGCTTGAAATCAGCCATGGTGGTGGAGATATTTACACCACAAAAACCAGCAAACACTGCAAATCAGGGCTTTCTCCCAACCTGCTTTGGAACAGGAGAGAGAAGTGTCAAGGCTCACTATCAGGAGTCTATGTAATTTTGGCTTACCACAGTTACTCTTACTCCTGTTAATATCCCTAACACTTAGATATATGTAAGAATGGATTAGCTGCCATTCCTTTACTTTTATGAGGCTATTATTAGTCAACACGGAAAATTACTTAAATGTTAAAAAAAAAAAAGAGAGAAAACCTAAAGATGTACTCCTATTTGAAGAAAGAAAAATATTTTCATGTAAGTTCCAGAAACTGCTCACTTCTTCCTTTAAAAATCTTAAATTATGGGCGCCTGGGTGGCTCAGTTGGTTAAGCAACTGCCTTCAGCTCAGGTCATGATCCTGGAGTCCCGGGATCGAGTCCCACATGGGGTTCCCCAGTCAGTGGGGAGTCTGCTTCTCCCTCTGACCCTCTCCCCTCTCATGCTCTCTCTCACTCTCTTTCTCTCAAATAAATAAATAAAATCTTTAAAAAATATTAAATTATAAGCACGGTGTTCTTTTATTTGGTTATACTTGAATTCGGGATTAAAGATAGCAAAATGCGGGGCATCTGGGTGACTCAGTCTGTTAAGCTCTTCCTTCAGTGGGGAGTCAGCTTGGGATTCTCTCTCTCTCTCCCTCTGCCTCCCCCGCCCCCCCCCCCCCGCTGGCACTCTCTCTCAAATAAATAAATAAACCTTAAAAAAAAAAGCAAAATGCACCTTTCAAAAAGTAAATAAACAAATAAATAAAATGAGCTCAAGAGAAAGGTTGTAAGTTTATTATTTAAAATATATTTTTAGGGGCACCTGGGTGGCTCAGTTGGTTGGGCATCTGCCTTCAGCTCAGGTCATGATCCCAGGGTCCTGGGATCGAGCTGGAGTCAGGCTCCTTGCTCAGCAGGGAGCCTGCTTCTCCCTCTCCTCTTCCCCTCCCCACTGCTTATGCTCTTGCTCTCTTTCTCTCTCTCTTTTGCTCAAAGAAATAAAATCTTAAAAAAAATAAAATAAAATATATTTTTAGATAATAAAGTCATCTGATAACATGGTGGTGAAAAATGAGAGGAACTTCTTTTATTACAGGAAATCAAGTGTCATTTTCACAGTTCACTATTGATTGTTATCGGCAGTCTGACGATGAGACGTTTCTCTTGTTAAAATCAAACCCCCAAACATGGGAATGAGCTCACCTACTTGCAAGTGTGGTACTATTTAGAGGTCCCTGTTTAATAGTACTTTTTCAAATTCACTTTGCACTTGATATGAATTTATAATCATACTTTCAGACTAGGAATCACCATGGAGGTTACTGTGTTCAGGGAAAGCAGGTAGATTTCAGCTCTTCAGAATCCCCTGGTTTGTTGCGGCTGCCTGGAGTCCCACTCCACTCAAGAGGGAAAAAGACCCTGTCCAGTCCCTTCGTATACAGGAGGGAAAAGAGATGTCATGAGTTCAACAGAGTCCTGATCTGGTCCAATCTCTTCATTTTACAGGTTAGAGATTGAACATCTGAGAGATTAAGAGACTTGTGGAAGTCACACAATGAGTCACTAGCATGGCTGGGCTTCCTAGGAACACAGTAAATTCAGTAGGAAATTGTTCTTAGATAAAATTCTCCCCTTGACCCCCAGCACCCTATTGTTCTAAAAGTTTGTTCCCAAATGCCTCCCCAAAACATTTCCTCCACCCCAATTCTATTAATCCTGCCTATTTGTCAAGAGCCCCTAATTTATCTACCATCCTTAATATCTGTCTCCATTTCCACTTTGAATCCAGCCTCTTAGACCTAGAACTTTGCCCAAGAACAATTCTAAAGCACCCATATGTTGGCTTTACTTTAATGCTTAAAAACCCTGGGGCGCCTGGGTGGCTCAGTCGTTAAGCGTCTGCCTTCGGCTCAGGTCCTGATCCCAGGGTCCTGGGATCGAGTCCCACGTCGGGCTCCCTGCTCAGTGGGGAGTCTGCTTCTCCCTCCTCCACTCCCCCTGCTTGTGTTCCCTCTCTCGCTGTGTCTCTCTCTGTCAAATAAATAAATAAAATCTTTAAAAAAAAAAATGCTTAAAAACCCCTCCATGATCCCAGCACCTAAGGATATTGTCTTTTTGTCTTTTCTCATTCCTTATAGCAAAATTCTACTCATCCAGCAAGCCAGTTAAAACATCACTTCTTCTGTCGAGCTTTCCTGAATTCTCCCATATTCCCTGAACCATCAGTTCATAAGAGCAGAGACTGTGCCATCCCCATCTTGGTCTGTCTTCCAAAGTCTGGCACAGAGGAGACTCTCCTCTGAGTATCAGTAACATCTGGTGATGCACTCATCCAAGTCAGTACGATGCCAGGGTGCTACACCACTGGGTAGAAGTTCTAGATGGAGGTTTTTGCTGTTACCTCTTCCATTCTTTTAAAAAAAAATTACAGCTGATACACGTCTGGGAATGTTACCTAAGTAAATAACCTAAAATGCAGGCAATAAAACTTTAGGTACACAGTTTGTTTGTTTGTTTGTTTGTTTATCTAAGCATGATTTGTAGCAGTGAAAAGCAAAAACAGAAAATCCAACCATTAAAGGGATGGTTGGGAAATTCACTGTGTATGATAGAGTATGATATAGCCATTTATAATCATGTTCATGAGAAGTTTTTAATGTCATGGAGAAGTGCTTGTAATGTAATGATAAGGAGAGAAAGGAAAATAAAATATGTGCATGCAATAATATTTTTTAAAGATTTTATTTTTTTATTAGAGAGAGAGCATGAGCAGGGAGGGGCAGAGGGAGAGGGGAAAAAAAAAAAAGAGGGGCACCTGGGTGGCTCAGTCAGTTAAGGGTCCTGGGATCAATCTCAGGGTCCTGGGATCAATCCCCACCTCCAGCCCCGAATTGGGCTCCCTGCTTAGTGGGGAGTCTGATTCTCCCTCTGCCTCTGCCCCTCCCCTGCCCCACTCATACTCTCTCTAATAAATAAAATCTTAAAAAAAAAAAATCTTTGCCTACCCAAAAGTATGGAAACATTTCTTGATGGTTTCTTCTGGAAGCTTTAGAGTTTTATTTAGGTCTATGGTTATTTGCTTATTTTTTTAATCATAAGGGGGAAAAGAATTTAAGCTTAATCAAAGAAGTATAAATGGTGGGCTCTTAGTGAGTTTATCCATCATTTACATTGGGGAATGTTGAAATTTTGGCAGTAACACAGTATGACCACCTGGGTGGAAGACTAAGCACTGTGAGTTTATAGAACATTCTGATTCTAACTCTGGCCCCATAGACAAGCTGTACCTGGAGTTTCTTATAGTTGAAGTCTGGAAGAAGATAAAAGGAATTTGGGGGGATTGGGAATAAATAGAATTGTAAATAAATAGGCTTGAAATGACTCCCTCTCCAAGGCTCAGACCCATATCATCCCTGCAATTTTTCTGCAGCCAATGGAGACTCTTCTAAAAGCCCAGCTGGGCTGACACCCTCTGACACGGACACATCCAGAGCCAGGAGGCATGGAGGAGAGGCAGGGTGGGGTAAGCAAAGGGGAATCCTATCATTATTTATGATGAGTTGGCATGAAAGAGATGTTAGTCATGTCTCCAGCATAGAAAGATATTGAGAAAGATGACCAGAATTCAGGGCCCCAAATTCCTAAATCCTCTCCCATTGCTAAAGAAGAAGCTGCCCCCGCATGTGAGTTTCCCAAGGAAAGTATATGCACAGCAGACACGTCCAGGTGCAGGAACACTTTATGACCAGTGACTCTGGGTCCCAAACCTCGTAGACTCGACCTTGTATGTTGCATGATCTTAATCTTGCTCCTCTGGCCAAGAGCTCACACTTTAAGCACCAGAGCGCCTTCGTTGGCCTTCTTCCCTAGGCCAGAATGACAAATCTCTCATGTATGCATGACCACTCCCACTTCTGTGGCTATCGTGGATGTTTTGGTATGCCATGCGGATCCCCTTTCAGGACCCATGCGTGCATTCCCTCAGCTGCCACGAGTGTTGGCCACTGGAGGCTCCTGATTGCATCTTCCCTGAGAATGGTTTTGGTCAAAGGGAGCTGACTTCCCCAAGGTCACAGCCCTCCAGGGTCTATGGTGGGGAGAGCGGGGGAGAGGATTAATGCTAAGGCCTGGCACTTTGTCTTATTTGAGACAACCGGGCTCCAGAGATCGCCCACGAGGTTGGCTGAGGCCTTCAGTGCAGCTGCAATGTCTCGTCTTGCTTCCCTCACTTCTTACAAGTGTAGTTCTCAAATATACTCCCCAATAAACCTCCTGCAAGCAGTTGTCTGAGTCTCAGTCTGTTTCTGTGGAATCTAAAACAGTGGCAATGTCAGAATACATGACCAGTTAATTGTCTCTCTTGCTTTTTCTTGCTGAGCCTGGATAAATCTTAAAGGTCCTTCTCAAAACAGCCCTCTAAGTATCTACAAGAAATTAACTGGAGTGATGAACAAGCTGAAACCCATTTATCATCCCTGCCCCAAGCCCTCATTTTATTATCAGTCTTCTAGATGTCAGTGTTCTGATGGCAAGAGGAGACAAGAAGAGGCACGCTTAAGGGAAATGCACCAAGAAAAGAAGAAAGCTCTTGGAATGTAAAGCCTTGAGCAAAGCCAATCTAAAATGTTGCCCCCAATTCCTCCCTCAGGTGGGAGACAGCCCTGGCATGGTCAGCTATGTAGGGAAAACCAATCCAAAAGGGTCCATCTGAGAAGAGGACCCACCACTTACTGTTTTTACTGTCTGATTGTCACACCAAATTTCCACTCCCTCACACCAAAGTCACAAAATACCCTTGGCCTCAACCATTCATATCAGGATTCTCCAACTTTCCCTTGAGGCCAACATGGGCAGAAAATCTGGTGACCTGTAGTCTATTCACACTTCCCTGAGAAGCTGCCTATCTTTTGGATTAGACCCCAGGCACTAGCTTGCTCGTTGATAAAATGAAGGAAATGCACCCATAAGATTTCTAAGACTCGCTCTTGGGCTAGTATGTGATTCCGCACAGGGGAGTCAGGCTGAGTGTGGACAAATTTGCTACTGGGGCAGCAGCATGGTTATAATAGCAGAGTGGCCCTTGCCTTGTCTCCGTGACCCAGTCAGATGCAGAGAAAAATACAACAGAGCAGAAGATGAGAAGGGAAAATTATGGCCAAGTGACAGATGCAAGGATAGTGGGCAGGACAGGCAAGCTGTCTCACAGTTTTCCCGTGCCAGACATTTCTGGCTCTTGGCTCGCCAACAGCAACCTAACTACTTGTCTTGTTATAGAATTTGGTCAAACCCTTCAGGATCCCTGAATATTGTTTCTGAATCTGTCCAACAGAAATATATTTGCCAGATTCTTTGGTTGGGATGTCGGAAACACAACAGAAGATAATCTACGCAGCCACTCCAGGCTCATGATTTCCTAGTTGAACAACCCCAGGGGGAAACATGCATCCGTCTCTGGGGAGTGAAGCTGGGATCACATGCCCATCCCTAGGATAATCGCTGTGGCTGGTTGGAGTCCATATACCCTTATAGTCAGGGAGGAAGGGACACAGCTGACATCCCCATTGGCACTTCATAGAACACAAGGGTGGTTTTCTTCAAGGAAAGATACCGGTAAATAAAAACATGTTTACTCTGTAGGTATGATCTAGTTCCTGTACTTCTGAAGCCCCACTGTATTGATTGTCTATTTCTACACAACAAATTGCCACAAACATCATGGCATAAACAAAGGCAAACTTATTACCTCACAGTTTCTGTGTGTCAGGGGTCTGGGTACAGGCTGAATTCTCTGCTCAGGGTGTCACCAGGCTAAAATCAAAGTGACATTATCTGAGGCTTAGGGGGTCTCTTCTAAGCTCATGCGGGTTGTTGGCAGAATTCAGTTCCTTGCAGTTATGGGGCTGAGGCCACTAGCGGGGAACTGCTCTCAGCATTAGAAGCACCTAACACCCTGACCATGTGGACCCTTCCATATGCAGTTCACAACAGGCCAGTTTGCTTTCTTCCAGACCAACAAGAGTGTCTCTCTGATGCCTCGCCTGATTAGGCCAGGCTCACCCAAGATAATCTCCCTTTTGATTAACTAAAAGTCAACTAATTAGCAGCCTCATCATGGCAGTGATATCCTATCATTTTCACTGGCCCCGCCCACACTCGGGGAAAGGAAATACACAAAGTGTATACACAGGTGGTGGGAATCTTGAGTGTCATCTTAGAATTCTGTCATCTGGGGCACTGGGTGGCTCAGTCAGTTAAGTGGCTGCCTTCAGCTCAGGTCATGATCTTGGAATCCTGGGATCAAGCCCCGCATCAGGCTCCCTGCTCAGTGGAGAGTCTGCTTCTACCTCTCCCTCTGCCCCTCCCCTACTAATGCACGAGCGGGCTCTCTCTCTCTCTCTCTCAAATAAATAAAATCTTAAAAAAAAAAAATGACTTCCGTCATCTACAACCACTCAGTGAAAGCTACCAAAAAAAAAAAAAAAAAGACAAATGTTCAAATAGAAAGGCAACAGAGACAACTGGGGATAAGCTATTTCAACCAATTTGTGTGCCTGCAAAGGATGAGCAGTAGGTCCCATGCTCTAAGGAACTCAGAAAATCTCAGGGGTTAGGAGTGATGTCAGTAAGATGGCCAAACAGGACATTCCTCGCTAGTATTCCTCCTCAACAACAATAACCTGGCATCCATCCATGAACAAAAGGACTTTTCTGGGAGCTTTGTGATCCAGGGGGGAGACTCTGAAACCCCAGTACATCCAAGAGCAGGAAGAGCTGTTTTGAGAAAGCAGGCTCATGCCAAGACATCTGACCGGCTGACCATGGTCCTGGCTACAGACCTGGAAACAGCTCCATAATGCTGAGAAACTCAGCAACTGCTCCATTTGACTGGTTCTGTCAAAGACAAATACTGTGTCATCTCACTTACATATGGAATCTAAAAAAGCCAAAGTCATAGAAACAGAGAGTAGAACTGTGACTGCCAGGCACTGGAGCGTGGGGGTAATGGGGACATGGTCAAAGGGTACAAAGTTATAAGAAAAATAAGTTCTGGGGATCCAATATTCAGTGCATGATGGTTGTGATACTACTGAGAGTTGCTCAAAGAGTAGATTTTAAATGTTCTCATGACACGCAAAAGGTAATTAGGTGACATGATGAATGTGTTTACTAGCCTTATTGTGGAAACCATTTCCCAATATACATATACGTGCATCAAATCATCACATTGTGCACCTTAAACTCACACAATGTTGTATGTCACTTATATCTCAATAATCCTGGGGTGAAATTATAAAAGAAAAAGAAAACTTTAGGCTTTATTTTTTTTAAGATTTTACTTATTTATTAGAGAAAGAGAGAGCACAAGTGGGGAGAGGGGCAGAGTGAGAGGGAGAAGCAGACTCCCTGCTGAGCAGGGAACCCAACATGGGGCTAAATCCCAAGACCCTGAGATCGTGACTGAGCAGAAGGCAGCCACTTAACCGACTGAGCCACCCAGGTGCCCTGAAAACCTCAGGTGTTAGAAGTGCAAGATACTGTAGAAAGCAGAACTAAAAATACTTGTTGAAAGTCTATATAAGAATCAGTGAGACCCCCTAACTCCTGGCAGATGGGGAAGTTATGCTCTCCCCATTGTCCCTAGAAATTTATTTTCAGGAGACATGGAACCAGAAAGTCTCTAGACAAGAGTATCCGGCACAAGGGAGGTGTTGGAGGAACAGTAAGAGAATATCTATGTGTTGCCTAGTGGGGCTCTTTGCAAATCTCTTTGCTTGCTGTGTTTCTATAAAGCTTGCGTTCAGGCTCATATTTCTTAGGAGGAAGAGAGGAGGAATCTTCTCTATAGAAAAGAGTCCCAGAAAAAGACTTCCAGAAACTGGCATTCCCAATGCTCAATGTTCCAACGGTTTTCAATGTCCCAATGCAAAATCTCGTTTGGCCCATGAGCACTGTGTCAGATTCTGAGGCCCACTGTTTGACAATCACCACACACACACACACACACACACACACACACACACCCCACTTCCATCAGCTTCCCCTACTATCAAATGGGAATGGTATAGACAAGACCGGCCTTGAGCAGGTCATAAAGCATGGCGTCCACACCACCTACTGCTATTGTGTTGCTCCCTTCCCTCACGCCATACCTCCGGCCTCACCAGAGTTCCTATTAAGTAGCAGATTGAGGGGGGGAAAAAATTCAAGGACGGTTTATAGATTGTCTCCCACCATATACTGGCACTGGCTGAACAGGAGTGGCCTTGGGGAAGAAAAGTAGGGAAGGGAAATCCTCTTGCCAGGCAGCGCATCTCAGGATCTCCGGTTGTTCATTTCGTGTGGAAAGAGAGATTTCCAGACAGAGAAATCTGTATCTCACCATGGGTAATGGCTAATGATGTGGCTGTGAGGAAGTCCAAAACAGACAGACAAAACAATCCAGAAAAAACAAACACAATGGAAAGGACAGAACAAAAACTTTAAGAAACAAAACTAGAGGAGTGCCGGGTGGCTCAGTCAGTTAAGTGTCTGATTCTTGATTTCAGCTAAGGTCATGAGATAAGGGTTGTGGGACTGAGCCCCACTTAGGGCTCTGTGTTCATTGGGGAGTCTGCTTGAGGTTCTCTCTCTCCTTCTCCCTCCCTCTCTGCCCCTCTCCCCAAATTAAAAAAAAAAACTAGAATTAATACCTTCAAGAACAATTAAGATTTTACTTATTTTTATTTTTGAGAGGGAGAGAGAGCATGAGTGGGGACAAGGGGCAGAGGGAGAGGAAGAAGGAGTCTCCCCAATGAGCAGGGAGCCTGAAGGGGGGCTCAATCCCAGACCCTGAGATCATGACCTGAGCTGAAGGCAGATGCTTCACCAACTGAGCCACTCAGGCACCGTTGAAGAACAATTTAAAAAAACAAGAGCAGGATGCTAAAACATAAGAGAATAATAAGAGAAACAAGAACAGGATTCCAAGAAAAAGAACAAAATTCAAGGAATTGCTCTTGGAAATAAAAAATAAATAGGCTAGTGAAAGGAAAAAAAAATCCATGGAAATGATGTATAGCAATGTGAACAGAAATCAACCAGGATGTAGAACGAGATGGAAAATAGAAGTAAAAAAAAATAAGAAAATTTGAGAATCATTCCAAGAAGCCCAAAACTCAGTTAACAGGTTTTACAGAAAGACAGAATGGAGAAAATTATCAATGAAATACTAAAGAAATGTTTCAGAACTTCAAGACAGAGATTTCCAGATTTAAAGGGACTACACAAGCCCAACAGAATAATGAAGATGATGGTGATAATGATGAAGCACTAAAGCACATCATCATAAATATTCCGAAAACTGTCACTTAAGGGCGGGTTAATTTTAGACAATCATCTTCAAAGATGTTCCTCGCTGAGGATTAAGATGACGGTGTACGTGTTTTATTTTTATTTTTATTTTTTAAGATTTTATTTATTTATTTGAGAGAGAGAGTGAGAGAGAGAGAGAGCACTAGAGGGGGTAGCGGGAGAGGGAGAAGCAGACTCCCTGCTGAGCAGGGAGCCCGATGCGGGACTCGATCCCCAGACTCCAGGATCATGACCTGAGCCCAAGGCAGTCGCTTAACGAACTGAGCCACCCAGGCGCCCTAGTGTACGTGTTTTAAACATACAAATAAAACATGCAAATGTTCCTTTCTCTTATCTAAAGCCGTTAGTTTTTTTCCTTTTGACCTTTGAATTCTGCTCCCCATAAATAATAAGTCTTTTTTTTTTTTTTTTTTTTGGTGGCGAGAAATTGCCAAAGATTCAGAGGATTCATTCACAGAGCAGAATTCTCAAAGCAAAGCTTTGGAGTCCTGCTGCCCTTTAGGGTTGACTAAAGCAGAAATGAACCTCAAGCCCAGCGATGCTTTTTAAATTCAGAACTCACTCAGAACAGGAAGGTGTCTTTCTTTTGAAAGGCTATTTTTCAAACCTCTAATGAAAAGGCGAGGGACTATCGCTATCAATTCTTCCTTTCCTCCCCAAGCAAATAGCATTCCTCCGCCTTGAACAGATGGCGCTCTGTGTGATAAAGAGCCCAGTGTTTCGGTCCAGCGGGGATGGCACTGACATCTTGTCCCCAGTGTTTATAAGCTGGGCTGTCCCTCCGCTTTCATTTCCTTCGACTAGACTGGAGCAGTGTTTAAGACTCGGGCAACCAAACGGCGGGGGGGGTTCCCTTCCAGCCACCCTCACATTCCAGCCATTCTTCACGATAACGATGAGAAGGGTGAGCGCCTTCTAGGAAGGATTCTGGAGAAGGTGGGAGGTATGGAGGAGGGAGGGAGAGCGGAGCCCCTCCCGCCTGGCCCTGCTGCCTTAGCGCTCTCAATATCAATAGCTCAGACACTGACTGCTCCGGTTAATTACTATTCCCAGAGGATTCAGCTGGGTTTCCATTTACAGAGGCAGCTATAACAAAAGTGCGCGCGCACACACACACACACACACACACACACACACACACACGCCACTCTGCCTACTCCTCCAACCGCCTTCGCATTGGCTCCCTTGGAAGCCCTCGCCCTCCCCATCGTTACTATAAAGAATGTCAATCATCCCTGAATCAGAAAATCACGCATCTCTTAAGGAACATCAGACACAGTGTTTGCTGTTCTAATGACTTCATCTCTACTGTATGGAGCTTAGAATATGATTAACTTTGCATCAAAGTCCCCTTTGTCACGCTTCTGCAGATAAGGGCAGGCTGCCACAGCTGCCTTCCAAACCAGGAGGGGTACACTATGCGACAGCAAACGTTCCAAAAGAGCAAATTCATTTTGGAGCAAAGGGGCAAGTTAACGTTCCTAAAGCTGCATTTCCTTCCTGTGGTGTTGAATATTTTTCAAGAGTATTGTGGGTTGGGGGCGCCTGGGTGGCTCAGTTGGTTGGGTGACTGCCTTCGGCTCAGGTCATGGTCCTGGAGTCCTGGGATCGAGTCCTGCATCGGGCTCCCTGCTCGGCGGGGAGTCTGCTTCTCCCTCTGACCCTTCCCCCTCTCATGCTCTCTCTCTCTCTATCTCATTCTCGCTCTCAAATAAATAAATAAAAAATCTTTAAAAAAAAAAGAGTATTGTGGGTTGGTTCAAAAGCCATGACATTTGCATATCTCTGCATGGAAACGCCTTTGGGTGCACTTTCCCTTTCTGCTTCTGACTGCTCATTCATTAAAAACTCCGTGTAATGAGGACTAGTTGCCAAGTGTTTCATACACATGGTCTCTAAACAGTCAATCTTCAGGGCCCCTGCGTGGCTCAGTCGCTAAGCGTTTGCCTTCGGCTCAGGTCATGATCCCAGGGTCCTGGGATCAAGCCCCGCATCAGGCTCTCTGCTCAGCGGGAAGCCTGCTTCTCCCTCTCCCACTCCCCCTGCTTGTGTTCCCTCTCTTGCTGTCTTGCTCTCTCTGTCAAATAAATAAAATCTTTAAAAAAACACACACACAAAACAGTCAATCTTCAACAGATCTTTGAGCTCCTACTAACTGTCCGATAGGCTCTGTGCGGGGTGTTGGGGATACTTGCCTTCAGGGAGCTTTCAGTCTGGTCACATAACAGACTTCATGAGTGTGGGATCTGAGTTGCATGGGGTCCAAAGTGCATACATTCAGGGGTGTAGGGCTCTTTAAGAAAAGGAATACATATTTACTATGCCAAACATTTATTTTAAATGAATATTAGGAATTGCAAAAAATTGCATAGTAGCCTCCAAGAAGGAAATAGGTGGCGCAACTTTTCCCAAGCTCATTCCATGTATTTAACAGTTATTTACTAAGTGCCTATTATGTGCCAGGCACCGTTCCAGATGCTGGGGACACAGTGGCGAATGAATGACTTGCCTGCAGAGCCCCTTTCCCCCCAGAATACCATACAAGCCCAGTGTTTCGTGACTCCACCTTGGGACAGACCCAGCCGACTATTTCCAAGTGCCTTCCATCTCTAGCATTCTGCAAACGACAAGCAGCCATGGTCATCCTAACCTTGGAGAGAGCGTCTTCGCCTACAGTCTCAGCCCTGCCCAGGTCTTGAGCCTTCATGCACGAGGCGCCTATTTCTACAAAATAAAGTCCCCATGTCCTGCTAGTTTTTGGTCTCCACCCACATTTCCAGTCTCACCTCCTGCCACTCCCTGGGGTGTTCCAGCCACACTAAAGTACTCCATGTTTCCAAATAAACCGTGTTTGTGTCTCTGGACCTTGGCATAGCATGTGAACTCTTAGAATGTCTCCCTTCGCCTTGTGCACCTGCCAACTCTTTATTCATTCTCTATGGAAGTAAAATTCACATGACACAACTGTTTAAAATTATGCAATTAGGGGCGCCTGGGTGGCTCAGTGGGTCAAGCATCTGCCTTTGGCTCAGGTCATGATCTCAAGGTCCTGGGATCGAGCCCCGTGTCAGGCTCTCTGTTCAGCAGGGAGTCTGCTTCTCCCTCTCTCTCTCTCTCAAATAAATAAATAAAATCTTTTAAAAAAATAAAATAAAATAATACCATTAACTGTTTAAAATTATACAATTCGGTGGCACTTAATACATTCACAATGTTGTGCGACCATTATCAATCTCTCCACTTCCCCCACCCCTCAGTCCCTCAGAACCAGTCATCTGTTTTCTGTCTTTCCTGGATATTTCATATAAATGGAATCATATAACACGTGACATTTTGCGACTGGCTTCTTTCACTTAGCATAATTGTAAGTCATCCATGATGTAGCATGCGTTAGTACTTGATTCCTTTTTGTGGCTGAATAATATTCCACTGTAATGATATACCACATTTTGTTTAGCCATTCATTCGTTTATAGACATTTCGGTTGACTGTGATGAATAATGCTGCTATGTACATGCACGTACAGGTTTTGTAGGACATCTATTTTCAATTCTGTTGGTTGTATACCCAGGAGTTGAATGGCTAGATCATATGATAACTCTGTTGAACTTTCTGAGGCGTTGCCAAACTGTTTTCCAGAGTGGTTGCACCATTTTGCATTCCTACCAGCAGCATATGAGGGTTCCAGTTTCTCTCTATCCATTGTTTAACACTTCGCACCAACCTCACCTGCATTGTAAAACTCACCAAAGCATCTTTTGATGCCTTGCACTCATCGCTCTGTATTTATATATCTGTCTCCCACACCAGAGATCTCCTTAAGTTAAGACAATAACTTCCTCACTTTTATATTCCTAGGACCAAGCAAGGAGTCTGGCCTTCAATCAAAAGTTGTATAAGAAATGAAAGCATTGGGAGGGGGCGCCTGGGTGGCTCAGTTGGTTAAGCGTCTGCCTTTGGCTCAGGTCGTGAACTCAGGGTCCAGGGATCCGCCCAGGATGGGGCTCCCTGCTCAGGGAGGCTGCTTCTCCCTCTCCCTCTGCCCCTCATGCTCTCTTTCTCTCTCTCTCTCATAAATAGATAAATAAATAAATAAAAATTTTTAAAAATATATTACTTAAAAAAGAAAAAAAAAGAAATGAATGCATGAGGCACCTGGCTGGCTCAGTCAGTACAGCATGTGACTCTTGATCTTGGGGTCATGAGTTCGAGCCCCACACTGAGGGTTGAATGTACTTATAAAAATTAAATAAAATCTCTTCCTTTATGGTATTATCTTTTATTTATTTATTTTTTAAAGATTTTATTTATTTGACAGAGAGAGAGAGAGAGACAGCGAGAGCGGGAACACAAGCAGGGTGAGTGGGAGAGGGAGAAGCAGGCTTCCCGCCGAGCCGGGAGCCCAATGCGGGGCTCGATCCCAGGATCCTGGGATCATGACCTGAGCCAAAGGCAGACACTTAATGACTGATACACCCAGGCGCCCCTGGTATTATCTTTTTAAAAAATAAAAAGAAATGAATGGGACGCCTGGGTGGCTCAGTCAGTTAAGCGGCTGCCTTCGGCCCAGGTCATGATCCCAGGATCCTGGGATCAAGTCCCACATCAAGCTCCTTGCTCAGCAGGGAATCTGCTTCTCCCTCTCTCTCCCTCTGCTTGTGCTCTCCCTGTCAAATACATAAAATCTTTAAAAAATAAAAATAAAAAAATAAAAAATAAAAGAAATGAATGAATGAACTGGCAGATGATGCCTAAAATTAGTTTTTCAATGTTTGGCCATTGTCTTGTATGAGGCGATGCCTAGGGATCCTCTTACTTGGGACCTAATCGCTCTCCCTAATCCCTGCCTTTGTTATCCAGTCTGAAAACCCAAGGGTTTTTTTTCCCCTAGCCTCCTAATTAATTCTTCAGTTTCCTTTTGAGACTGAAGCCTGCCTGAATTCCAGTCCCCCTGTCTGATTCCTGAAACCTTCACAAATGTATCCAGTCACTACCATCTACTCTGGAGCGTGAGCCCTACTTCCAAGCTTCCTGTCTGGGATCCTACTCCAAACCACTTGGGCCACCGGAAAGCAGACCTGTCACTTATAAAAAATCCCCATCACAGTGGCCATACCGGCTCAAGCTTATTCTCCCAACATCAGATTTAGATATCACACTGCATTGAGCTCAAATGTCCACAACTTTTAGAATACCCTCTGCGAGACCACTAGTGCAGGATTGTCACAAGGAGCAAACCTTAGAAACTGCTTAGCTGCCTTGTCTTCCATCCCATCCCATATCATCATCCTTCTTTCTTCCTTCTCTTCTGCCTCTTCTACCTTTGTTTCCTCTACTTCCTCCTCTCTTCTTTCTTGCTTCTACTTCCCTGCTTCTCTTCCTCCTCTTCACCTCCTCACCCTCTGCAACAATTTGGATATCTTATGATCTTGTTACAGAAGTTGGAACAATCTCTAGATTGTGTCATCTTCTGCCGCTAATACAGTCAAGTCTTAATGATGATGAGAGCTATCATCTGTTTCCTCTCTGCCCGAACCATCTCTAATCCCAACGGCCCCTCTCCAAGAGGCTGAGAAAGGATGTGCAACTTGCCAAAGGCCACGTGGTTAAAGCAGTGGATCTGGGATTTCAACTCATCTCTGTCTGGATCCCAAATCCAACCTTGTTACACTCAACTGCCCTGATTCCCCTGATAGGGGTTCCTTTGCTATTAATACCATAACCTTCTCCCAATCCCAAAGTAAAGCCAATCTTTCTCAAAGAGAATCTGCAACAAGACTAATACCTCCCACGTGACTTTCTCACTCTCAGAGCCTCCTGAGTCAAGACAGAGCAGCCCTTTTTAAGCCTTTCGCCTGTCCTGTGTGTCTTTCCTTCTTAAGTCTTGCAAACATGAACTTAAGTCCTGCTAATTTGCTCATTGGCATTTTATTATAACCTTCTCTATATGTGATAGCAACACATTATCAGTTTTTTAAATATATGTCTTATATGTTATTTATACTAGTACTCTTGTAAATCTGTATTGTATTTTGGAGGCGGATTATTTGGCTACCTACCAAAAGTCATTAAGGTCTTTTTAGTTCTTGCTTCATTAGTACCATTCCTGGAAATTGATCACAAAGGGAAAAGCTACGTGGGGTGATGTTTATAGTGGCATTAACAGGACATTTAAAAATCAAAGACCCAGATGCACCTGAGTGGCTCAGTTGGTTAAACATCTGCCTTCAGCTCAGGTCATGATCTCGGGGTCCTGGGCTTCCCTGCTCAGCTCCCTCTCCCTCTGCTCCTCCCCTCTGCTTGTGCTCTCTCTCTTTCTCAAATAAATAAATAAAATCTTAAAAAAAAAAATCAAAGACCCAAAGAAACCTAAGAGTTCAACAGTTGGGGATGGTCAAGTAGATTACATATGTATGATGGGATATTATGTTGCTATTAAAAATAATAAATATGATGGTTATGTCATAAAACTGAAACAAATGAAAAAACTAGAACACAGTTCTATATCTGACTATGTGAAAGCTACATGCATGTACCAATACAGACTGGAATGGATTTCACACTACAGATGCACAAAACGTTGTGAGGATGGGTGAAGATATCCTATTTTTTAAATTAGAATTTCCTTACAACATTTAAAAATTGATGAAATGGTGGATCATCGAAGTTCTGAGGCAGTGTGAAGAGGACTGGTCTTTTCATTAATACTCAAGTTCATCTATAGGTGGCAATGGCTCTTCACAGTCTACTCCAGTGAGGAGTGCCAGCCTCAGGCATCAAGCCTTGAGTGCCGGCTTGCTCAACAAACCTTATGTCAAGAGTAACCTACTGGACAACTTAGTTTGGGATGAGTACATCCCATTGACATTGGACCATGAAGGGCCAGGGAAAAGGGAAATGGGGTTGAGTTGCACATCATTTCAGCTGGAGTACCAAACTGGGATGGTTTCTAAACAGATAGGAACCTTTGAGGCAAGCCTGCTAAGAATTCAGTCTCTCCCTAAACGAAGTGGATATTGTACAATATTCTCCTCCCTAAATTCTTTCTAAGATCAACTCCACCCATGTGTTGCTCATATACACCCTCCTCTGCACAGTGAACAGGTCGGAATTTTTAACGATGAGAGATTTAACGTCTATAACTGACACTAGGGTCCAAATATTAAATGTTAATCAGAGCTGTTAAGTAGACCATTTGAAAATTCTCTTTCACACAAATACCTCGTCAGCAATGAAATGGACATGACTGATCTAGCCCGGAAGACATTCAAAGGGAAGACTCACCTGCAGAAGTCATCTAAGAGACTTTCCTCAATGATTGTGCATCCTACACGCCAGGACATGAAAGGATTTGGTCAGGCTGGAGGTCCACAGCTCTCTGGTGAAAGCACTTCATGCTTGAAAACTAGCAACATTATGCTGGAACTCTGAAAAGGATTAATAATTGAGCTTTAACCTTCAGATAACACTTGGTTTCTCCAGAATATCAAAATCTCTGAAGACGGAAAGAGGAAGAAGGTTTGCAGTTATATCATAGCATTAGAAATACTGAAATTTAGGAAAGGCTAATTGACTAACCTGAGGGTGTGTCTATTTGTCATTGGGTGGATCAAGATGAGGCATCAGTACTACTTCACCTACAGACAAAAGGGTGATCGCAGCCCCCAGGAGCAGCTCTGTACCTGGGTACACCCCTCATGAAGCTCAAGTTGAAATTATGCCTTTGCTTTATTAGTCAGGCACCAGTTCTTCTTTTTTTTTTTTTTTTTAAGTAGGCTCCACACCCAACATGAAGCTCAAACTCATGACCCTGAGATTAAAAGTCGCACACTCTACTGACTGAGCCAGTCAGGCACCCCTAATCAGGTACCAACGATTCTTAAGACGAGTATTCCATTCATCTTTGCCTTGTGAGCTCTAAAGTTTGAAAGTCCCAACTCACTGACTTAGAGATGAATGACCTTGGACCGCATCTCTGCGGTTAAGAGACAGGATGTTGTGCTCAACTAAAAAAAGCTATTCCTAACTCACAGAGAGTGGAGCAGGTGGCCAAGAGCCGAGGACCCAACATACAAGTACAGTTACGCGGTGTATGTAGGGAAAGCACCAATGAATACACTGAATGGCTGTGAGAACAAGAAGCTTATGTCAGTGCAGGTCTTCCAATGAGATGTCAGGTTGGGATTCAGTGGACAAGGATTTGGGTAAAGGAAATGCCTGTGTGAGAGAAAATCAGGAGGAAACCGGGTAAGCCTGGGAGAACCGTCAGACCACCAACCACATGGAAGGTGAGGAGATGTGTCCTTGACTGCCACGCAGTCGAAGGAAGGCTCTACAAGGCCACCGGGTGGTCTGGAAGCTGCAATCCAGCCTTAAGAGTCTTCCCTGTGTACCAGAACAGCCTGTCTAGCATCCTTGCTTCCTTCGCAGCAGCCCTTGGGAGCAGCCCTTGGGAGGCATCTTTCGGCACACACGCTTCAATAGATTTCAGAGCATAGCAGTGGGGTCCTTGGTCATTACACTCCCCAAAGTGGGAGGTCTATGAAGCATAGAGTCAGGGCTGTCTCAAAGCTGCCTGAAAACCAAGACCCCACTAGTACCGAGAAAAGAGTGATTTGTGGTAGAGATATAAATTAGGTGTATATGGGTCACCGATGAAGCAAAACAAAATAAAAACCAGATCCACGTTTTGGGAGAAAGAAGATGAGCAGAGAAATGGTAGGACCGATTTCTTACCTAACCATGAGCAGAGCCCACTAACATGCCAAGTTGACCCACAAAAACAAACAAAACTGATACTATTTGCTATAGAAAAGTCAAGATTCATTAACCAACACGGGCCACAGTTATGGTTTGGACTTTAGCCTCAACAGATGAAGAAGATTGGATTTTAGCAGATGTAGGGTTTTAGAATATTTTCCCCAAAGAGCAATTCATCTGTTGAATATATTGCTCTGGATGGAGTTTGAATAAATTTATGCTAGAGCCTTGGATATCTGCCTGTTTATTTTTTATAATACTAGACTAATATAATATAGGCTAAAGCATCTCTCAAAGACATATTAGTAGAATCCAATGAAACACAGAAAAAAACCCAAGTGCAAATTAAAGTTTACTACATGATAAAGGTGGCATTTCTACTGAGTAGAAAAAGATTGTTTGATAAATTGTGTTGGAACAACTGGAAGCCATCTGGAAAAATATAAATTTGGATTCTTACCTCATATGTCATCTGATAAATTCAGGAAGGATTAAAGACTTAAATGTTAAAATTTTTTAAAAAGTAGGGGCGCCTGGCTGGCTCAGCCGGTAGAGTGTGTGACTCTTGATCTTGGGGTCCTGAGTGGGAGCCCCAAGTTGGGGGTAGATATTACTTAAAAATAAAATCTTAAAAAAATAAAATAAAATAAAAGTACTGGTAAGAGAAATTTTAAATCCTCTCTGAGTGACAAAGAACTTTCAAAATGTGAAACAAAACCCAGATGTCATGAAAGAATAGAAAAATAAATTTGACAACAAATAAGTAGTTTTTACATGGGGGAAGATACCTTAAATGGGTGCAGAAGACATGA
Source organism: Neomonachus schauinslandi (assembly GCF_002201575.2). Lineage (NCBI taxonomy): Eukaryota > Metazoa > Chordata > Mammalia > Carnivora > Phocidae > Neomonachus > Neomonachus schauinslandi. The sequence goes on along the minus strand of NC_058410.1, from coordinate 136,337,447 downwards.
ACTATAAAAATTATTTTTGCAATTCATATTACAAAAGTCCAGTTTCCCTGAAACATAAGGAGGTTCTAGAAGTCGATGAGAAAAACCATTAACCCCATAGAAAAATGGGCAAAGGAGATGAAGAGATAGCTCCTGAAAAAATGTATAAATGGTTCTTAAATATATAAACACGACAGCCTTCACTCATAATCAGAAAAATGTAAGTTAAAATTGTACTAAAAAGTAAAAAAACAGAATCTTCTGAGATGCTAGTTTTTGTTTTTGTTTTTACCTATCATACTATTAAAGAGGGAACAACGTGCTATGTTGTTAGCTCAGGATCTCTGAGGAGCAGGCACCAAGATGGGATAAATGTGCAAGAGATGAATTGGGGGACATTCCCAGGAGGGAAAAGGGGGAGGGAAGCCGGAGGAGGTGGAGAGAGCCTTAGGACCAGGCTGCTGGCATGTACCCTGTGAAGGGGAGAGGGAAGGAAGGCGGGAGGGCTGAAGAGGGTGAGTCTCAGGCTGCAGCACTGTTGTAAAGGGGTTTGGCCGAGCGATGGAGAGTCCCTAAGCTGAGGAATCCTACATCCTGCAGGCTGGGAGCAGCCTGTGGGAAGTCTGGCCTGAATGCTCTCACAAGGGGAGGTTCTGAGCACATCAGCAACTACATTTTCTGCAGCAAGAAGTCTGAGTGGTGTGTTTGCAAGGCCATGTTCCAGGCTTTGTTAGCAAAGGTAGAGGGAAACACGCATTCTCCTACATGACTGACGGGAGTGTAACTTGGGATAACCTCAATGGAAGGTAGCACATCTCAACATTTTCAATGGACAAGCTATTTGAGCCAGCAATCCCATTTCCACAAATTTTTCCTAGAGACATATGTATATGCAAGAGTAGTCACTTCGGCATTTTTTGTAATAGTAAAAGATTGGTAACCACCTAAATGCACATTCAGTAAGGAACTAGTAAAATAAATGATAAGATATCATGCTGTGATAAACAAAGAAGGAGGAAGGTCTTTGTACTGACATGGAACGATCTGTAAGATGCCTTATTAAGTGACAGAGGCAAGGTGAAGAGCAGAGGAAGTGAGATGCTATAAATGAGATTAATAATTTTAAAGGAGGAGGGGGACACCTGGGTGGTGCAGTTGGTGGAGCATCAGACTCTTGGTTGCAGCTCAGGTTGTGATCTCCGGGTCGTGGGATTGAGCCCTGCATCAGGCTTAAGACTCTCTCTCCCTCTGTCCCTCCTCCCCTCACTAAAAGACATAAAAATCATTCTTTTTTTTTTTTTTTTTTTTTAAAGATTTTATTTATTTATTTGAGAGAGAGAGAATGAGCGAGAGAGAGCACATGAGAGGGGAGAGGGTCAGAGGGAGAAGCAGGCTCCCTGCCGAGCAGGGAGCCCGATGCGGGACTCGATCCAGGGACTCCAGGATCATGACCTGAGCCGAAGGCAGCCGCCCAACCAACTGAGCCACCCAGGCGCCCCGACATAAAAATCATTCTTAAAAAAAAAGTTTTAAGGGGAGATTGCACATGTACAAATTTGTTTGTATGTGCAGAGGATGTCTCTGGAAGAGAACGTAAGAAACAGGAAACATTGCTCATCCTGAAGACAGGACCTGAGCTCTTGGGAGACAAAAATGGGAGGATTCCAAAAAATCAATACAAATTTCAAAGGACTTGGAGTCTTTCTGACTTGATGCATGTTCTTGCTGTCCTAAATAAGTGAAAAGTGGATAGTGTGCATGGAAGGGATAGTTACTCAACATTAATTACTGGGGGTTAGCCTCCCAGCTACTGACACGGATGCTCTCCCCTCACAAAAGGTATTTAAAAATGTATAAATCAACAAAAAAAAAACCTAACATAATCACGTTTGATCCATCAGCCTTGACAAATATGCCTTCACAAAGGTCTGCGATGTTCAAATTTAGGACTCTTGCTTTCTCCCAGATTTCAGTCAGGAATGTAATAATGAGGGAAGGGCTGACCCATGGCCTTCTCTCGCCACCTCCCACTCTGTCCTGAATCACGAGTGGCCTCCACACACGCGTGTGGACCAGCCTGCATGTTCAAACTCCATTTGCACCTCCACGAATGATCATCCCTTGGTCACGCCTCAGGGCTGTGACCACACGGTGACCCAAAGAAAGACGGAACCAGGAAAGAGGTCCTTTCAGATTATGAAGTAACGCTGAGGTCATTTGGGAATTTTGGGGCATGAGATGCCCTAGAGCAGTCAAGAACAGGGATGATATATCAAGTTGGCCAGGCTGAATTCTGTTTCCCAGAATCCCTTTCCCGTGTTTCTTGAGGGAGTTTTGGTGGGGCGTAAGGAAGCCGTAGCCAAGTTGTAAGTCCCTCTTATGGTGGGTTCATCTTCTGGTTCATCTCATGCCCTCGGGGCTGTAGCCTGCAACGGCTCCCCCTGTCCCCCCGCAACCCCCGGGGTCCTCCTTCAGCTTCTCTGAATTTTAGGCCATGTTTAGCTCTGTGACAAGACAGCCTGGCTCCTGCAAGACACCCACACCCATAAGGTCAAAAGTGACAAGGGTCTCCATCCGCCCTCTTGGGCTCCTTCTCATGCTGTGGGTTCCGGCTGGCCCTTGATCTTCCCTCTTTAAGCCCATCCTTCCTTCCCATTCAAGCTCCAACTCCAACAGAAGACAGAGGCTGCTTAGTCCCTCCCACAACTATGCAAGGTCAAATCCCCGTAAAAAATCTCTCTCCCTCTACGGTTCCCTGCCTCTTCATGTGGATTCCTCTGTGTGTGTGTGTGTGTGTGTGTGTGTGTGTGTGTAGGTACATACATCCCCTAGTGATTCTGCTTCCCAGACTGAACCCTAATTCAAAGGTGTGGGCTCTTGGTAGGTAGAACCCTTGGCCTTGTGGCCTTCTTGCCCTTTGGAAAGGGCATGGCTGGAGCAGGGCAATCCTTTAAAGCATAGCACCCAGGCCGGGGCCTCAGGTGCCCAGGAGTAAGGGGAGCACTGAACCCAGGCCAAAAGGAGAGAAGGTACCTGGAAGAAAGTAGGGTGGTCGGGGAAGGCCTTTTCAAGGTGGCCTTTAGCTGTGACATGAACGATACAGAGAATTTTCCTATTCCAGAGTTCAGGATAAAAGCTCTGAGTCGAGAAAGCCTGGTGTGTCCTGGAACAGCAAGAAGGCCAGTGTGGTTGATCTGAGGGGCCAGGGGAGGGTGCTCAGAGGTGCGGCTGGAGGGCAGGCCGTGTCCAGGCAGTGATGGCCCCATGGGCTCTGCTAAGGAGTTTAGATTAATTCCAGGTGTGAGGAGAAGCTACTGGGAGGTTCTGAATATAGGAATGACACAATCTAAGAAAGATTTCAAAAACACTGCTCTGGGGGCGCCTGGGTGTCTCAGTCGGTGAAGCGTCTGCCTTTGGCTCAGGTCATGAACCCAGGGTCCTGGGATCGAGACCCATGTCAGGCTCCCTGCTCAGCGGAGAGTCTGCTTCTCCCTCTGCCCCTCCCCTTCTCCCGCGTGCACAAGCGCTCTCTCTCTCTCTGGCTCCTTCAAATGAATAAATAAAATCTTTAAAAAAACAAAACAAAGCACTGCTTTGACTGCTCTGTGGATGTCGGACAGGTCTCTTCGGTGTGTCCCCACACCCACCCTCCACACGTCCCCTCCTGCTGTCTCAGCTGGGCTCTCCTCCCTCCTGACACCAGCTGCACCAGCCTGTGGGGAGCTGTATGTCCCTCAGGGAGGGAGTATTTACTCCTGTCTCCTTCCCTGGGGAGGGCACCATGGACTGCTTGTGTCCCTGTACTAAAGGTCACTGCTCCTCTCAAGGTGGCCTTCTCTTCACAAGTCCTTCCCTCTGCTGATGGTAACCTCTCCTTCCCCTTACACTTCTGTGTGGCAAGACCTCCCCTGGTTTTAATCCAGGTTACTAGAATGTCCCTAGAGTCCCCCTCACCCTCTAAAAGTTCCCCAAACTCTCCTCAAGTTGTCCTAATTTAAGGGGGTGGCTGTCTGTTTCACCTTTGGGATGGCCTGACTGAACCCTTACTTACCACACAACCCTCTCTAGTTTATTCAGAACCCTCCCCATCATTCAATGACTAAGGCTTTGTGCCTCGTTTCTTCTTCTCTCCTTAGAATGAGTTCTGCCCTAGAAGGCTCTTTGCTCTACCTTCAAATCCACACCCTTTCGGCTGGTCCTTGTAGGCTTTCAGAAAACAGTCTGGATATGCCTGCACCCCAATAAGATGGTGACTTACGCTGAAATCCCACTACTGGTAAGTCTACTTGAAGTCCTGTTGAAAACGTGAAGTCGGTCATGGGGAAGCCTTCTCCATTCGCAGCCACCTCAGGGACGATGTGTCCCAAAACACATGGGAATCCACGTGGAAATCCTCCTGTCACCGTGTCAGACACAATGGAACAACCTTGCTTCCGATTGGTGGGGCTTAGGACATTTGCTTTTACTTTTCCACTAATGTAAAGAATCTGTAAATTTGACTCACATATTACAAAAAAAAATCAACCAATACTAAAGATATTAGCATTACAGTTCACTTACATGGATAGGAACAAGTTTTGTTACAAATTATCAAAGATATACTAAAAAAAAAAAAAACCTGACTTTTTTTTTAATCTAAAAGTGCATTTTGGGATTAATGTAAATAAAGCGTATTTTATATTATTTTAACCTTCTAATTTCTTGATCCTGGTCAGGCTCCTGTGTTCAATACCATCATTGTGTCTGATTGTGAATTATTGACAAAGTTCATTGAAAAACCAAATGTGCTTTGCACTGTGACAAATGACCTATTTCAGGTTTATTATTATTTCCATTTACAAAATGCCTCTATTTCTTCTGTAAGAAATTAACCGCTTATAGTATTAGAGCCTTTCTTTAGAATTTATATTTGCATCTATTTTTATTTTCAAACATCATAAATCAAGAGAATATTATAATAAATGACAACATAACAATCACCTGCTTAATAATTGACATTTAGCTACTTTTGCACCATCGGTTATACATATTTGATAAAGTATTTAAAAGCACATCCTAGACATCATGATATTTGCCTTCTACTACTTCAGTATGCATCTCCTTAAAAGTGACACTTAAGGGCGCCTGGGTGGCTCAGTCGGTTGAGTGACCGACTCTTGATTTCGGCTCAGGTTGTGATCTCAGGTCATGGGCTCCAGCCCCGTGTCAGGCTCTGAGCTCAGCACGGAGTCTGCTTGGGATTCTCTCTCTCCCTTTCCCTCTGCCCTCCCCCTGCTCTCTCTCTTTCTCAAAATAAATAAATAAATCATGTTTTTTAAGTGACATTTAATTACATAACCAGAATCCTATCATTGCTTCACAAAAGTAACAAAAATTCTTTAATTATCATCAAATACCCAATCCATATTGAAATTTTTCTGATTGGCCCCCAAATGTCTGCCTATAATAGTCAGTTTGTTTGAATCGAGATCTGGCGCTCCACATGCTACATTTGGTTAAGCTTTGTATTAAAAGTTCTTTAAGGGAAAATTTATTGTCACTCCTCTCTTTGTCCAGTATGTGAGGATATTTGACCTTTTATAATAATGATTTCATAGAGTCTGGAGGCAATACATATATATGAAGCTAAAGGTCGATGGCTGCTTGCACTTAGCTGATTTCCTCTGGAGAAAGCATTCACGTAGCCAAAGGGGTTCTCAGTGGTGTAAACAAGTGTTGCCTTACAATCTATTTTTGGAAACACATCTGTCCACTGCCCCTACAGTGCATTACTTCCTCCACAAAAATGTGACATTTTCGTGTTCAAAATGGAACATTTTCAGAGCCATATTTCTTCCACTTGTCTCGGTATTTTGGCAAAGTCTTTAGGAAACGCTTTCTAAACGTACGGAGCTATACCTGCAGCCCTACCTGGAAAGCAAGCCCGTGAGCGGGAAACCATCGCTCACTAGCGCTTCCTATGGAAACCCAAACTCCCCTAGCTCCCACCAAGGCACTTGCCCTGGAGAAAGATTTTGCACGTTACACTTTTCCTTCCATATTACAGACTTTCTGGGAGACCTCTACAATCAGCGCAGGCAAAGATCTATATATGTCGTTTAACGAGGCTCCAGGAGGCTAGGAGTCGTGGGTCGAAGGAGTGGATGGGTATCCTGAACCTTCTAGCGAAGCAAAAGGGTCTTTTCACTTCCACGAAGAGGGAAATATTATTTAATTTACAGCTGCCTTTAAGTGACTCCAAACAAAGTAAATTTGCGATTTTCCAATGGAATTTTCACTAGTTGTCTGTCTTGATATTAAAGTGACTAAAAGAAAACTTAAAAAAAAACATATATCAGGGCGCCTGGGTGGCTCAGTCCATTAAGCGTCTGACTTTTGATTTTGGCTCAGGTCATGATCTCAGTGTCATGAGATTGAGCCCCGCCTCGGGCTCAATGCTGGGCATGGAGCCTGCTTAAGATTCTCTCTCTCGGGCGCCTGGGTGGCTCAGTTGGTTGAGCGACTGCCTTCGGCTCGGGTCATGATCCTGGAGTCCCGGGATTGAGTCCCGCATCGGGCTCCTTGCTCAGCGGGGAGTCTGCTTCTCCCTCTGACCCTCCCCCCTCTCATGTGCTGTTTCTCTCTCATTCTCTCTGTCTCAAATAAATAAATAAAATCTAAAACAAAAACAAAAACAAAACAAACAAAAAAAGATTCTCTCTCTCCCTCTCCCTCTGCCTCACCCCCACGCCCCCGTTCGCGCACACAGAAAGAAATAAATAACTCCCAAAAAGAAATAAACAACAACAAAAAACCCTAAGAAAAATATCACTGTTTGTTTATTGACATAGCATTGTTTCAAATGAACATCCAAATGAGGCCGGGGATGTCAGCATTGGGAGTACAGAATGGACTTCTGTCTTCGATGTCCTGAAGCAACGATGGATCAAGAATTACAGAGACGCTCAACCGAGAATTCAGCCCCAAGGCCCCAAGGCATTCACTGTGTGCGCTGAATTAACTTCTCTGCTAGGCATCTAGAGAGGGGCTAGTTAGGTACCGATCTAGGGAGAAAGGAGAAAAGAATCGAATTATTTTCTGTGCTCTGTGGTTTAGAGGAGGAATCTGGCTTGATGAAAGTCTACAAAGCATCAGGTTAGAAGGGGTGGGCAGAGCACTGGGCAGAGGCCCTGAACAATGTCTGGAGTTGAGGTCAGGGAAGACGTTTAGGCTCTCCAGGTCTGCAACTTCACAGGAAGGGAGTGTTTAATGACAGACCTGTGACCTAGCCAGGGGCTAACATCCAGGGAGCTGCCAGGGACAGGGTGGAGCTGTTCACATGCTCCCCTTCAATGCCAGCTCACACATGCAAGGGACGACATCTCGGTACTTTGGGGACGCTTCTCTTGGAATTGCCTTCACTCCCATGAGAGCAAGGCAGCCAGCCCTAGCTTATGTTCACTCAGACCTCAATTTGGAAACCAACCAGTATTTCCCAGCTGATTCATCCATTTTATCTCCAGACTTAACTACAAGTGACTTTAAGCTGTTTATGAAAATCAAGCCCATCTTGCTGGCTTCGTTAGTGCCCGACTGTGTGACGTTAGTCTCATGTCTAAGGTGCCAATTTATCCGTCTAAGGCAAAGCGATTGGATTAAATGATCCTTAAGATCCCTTTCAGCTTGAAAATCCCAGGACTAAGTGACGAATGAGTGATGACCTGCCAATGTCGAAACTCACAAGAATGCGCCACCGGCTCTGAAGGGAAAAAAATTTAGAAACATCACAATAATCGGTGCATTTCCTTCCATGCTGATTATTGTGAAAAGAACAGAGACCTGGGGCATCTGCCTTCAGCTCAGGTCATGATCTCAGGGTCCTGGGATCGATCCCCCTGTCAAGCTCCCTGCTCAGCAGAGAGTCTGCTTCTGTGTCTCCCTCTGTCCCTTCCCCTGCTCGTGCTCTCTCTCTCTCAAATAAATAAATAAAATCTTAAAGAAAAAGAAAGAAAGAGGAACAGAGACCCAACTATTCAACTCATTCATCCAAGGGATCTCCAACTGAGAAGATACTAGGTATTGGGTTCCATGTCACTGGCCCACCGATATTCAGATAAGCAAGGCAAGTTTTCCACCATCTTTGACAACAACAACAGCAATAAAAATAACTTCCTTTTACTGAATTCCTTTGATATGCCCATCACGTTACAGACTCTAATTCCTGCAGGAGTTCATAGTCCGGGAGGGAGACAATCAAACCAATGGATTATGATGCCCCATGATAATGAGAGCTAACATTTACTGAATTCTTCCTATGTGAAGGCATGATGCCAGTCACTTTACGTGAATTACCTCGTTTAATTCTGACAATAACCCTACGAAGTAGGCTATTATTGGCAACATTTTGGAGATGAAGACATAGGGAAGTTATGTAATTTGCCCAAGGTCACAGATAGTAGGTATGTAAGGTTAAATGTGGCTGCTTCTGAGGAGTAGGATAAGGGAGAAAAAGGCTGAATATTTTATAAATTCTCTACACTATCTCATATGCGAAACATGTGAGGGTGTCATAACCTATTTAGGCCACAAGCCAAGAAACAGACAAGTGTCTCTGCAGAAGGAAGCAGGCTAGGGCAGTGGGTCACCCAAAGTGGCCTGGAGAAAGTAGAAACATGCACAGCACTTAAGACAGGCATTCCGGACCCAGACTTCCCCTTGAGGCATTCATCCTCTCCTTCCATCTCCTTGAGTGAATGTTCTGAGACTTTCTACTTCTGGGACAGAACATTTTGCTTATGACCCACAGGTGACAAGACAGTTCAAGAGGATCTCCACCCACCACTCCAGGTTTTCCAGACCATTTCTTTATGTGACATAGACTCTGCTTCCTTCACACACCCCCTTCCTGGTATCCCCCCCAACCCTGACAACCAACACTTGCAGAGTGTGCAGAAGTATGGAACAGCCTCGACTTGATCCCCTCCACATTTGTTCCAGAAGCTCCTCCTTCCTACTTAGGCTGTTTTCAGTGGTTGATTAGATGTGGGTCACATCTAGAAGAGAAATGACAGGCAGGATCATAGGGACAGGAATGTGACTGAATAATTTCACACTTAAACACAATGTAGAGGGGTGCCTGCCTGGCTCCGTTGGAAGAGCATGCGGCTCTTGATGTGGGTCGGGGTTGTGAGTTCGAGCCTCCCATTGGGTATAGGGATTACTTAAATAAATAAATAAACTTAAAAGTGGTAGAAAGATAAAATCAGTGTCTATTTTTCTGCCAAATGAAAGAAAACACCCTTTCTGGTGGGACCACAGCAGCAGAGAAAGCATGGTGGGAATGGGGAAGTTAACTACCAATCCAACCACACACGGGACCAGAAAACTTAAAGTTCCATCCTTAGCCTCCCTCTCTCCTCAGTGCCCTGGACCCCCTAACCCCCTACTTCATGATTCCGTCCTCCTCTCCCTCCTCCACTCTGCTGGCCACCCATTCCCACCTTGCACACCCAGTTGAACTTCTGCCCAGTTAAGCCTTTTCTTCAGTCCATCAACACTTGTGGTTCCTCTGTCTCTATCAGTAGCCCCTCCCACAACACACACACACACACACACTCACACACACACACACATTCTGACTTGAACTGGACCTGAATTTACTTAGAAGACAAGCTATTACTTGCAGCTCGGTGTGGTTAGCTGTCATTGGGAAGTAGAAAAGAAGGCCATACGCAAAGTGTCGAAGGTGGCCATTTTTCATTAAGTGCACAGAGCTCGTCTAGAAAGAGAGAAGACTGAATTAAACAGAGAGAGATGAAAGACCACAGGGCTAAAAGGAACTGAGGCAGTAATTTGAATTCTTGACTTTCCAGACCCTGGCTACAGCCCTTCCTGAGACCTGTGGTACTTACCTCCCCAAAGAGACGTGTTCTTCCAACACGCTTCTCTTTTTGCTGCCTTTTGAGTTTCTTGCAACCCAATGACTTCTTTTTTTTTTTTTTTTAAAGATTTTTTTTATTTATTTATTTGACAGAGACAGAGATAGCAAGAGCAGGCACACAAGTAGCGGGAGTGGGAGAGGGAGAGCAGGCTTCCCGCCGAGGAGGGAACCCGATGTGCAACCCAATGACTTCTGATTAAGATATTCTCTTCCCTGCTTGGCAAACTACCCCTGAGCCATTAGGATCCAGCTCAAATGTCCTCCCGAGTGTGAAGCCTCCCTCAGGATGGAAATTGCTGCCTCCCACTGAACCGGTTCACATGGCCATGAGAGAGCGTGGCCCACTTTAGAAGACTTCTGGCTCTTCTTCCACCCTTGCCTGGAGGCCCTTATGTCTGAGTCCCCAGCAGAGATTATGTCTGTTTCCGAATCCCCAGCAATTCCCACAAGGACTTCCTGTACAAGCTAGTCAGTAAGCATTTCATAAATGAGTGGATTCGTTATTGAGTGGGGACGGCGGTGGGGGAGTTCTCCATTTTCTATCAGTGATCTCTATAGGATTAAAACCAAAGTGCTCTGGTTCCCCTATAGTTACGCACATGACTTCCAACCTGAAGTCTTTGCAGAGGGTTAGATTCCTTGGGGAAGGCCGATGTTTTGTTTTGGGCTTCTCACCTCGTTTTGTTTTGGGTTTGGCTAGTTCCAAGTCATTCCTGAGCCCACATTGGGGAACTAAGGCTCTGTAACAGCCGAGATAATCCCTTTACCCTCACACTGTGGGCTGCAGCCTGTGGGACTTGCCAAGCTATGGCCAAGCCATTCCTAAATGCCAGTCCAGGCATGTGCTCTTCCAGAATCAGCCCAGCCCTAACCTCCTGAATCTCTGTGTGAGAGAAAACTCAGGAATCCCTGTTTCCAAGAATGCTCAGCCAGGTTTGGGACCCTTGGCTAGGTCACTGTGCTTATGAGGGTGAGTAATGGGTCTGTGCATCAAGAGAGACTTTGGGGGCGCCTGGGTGGCTCAATCAGTTAAGTGTCTGACTCTTGATTTTGGCCCAGGTCATGATCTCAGGGTCATGAGATCGAGCCCCACGTGGGGCTCTGCACTCAGCAGGGAGTCTGCTTGAGGTTCTCTCTCTCCCTCTCCCTCTGCCCCTCACCCAGCTTGCATTTTCTCTTTCTTTCTCTCTCAAATAAATAAGTAAATCTTTAAAGAGAGAGACCTCAGATTCTATTCTGATCAGCTATGGGTCCTGCTCAGAAGAGGCAAGGCAAGAGGGCTCCCCCAATCTGACCTGAAGTATATGCATAAAGACTGCTATGTCTCCCAACCCCTCTCTTCCTCACTATTGTTCCTGCTCATCTATTTCAAGTAGAAATGTAGAGTTTGCACAGTCCATTCCCAGGTCATTTTCACCAGCTGATTTCTCCCAGGGCGGACTCTCCAGCACACACTGCCTCAGTAGCTTCCACTGTTTTCCTGCCCGTGTTCCTGCTGACCCGCGCTCCACCTAGACTGCATGTCCTTCCAAATAGTCATATCACACCCCTAGCCTTCCCTCAATAACAGCAGCAGGTGTAGTACCAATCACAGTTACCATTGGTTGAATGCTTTGAAGATTGTATTTATTTATTTATCTTGGGGGGGGCGGCCAGAGGGAGAGGGAGGGAGAGAATCCTCAAGCAGACTCCCTGATGAGCGCGGAACTCGATCTCATGACCCCGACACCACGACCTGAGCCAAAATCAAGAGTTGGACGCTTACCCGACTGTGCCACCCAGGCGCCCCTGAACGTTTCTTTTGTATATGCCGGTCACTAAGCCAGGCATACTACACACATTATCTCATTTCAGCCTCACAACAACCCCGTGAAACCGATATTATGTAGCCACTTTACATGCAAGCTTTCCGGCTTGAACATACAACGTAAACACAGCAAGTAAGTTCCAGAAGTGGAAAACAGAACACACTCAGTCTGACACCAAAGTCTGTTTTTCCTACTCTGCACAGTGAGCCCAACATTCTCCGCAGATTCTACCCCCTGCCTCCTAGATCACTGCCACGAAAAAAAAATGATTTTCTCTTTGATCTACTATAGGGTTCTGTGACTCTTTTGTGGAAGCTACTTTATTCTTTAAACTGTGAAGCATAATTCTAACACTGTTATTTATACTACTTCTCTTTTGTGTCAAAAAAATATAGATGAATCAGGGCAAACCCATTACCACCTTTAGGAAAACCATTCACGTGCATGTTCCAATTTGTATGTGCTTTCAAATCCCAAGGCCACCACACCCCAGGTATGTGACCTTGAACAGTTACCTAAACTTTATTTTTTATTGATCAGTATAATGAAGGGTAATAGTAATAGTGTAAAAATTATTATTTTTAATAATATAATAGGGTTATTGTGAGGATTAAACAATAGACTTGTGCTTGGTAAGTAGTCAGTGTTTAATAAATGTTTGCTGCTATTAACGATGGCAAAATATCAATGTTATTGTGGCAGATGGTTTGGAGCCCTTCACTAGAGGAAAAAACTCAACTGTGTTTTCTGTCTACTGACTATTCACTGAATACTTTTGTACTCCAAATATGTGGAGGGCTCTCTGCCCCTGCTCATGCTCACTCACTCTCTCTCAAATGAATAAATAAAATCTTAAAAAAAAAAAGACTGCCCTCCACCACCTCAGACACCAGTCAAAGTCCAGTGTTCCCATGACTCGCTCCTCCATTCCATCATTTGCTTGAGCAGTTTATAGAACTCGGGAAAGCAGTTTACACTTGAACTTTTTTTTTTGGATTTTATTTATTTGAGAGAGAGAGAAAGCATGACTGGGGGGGGAGGGGCAGAGGAAGAGGGAGAAGCAGGCTCCCTGCTCAGCAGGGAGCCGACGACGCAGGGCTCAATCCCAGGATCCCAGGATCATGACCTGAGCCGAAGGCAGATGCTTAACCCACTGAGCTACCCAGGCGCCCCTACATTTGACCCTTGAACAACACAGTTGTGAATTGCATGGGCCCACTTATATGTGGATTTTTTTTTGATAAATACAGTATAGGACTGTAAATGTGTTTTCTCTTCCTTATGATTTTCTCAATAATAACATTTTCTTTTCTCTAGCTTAGTTTATTGTAAGAATACAATATATAATACATATACAAAATATGTATTAATCACTATATGTGTTATCAGTAAGGCTCTGGTCAGCAGTGGCTATTAGTAATTAAGTTTTTTGGGGAGTTAAAAGTTATATGTGAGTATTTGACTAGGCAGGGGGTCTAGCACCCCTATTTGACTCCATTGTTCAAAGGTCAACTGGGCTTACTAGATTACTGATTGATTATACAACTTAGGAACGTTCAGATGGAAGAGATGCATAGGGCAAGGTATGTGGGAAAAGGTGTGGAGCATCCATGCTCTCTCTGGTACCAACCTCCTGGGACCTCCAAGTGTTCACCAATCCGGAAGCTTCCTAAACCCCGTCCTTTTATTTTTTTTAAATGGAGGCTTCACTGTGTAGGCATGATTGAATAAATCATTGGCCATTGGTGATTGATTCAACCTCCAGACCCTCTCCCCTCCCCCAAGTTAGCAGTGAGAGGAAGTGGAGCTGAAAGTTCCAATCCAATCACATGGTTGTTTCCCCTGGCAACCAGTCACATCCTGTGACTTTTCAAAAATCACCTCAACTCACTGTTAATGCTCTGGAGCTATTTCAGGAACGAAGGACAAAACCCCCAATATTGTAAGGAAAGATGCTCCTATGCTCTAATCACTTAGGTAATTATGAGCTGTGAGCCAGGAACCATGGATGGACATCAAAATACATATTTATTATATGACAACACAACACCTTTCCAGGGGGAGAATTACGCCTTCCTGTGGCACTGATGTGAGGCTAGACCATGTGACTTGCTTTGTCTGATGAGAATTGAGAAGTGTTATATGCTGTTTCTGAACCAAAGTTTGAAGAGCCTTTGTGTGGTTTGCCACCTTTTCCTTTCCTTCTGTCACAAATCTGGCATTGTCCCAGCTAAGGACTGTTTCATCAGCCTAGAATGCAGAATGCAAATGATAGCAGCAGAATCACCACCAGACTGTGATGGACAGGTCACATAAGTGGGACATAAAGCCCTATTCTAATAAGCCACTAAGATTTGAAGTTTGTTGGTCACCATGATGCCACTTAGTCTAGGCTGACAGATACAGTTGTTAAACAAGATTTATATAAAGCCTCTCATTTAAGTATTTGCTCAATCATTACTCTTTGACCCTCTGTAGACCTGAGCCATGAGCAGTTTCCCCATCAGCCCAGTAGCCCACTTTCAACTGGAATACATCAGATATTTCCAGAGTCCCTGGTATATTTGTTATCGGGTGTCTGCCAGTTCTTCAGAACCCATGGCATTTCCAGTTTCTAAAGTAAAGCGCTATCAACAAGCTCCTCCTAACAAAGAGTATATGCATACAGGGGCACCTGGGTGGATCAGTCAATGAAGCATCTGCCTTCGGCTCAGGTCATGATCCCAGGGTCCTGGGATCGAGTCCCACATCAGGCTCCCTGCTCAGTGGCAAGTCTGCTTCTCCCTCTCCCTCTGACGCTGCCCCGACTCATGCTCTCTCTCTCTCTCTCAAATAAATAAAATATTTTAAAAAAAATATGCATCCAGTGCATATACTGGGGCACACAACAGCTGTATTAGTTAGCTAGTCTTTGGGGATTATAGAGATGGTCGAAAGGAACGTCTGGGCCAGGCTGTGCTGTCAGGGAAGCCCCACCAACCTTCCCATAGCTCAGCCCCAATCCAGGGTTCTTCTCAGGCTAAGCCAGCTCTCCAATGAGCCTTTACTTTTCTGCAGCAGGGTCATGACCTCAACAAGCTGCCTTCTGAGCCCTAAGCTGCTTTTTCCTCTGACTTCCAAGTGGGACATCCCTAAGGCTCTCAGAACTTCTTTGACGTTGCCGAAGAAAAGCACCTGCATGCTTTTATTATCCTTTTTTTGTTGCTTTCTTCAACTACATAGGCAGGAATAAGAAAAACACCAAGCACAGGTGCATTAGAAAGTTCCAGATTCTTTTAAGAAGCCCCTCCAGTTGAAATCCCTGGTGTAGTTTATGACTCTTGTTAGATGGATAACCACTTGGGTTTCTTCCTGCCAAATATCTAAGTTTGGGGTTCCCACAATCTCCCTTACAGACCTTTGGGAACTTCTTCCTGTGGAAGAGCCCAGTGAAAGCCCTCACCCCATCCTTTTCTAGCCTGAAGAACCAACTGTGGCAGGAAAACAGGTTCCCTTTGTGGCCTCGAGTGGGTAATTGGTACTTTTGAGGGACTCCCAAGAGGGCTGATGGGCACTGATGTTGAGGGCATACCCTGTTGGGGATTGTTCTAAGGACCGCTTTTCATTTCATACTGTGAAACCCCGGACACTTAGGGAATGTGGTAGGGTCACATCTACTGAGCATTGTTCAGTTACCTAGGCTGGGGGAGTCCTGATCCATAAATAACAACAAGACCTGATGCTTATTTTACCCTACCTTGTTCAGAGCCTGCCCTAAGGGTGCCCTGCACAATAGGTAAGCACCATCATCATCACCATTTAGAGATGAGGCAATGGAAGCAGAGACAGGAGAAATGACTGGAATAAGGTCACACAGCTTGCAAGTGGCAGAGCTGGAATTTGAACCTGGGTTGCTTGACCCAGAAGTACATGCTTTCACTCCTTGAGCTAAGCTGCCTTTCTTCCTTTCTTTTTTTTTTTTTTTTTTAAGATTTTATTTATTTATTTGACAGAGAGAGACACAGCGAGAGAGGGAACACAAGCAGGGGGGAGTGGGAGAGGGAGAAGCAGGCTTCCCGTAGAGCAGGGAGCCCAATGCGGGGCTCGATCCCAGGACCCTGGGATCATGACCTGAGCTGAAGGCAGCAGCTTAACGACTGAGCCACCCAGGCGCCCCGGCAGCCTTTCTTTCTTTGACATGCTTATCATCTGTGTATCCAACTGTAAATATTCCCCTAATGAAGAGACTTATGGATGGAGGTCCCGGGATGTCTGCAATATTTTATGTAATTTATTGACATTCTCCATGCTGACAGAATGGATTAGCTACTGTTCATTGAGCATCTTCTTGTCTTCTCAGTCACATGGGTGCTTTTCCCAGGTTAATTCTACCCTCACTGTAGGATCTAGAAGCAGGAATGTAGCTCAGCCTTGATAGAGCCTAGAAGGTTTTAGAAACCCCAAGGGTCTCTGTTCCCTAAGTGTCCTGCACAATGGCTTCATGATTCTTCTTCTTCAGAGCAGCGTTCTGGTCCTCGTGTAACTATGAAAAATACAGCCACTCTGCAGCCCTCAGGTTGACTGCTGGGAGGTGCCAACCTCCATTCACAATGCTGTGATGAGAACATCACAGGTATTAACTCATTTTATCCTCATAACAACCTTACTTTTCCTATCATCGATTGCCATCATCCTATTTTACAAATAAGGAAACTGAGGCCCAAAAAAGTTAGTACAGATTTTCTTGCTCAGAAAGGGAAGGTTCAGAATTCAAACCAGACAGTCTGATTCCAAAGGTCACACCCTCAGTCACAACCCTTGGAACTCAAAGCCCAGATTTGCAGGGGGAAGAACCTGATAGACTCAGTTCGTGGCAGGAGTAGCCAGGAATACTGGTCCAATGAACTCTACCAGGCAGGTGGGGTTATATCGTACAAACATGGAAGCTGAAGCCTGGGAGCCAAGGGGTGAAGCATAGGGGGAGAACGAACTGCAAATGTAGAACATTGCATGCCAGGCATTTACTCAAAAAGGCGTCTACTACATCCTGTGTGCTAGGAGTTCAGATTCCCCATTATGCAACACATTGAAGATTAGTGGGGGTTGAACAACTTATTCCAAGCTACATGTAAATGAGAGGAGATTCAAACACAGCCCGTCTTAATCCTAAGCCTTACTTTATTCCAACACACTTTCAGAGGAGGAAGGCCAGGAGGACAGTTGAGAGAAGGTGTTACTAGGCAGATTGCATTTTCCATAAAGGGCTGCAAATATCACCCACCTTACATGATCTTCTTAAAGTATTAACTTTGGCATTTCCCCCATTGAGATAAGGGAACGATAGTCCTCACCTTGGATTTGGGAGAGCTGTGTGACTCTGGCAGAAGTGACACCAGAGGACTTTTAAGGTAAGGTCAGATAAGAGCTGATACAGCGTGCGCTGGTATTCTCGAAATGCTCACTCTTGGAACCTAGCCACCATGCTGTGAGCAAGCTCAAGCCTACCCATGCAGAAAGACCATATGGAGACGGAGCCTTGAGACTACTTAGAGTCAGAGAGAAGCCTGGCCTGTTCAGCTGTTCCAACCCCCTCACGGTTCCCGCTCTAGCTACCATCTGACTGCAATCATGTGATAGAACCAGAGCCAGAACTGCCCAGGTAAGCCCTTCTCAAATTGTTTCAAGTTGCTAGATTGGGGTGGGGGGATGTGTTATACAACAGCAATAACCGCAACAGCACTTTCCGAGGACCAGAAGTCTTGACACGGACGTGAGAGCCGCCTTCAAGTATCTGAGGGGCTGTCATGTACAAGAGGAGTTTGACTCTGAGTGTGAAGCTCTAGGAGACAGCACTCATGTCAACAGTTGGGATTTACAGAGAGGCAAATTTGATTCTTCATGGAGATCTTCTCTAATGATATAACGTTGGAATAGAGTCACCCAGCAGTGAGCACTCAAGCAGAGGGATTGCCACTTTGGGGGATGTTGTAGAAGGGTCTAGAAGACTCCCAAAAGGCACTTTCTCACTCTAAAAAGATATGATTCCAAGCGAATTAAGGCTAGACTGTTTTGAAGAATAAATGTTTAGTAAACCCTTCTTAGAAGAGGCGAGGGCTGGGCGCCTGGGTGGCTCAGATGGTTAAGCGTCTGCCTTCGGCTCGGGTCATGATCCTAGGGTCCTGGGATCGAGTCCCGCATCGGGCTCCCTGCTCGGCGGGAAGCCTGCTTCTCCCTCTGCCTCTGTGTCTCTCTCTCTCTCTCTCTGACTCTCATGAATAAATAAATAAAACATTAAAAAAAAAAAAGAAGAGGTGAGGGCTAAAATGGACCTTTAAAGTTGGAGAAGGCTGGGAAAGGAAAGCAGAAGGAAGGACCACTCAGCAAAGAGCCACCGAGAGCTGTTTAACTGGCAGCACCTTGTCTATCATTTCCCCTCTTGCCTTAAGACTTCTTCTCATCCATTTGGGTGGGTTGTGGGCCATCATTTTTCTAGACCTAGTCAGCAACTAGCCTTCTGCCTCCCCCAGTCCTCACATCCCATTGATTGCTAAGTCATTCATTCCACTCTCTACAATACGCCCCGCATCTGTTCCTCCTGTTCTAGCCATCACCACTTGTCATCAAGATGACTGCATCAGCCCTCTGAGTCATTCCTCAGGATGCTCTGAACCTGTCAGTCCCCAGCTTCCAAACCAAAAACCTTTGGTCAATTCCCACTGCCTTTAGAATAGAGTTGAGGGGTGCCTGGGTGGCTCAATCATTAAGCATCTGCCTTTGGCTCAGGTCACAATCCCAGGGTTCTGGGATCGAGCCCCGCATCAGGCTCCCTGCTCCGCGGGAGGCCTGCTTCTCCCTCTCCCACTCCCTGTGCTTGTGTTCCCTCTCTCACTATGTCTCTCCCTGTCAAATAAATAAAATCTTAAAAAAAAAATCTTAAAAAAAAATAGAGTTGAAACTTTTTTTTTATTCTTATGTTAATCCCCATACATTACATCATTAGTTTTAGATGTAGTGTTCCATGATTCATTGTTTGTGCACAACACCCAGTGCTCCATGCAGAATGTGCCCTCCTCAATACCCACCACCAGGCTAACCCATCCTCCCACCCCCCTCCCCTCTAGAACCCTCAGTTTGTTTTTCAGAGTCCATCATCTCTCATGGTTCGTCTACCCCTCCGATTTCCCCTGCTTCATTCTTCCCCTCCTGCTACCTTCTTCTTCTTCTTTTTTTCTTAACATATATTGCATTATTTGTTTCAGAGGTACAGATCTGAGATTCAACAGTCTTGCACAATTCACAGCGCTTACCAGAGCACATACCCTCCCCAGTGTCTATCACCCAGTCACCCCATCCCTCCCACCCCACCCCCCACTCCAGCAACCCTCAGTTTGTTTCCTGCGATTAAGAATTCCTCATATCGAGGGCGCCTGGGTGGCTCAGTTGGTTAGGCGACTGCCTTCGGCTCAGGTCATGGTCCCGGAGTCCTGGGATCGAGTCCCACATCGGGCTCCCGGCTCAGCGGGGAGCCTGCTTCTCCCTCTGGCCCTCTCCCCTCTCATGCTGTTTCTCTCTCTCTCTCTCTCAAATAAATAAATAAATAAAATCTTTAAAAAAAAAAAAAAAGGATTCCTCATATCGAAACTTTTTTTAATAAAGATTTTATTTATTTATTTTTAAAGATTTTATTTATTTATTCATGAGAGACAGAGCGAGAGAGAGAGGCAGAGGGAGAAGCGGGTTCCCAAGGAGCAGGGAGCCCGATGCGGGACTCGATCACAGGACCCTGAGATCATGACCTGAGCCGAAGGCAGATGGCTTAACCATCTGAGCCACCCAGGCGCCCAAGATTTTATTTATTTGAGAGAGAGAGCAGGAGTAGGGGGAGGGCCAGAGGGAGAGGGAGAAGCAGACTCCCCGCTGAGCAGGGAGCCCAAATACGGCTCGATCCTGGGATCCTGGGATCTTGGGATCCTGGGATCATGACCTGAACCAGAGGCAGATGCTTAACTGACTAAGCCACCCAGGCACCCCTGGAGTTGAAACTTCTTAGTCAGGCATTCAAGGCTTTCATGATATGGCAGGGAATTAAGATGAGAGGAGTAAGGACGTAAAATGAGAAGGGTTGGGGGAGGGGGAGAGGGAAAGAAACACTAATCCCTCTATTAGTTTCTTAGGGCTGCTGTAACAAATTACCACAAACTGCGCGGTTTAATACAACAGAAATTTGTTCTGTTCTAGTTTTGGAGGCTACAAGTCCAAAATCAAGGTGTTGGAAGAGTTATGCTCCCTCTGAAGGCTCTAGGAAAGAATCCTTCCTTGCCTCTTTCTACCTTCTCAGAGCTTCTGGAAATTCTTGGCATTTCTTGGCTTCTGGCTCCCATCACTCTGATCTCTGCCTCCATCTTCACATGGCTATCTTCTCTGTGTGTGGGGTTCCAAATCTCCTGGTTCTTTCTCTTATAAAGATACCAGACATTGGATTTAAGGCTTATCCCAGTATGACCTCATTTTAACTTGATTATGCCTGCAGAGCCCTGTTTCCAAATAAGGTCATATTCACACATACTAGGGGTTATGGAATCTTGCTTGTGAAAAGGTTATGGATGACGTGAAGCACTTCAGGAACAGGGAAGGTAATATTAAATAGGGTACTAGATTACCAGAAGGGATTTTTTTTTTTTTTAAGCAATGGAATAGCATGCATGATCAAAGGATGCACTTTTTTTTTTTAAAGATTTTATTTATTTATTTGACAGAGAGAGACACAGTGAGAGAGGGAACACAAGCAGGGGGAGTGAGAAAGGGAGAAGCAGGCTTCCCACTGAGCAGGGAGCCCGATGTGGGGCTTGATCCCAGGACCCTGGGATCATGACCTGAGCCAAAGGCAGATGCTTAACGACTGAGCCACCCAGGCACCCCCAAAGGATACAATTTTAATCAAGAAAAAAATCAGTCTGAAAGCTGAATATAGGGGAGATTATAGAAGGTAAAACCAGGAAGTTAAGAGAATGCCTGAGTAGCCTGAAGGTGAGGAGAAAGGCACAGAACTAGCCGGTTAGCCCCAGGAGGTTGTTAATCTTGCTTCTTTTGTTCAGCATTGTATTCCAAGAGCCTAGAACAGTGTCTGTCACATAGTAGATCCTTGGGACACATTTGTTGGATAGATGAATGGGTGGACAAAGTAGGCTTTCGCTAGTAGGAATGGAAAAGAAAGATGCCACAAGCCTTTCAGAGGTGAGCCGAATTAGTGGACCCTGGAACAAGATAGAAGGGAGGAGGAGCATTATTCAAAGGCAAGCCCACAACGTGGCACCTGTTGGAGACAGAATTGAACCTCTCTCTCACCACCTGCCCACACAGTAGCATTATACCTGACTCCTGTGCTATCCGCCACCCCCCCCTCCCCGAGCGTGAGTCTGGGGTACAGGATGCCTAACTTGATTCATGTCTGCGTGTACCCTTTACAGCACCCTGCACACAGTAGGGCCCCAATTCAACTTTCAATGAACTTAGGAATGATTGAATTTCCACATTTAAGCAACATCGAAATATGTCCCCCAGATTTAAACTCTGAATTTTATACTTTTGTACCTTCAAAATGCCTGGCACACAGTAAGCTCCCGATAAGCACTTGTTGAACCAAACAGAATAAATCAGATTCACCCAGTTCCGCCCTGGCAGCGAGGTCTGCATTTGGCAGGACGACAGAACCCATTGCTATTAAATTCTTACGTAAGAGTGAATGACCCTCCCAGCCTACTTGACGTCTCTCACACAGGAGACGTGGAGGGGCAGGGAAGGGAAGGCCCGGGGAGCGAGAGCGGTGTTGAGAAACACACACTCTTTTCGGTGGTAGACGCACAGATTCATTTCTAGCCTCGGTCCCCGACATCGATCTGAAAAGAGCGCTGCACGCTGGTGTGGGGCGGGCGGAGGGGGCGGCGTGCTGGCATTTCGGTCGAGGCGTGTTTCATTCCGTGGGTAAGGCCTGCCCACCCGGCACGCCCCAGGGCTCCGAGTCTGCGGGTGACAGCAGCCCCACTGCGGGGACTCAGTTCCAGGCTGTGCCCCCGGGATCCCCGCGGGCGCCGGCACGCCGCAGACTTGGCCGGTCTCCCGCCCACCACCCCC